>NC_054482.1:12482052-12802302 GCF_017639515.1 Carcharodon carcharias | reverse complement strand
AGCTCACTCACTACCTGCTTGTCTGTTTGGGAGCTCCCTTTGTCCATATTTAAATCTGGAAAGTAGGTTTCTACAAGCCATACTTCAGGCAAATCTCAACCTTTACCTTCCATGTTTTAACAATTTGCTTTCCCGCAGTCTCCTCAACTAAGCGAGCATCTCCTTCACTTGTCCCTTTTCCTCCTCTGGGGCTTCTCTGGTCCCTGGTTAATCCTGGGAAAACGTATCCACAAGCCCAATTTCCAGGTCATCCTTTGGGCCTGTTTTAAATTCTGCTGGTCCTTCCTGGACCTCCTTTAACTCTACTGGCCGAACTTTGGCCTTGTTAAATTCAAGCAGCTCTCTCTTAGCTACCTCAATGGTTACATGTTCTATTTCACCCTTTAGGGCCTCTAAACATTCTCTGGCTCCAGGCACTCCTGCAGAATTCGGCTGGTTGTTCTGGCCTCTTTAAATAAGAGGTAGTTTTGTCTTAGCTATTCCAACCATTATCGCCCCCCCACTGTTGGACTTCCAAACTTCTTGTGGTTCCCTGCACTTCTACAGATTCCTGCTGGTTTTCTGAAGCCTCTTTTCTTTCACTAGCTAACACTTTACTGCCAGCCAAATCGTTTCTGAGTAAGAAATCTACCCCAGCTACCAGCAACTCAGGGACAATTGCTACCATCACTGGGCCTGAGACTAGGTCACACTGCAGGTGGACCCGATGGAGCGGGGACAGACATGTATCGCCCTCCCACTCCACTGATCACCGCCTTAGCTTTCAGGGAGGACTCGGGGTGATGGTGGGGGTTCGGGGCGGGTAGGCTTATGTTTCCCTCCAACATTAAGGGCTTAGTGGGCCCTGTATCCTGGAGTAGCACAACGGACTTGCTCCCCACCAGAGATGGGTATGGGGCCACTGTTCCTGGAAGGCCAAAACTCCGAGTGCTCTCTGGAAGTTTGTGGAGCTTGGCCACACATAGGGCCATACCCTCAGAGGGGTTAGTCTCTGCAGTGCGGGGCTAGTTTCTGCAGCGAGGGTCTCTGCCTATTCTGCTGCACTACCTACTGGTGCATCCTTCTGGAGACTACATTTATGGAGGCCTATAAGAACCACTGGCTTCCCTTTTAACCTCCAGCATTCAGGTCTGGAGTGACCTATTTTGTTACTATGGAAACACAGCAGTCTCTGGGTGTTCTTTTTTAGAGCTTGAGGTGGGCTTCTTGCCCCCTCATTTGTACCTTCCTTTCTGGATGCAGCCCTATTCCTATCTATGTCACCCTCCTGGATCTTTCCAATGGTTTTTGGGGTTTGGAAAGGGCCTGCCTGAGTTGCCAGGCCCATGGGTGAGATCAAAACTATCTGCCAAGATGGCCTCATCCCTAGCTTTGAGGATTCTCTGCTCCTCCAAGTGCATCCTCAGGTTGGAGGATAAGCAGTTTTAAAATTCCTCCAGCAATATCAAGTCGCACAATCCCTCATAGGTATGCTTGTCTTTTTAAAGAGTGGACCCATGGGGTCAAACGTGATTTGCTTCAGCCTTTCAACCTCACGTTAGATCTGTGTGAGTTTCATATGGGTGTTCCTGAATTGCTGATGCTGTGCCTCCAGGACTAATTCATAGACACTATGGGTGACAGCCATGTTCTGTCCATAATTAATGGATTTGTCAGGAATCAGCATGGAATAGATGTCTTGGGCTGTCCCGGATAGCTGCCCTTGAATTAAAAAGGTCCAGATATCTGATGGCCATTTTCCCTGTCTTGCTACTTTCTCAAAAGTGGTAAAAAAAGATTCCATGTCTCTCTTCAAATTTGGGATTGAATCTAATGTACTTAAGGGCTTCAGAGATTGGTTCTGGGGTGGGGAGGTTTGGACTATTACCAGGTAGAGAGAAGTCTTCCTAGCAGCTTCCAGCTGTCTGGTCTCTCTCCCTCCCTTTGAGAGTTTAACTCCATTTCCAATTTTCGGAGCTGGACTTCCCTCTCCTTTTCCCTTTCTCTCTCTCTTTCTCTCTCTCTTGAAACTCTAGTTGCATTCTGAGATTTTCCAGCTCGAATTTGGCTAGGGGAAGGGGTTCAGAGTCAGGGTTGAACTCCTTGTCTATCTGTTCTGGTTGCTAAGTGGGATCTAAATGCTCTACCAGCAACTGAAGCAGATCACTTCTTTTAATCTTACTGAGTAGTTTTACCTACACTTCTCTAGCTACCTGGTTTCTAGCTTTCGATTGTTCTGTGCTTAGGGGTGCTAGTCTCGCCATTTAAATCCCCTTGTTTTAGCAACATCTGGGCATCAAAATTTACCATTTTTCTAGTATTAGGGGAAGGGATTTTGCTGCGGTAATTTTTGTGTTTTAAAAACAGTTTCAGCCACTGAATTATCCCTCTTGGCTTCCAATTGATTCATTTTATTTTGTGTAACCTCTCCTCGTGATTTAACTTTTGATATCCAGCTATCATCCTGGTTAACCTATGCTGCAAGGCCAATATACCCTTCCTAATGTGTGCTGCTCACACCAGAGCTGCTCCCAATATTCCTGGTGTGGTTTAACCAGGGATTTGTAAAGCTGAAGCATGACTTCTTAACAGAATTAAAATTTACCTAAACATCAAGTTAAATGGAATGCATGGACTCCAAATAAGTGACACACATACACCGTCACAATTGCTTTACAATAGCTTTGGCAAAAAAAAAGAGCCACAAATTCTGGAAATCTGGAATGGAAGACAGAAATGCCTGGAATTGCACAGCATCTCAATCAGCAGCTGAAAGCAAAGGCTAGTTTAACATTTTTGACATGAGAATCAGAATTGCAGACAAATCTGTCACTATCTTTGATGCTGGGCAACCTGCTCTGAATTTCCAGCATTGCTGTTTTTCTTGTTTATTCTCTGTCTGTCATGCAACCTTGTGGTGTCTCCATTGCTCAACCACTCTTCATTATATCCGCCTGCATTGAATCATATAACAGTACAGCACGGAAGGAGGCCATTTGGCCCATTGAGTCTGCACTGACTCTTTCGAACTACAATCCCATTAGGCCCACTCCTTGGTTCTTTCCTAGGATCCCTGCATTTTTTCTCTTCACTTATTTATCCAGATTGCTTTTGAGGGTTACTATTGAATCTGTTTGCACCACCCTGTCAGGCATCACATTCCAAATCCTAAAGACATCTTTGATAGGCACACATGAGAAGATCTATACCCAACAGTGCAAATAGATTTTTGATGAAACGAGACTATTATAAAGCACTTTACAGAAACACCTAGGGCACTCCAGTAAAGTAGCAGCATAACAGGATAAGAACATTATCAAGATGTGTGTGGAGAGATGGAAAATGATCATTGCCTTTATCAACTGATCTGTGATGATGACTTTCCTGTTAGGATTTGGATTTGAATTACAATTACAATTAGAGTCACAGTTACAATTACAGTAACAACAAGGATTCAGATTACTTTATTTGTCACGGCTTGGTGACCAGAATCAACACAACTATTAGCTTTCACAATTGTTACTGTGACTGCATCATTGGTAACCTTTTAATTCTCTTCCTCAGAAGATTTTCAAGAAGTAGAGCTCAAGTACTTGGACGCAATTGTACAATAACAATCTTTACATTGATTGAGATGAATAGATGAATAAATAGGAGGTAAATAGCCATAATTCAGAATGTGAATCATTAATTTGTCACAATGATGAGCAAGTCTAATATTCTGCGACAGCACGGGGGGCAAGAGTCTGAGCCTATATGGCAGAAAACATGGATCCCTTGACAGCACTGAGAAGTTGGGTGGGTTCTGCTTAAGCTGCAAAGGAAGCTGAGACAGCAGCCACCAGACACTTCACCATGGCTGGATCTGCTCGTGCTGTCATGAAGCTGGCCCACCATGCTGGAAAGGAGGGACTCCACATTCTGCAGAATGCCCTCTGCCCCACACTGAAGCCAGACCTACACGGTCCTTGGCAATGACAGAAGGCTGTCCGGAAGGCCGGCCAATCCATTAAGCACTTATCATCAGAGTTCTCCTGTAGGCCACCCCTTCGCCTCCTCCACACCCACCACCCAACACCCCCCCCTCCCCCCCCCAACACCTGCAACCCTTATCAAAGTCATCAGCTGAATCCCAGTAGCTGGTACAAGCATTTCCCTTTCTCCCTGGCCTTGCTGCAGTCCGCTTGCGACCAGTGACGCACCATACTGATCCCACCTCTATAATAGCCTCTAAGGTATGAGC
This sequence comes from Carcharodon carcharias, assembly GCF_017639515.1. NCBI lineage: Eukaryota > Metazoa > Chordata > Chondrichthyes > Lamniformes > Lamnidae > Carcharodon > Carcharodon carcharias. The sequence continues at coordinate 12,798,080 of NC_054482.1, read as the reverse complement.
ACTGCCGATACCTGAGCTGGTGCCTGTGAGTGTCAGATCAAGTAACGGTGCTTCCTCCTCAGTGATGTGGGTTTTTGATTCTCCCTTCCTCCTGTGTGTGCTGTGGCTGACCAGGTAGCAGCGCTAGGGTTTCAGAGAGCATAAAATCTGCAGGGCAGGTTTGGGGAGAGGGAAGAGAATTGGGGAGGGGGGTGGGGGTGGGAGGTATAGGGTTAGGATAGGGTGGAAATTAAGACATTTGTCGTCAAACCATTTGCAGCCTTCACATCATGCCGGGTAGCAGGATGAGGATGAGGCAGAAGCTGAGAAGGAGCATAAGGCAGTAACATACCATAATCATGAATAGTTTCAGCGATGCCAGGTGCTATGGGCTCCTTGCATCTGGCCCCTTGATTCCGGGCACCACCTCCTCCATCGGGCCCAGAGAAAGAATGTGTGCCTGATGTCTGCCGAATCTCAGTTGCTCCTTTGCGATCCGTACCACCTTGTCCGCCAAGAGAGAGAAGGCAGAATGTCAGCGATTGTGTTGCACTCTATTTGGGTGATCTGCCCACCATAGTTGAATAGCTGTAGACATGTGGAAGCAGTAAGAGATGGGTGTGAGGTTGGGGTCAGTGGAAAGTGTGTAAGGGTGAGGAGAAATATCTGAATATTAGGTGCAAGTCCTGATCACTAGGGACTGGGACTGGATGATTGATGGGGGTGTGATGCACTGAGTAGCGCAAGAGGTTGGTGGTGTGGTGGGTGGGAGATGTCACCTGAATTTGCATTTGCTGACCTTGACCAACTGCATGAGATCATTACATCTCATCCAGCACTGCTGTCAGGCCCGCAGGGCCAGTCTCTGGGAATTGACCTCCATGGGCCACCTGCACCCACTCCCTTTTCCTTGAGGGCCTCCTGATTCCTCCTGTGGAAATATGTCACCCCTCCTTCTGTCCGCTGCCCTGATGAGATCCCTCTCCCTGTCTTGGTTGTCCTCAGATGCAATTGCATCATTGGAATTCAACAGCAGCCTCCTGTGAATCAGTGTAGCTTCCCTTTAAGGGGGACAGACTCCTTTTGAGAAATAGAGATTATCTACATAGACAGTGCTAATAGCTCCCCCCAACTATTGCGTGTGCAGCCCACCAGCAATGTGGACCGCACTGGGCTGCAAGATGAAATCATTTAAATGAGGAGGCAGCATTAAGTTTGTGTGCTGCCTACCTCAAGGGGTAATTTTTCCCCTGAGCAATTGTTACCTCTGAAGTAAACAAGAGAAATTTTCAGGAAACACAATCCCCTAATAATTAGTACTGTGGAAAAATTAACTCTCAATACTGGAACCATTGTGAAAGTGTTTTGTGATTCAATTATTGTCTGCTTTTGGTTTCGCTCATTTATGCAGTCTAGTACTGTTTATGATAACACATTGGAATAGGCTATTAAGCCACTGGAGCTTGTTTGACCATTTAATTAGACCATGGCTAATCTGTACCTTAACTCCATTTACCCACTTTGCTTCCTTATGTCTTAATACCCTTGCCTAACAAAAACCTGTGAATCTCAGTTTTGAAATTTTCTGTTGACCCCCAGCCTCAACAGCTATGTTTCAGGTTTCCATTACCCTTTGTGTGAAGAAGTGCTTCCTGATATGGATTAGAAATGCTCAGTGTAATTTACTCTAAATTTCAGCCAGTTATTTCTTCCCTGCTTGTCTCATTACTGTCGTTGCAGGACTTATTCTTGGCTTCCCATTTTCGTCACCCTCGGCTACTGTCTCTTTTTTCCATCTCCTTTTTCATCAGATGCAGTATCAATTTTCCCTGACCTTTCTGATGTCTTTCGTAATCTATAATATGTCTTCATTATCTAGAATCTATAGAATTACCTATGTTATGTAAATGGTATTTTACGTATAACATTATTGACTGTGATCATGATTTTAAACAAATTAATTAAACTAGATGGAAAATAACGCTTTGCAGAATCTCATTCCTTTGTGTCTGCCAATCCATCGACATTTATCGTCAATACTTAGATTAAAAATGCTAAATTACTGATAGATTAACCTGCATGCATTGGGGCATGTACACCCATAGGCTACAAGATAATCTTTAAGTAACTTTTAAAACAAAGAGGTTTCATTCTGGTAATTGAGATATGATACGTTTCATTATGTAACAGCTTTCAGATCACAGAGGTCCTTTCATCTCATGAGGAAGGTAGTTATTTGTTTTACCTGTATTTAATTTTGAAACAGAGATTGTACAGAGAAGGGATTCAGTATAATAATTGAGACCGTAATTTGGCAGGTTAACAAGATAGAGAAAAGGGCAGTTAGCTTTGTCATTTACTAGTAATTTAAAAAGTGTCTGTTCATTACCTGCCTAATGGAGTGCATTCATTAACATTTTGTGATGCTTTACGCAGACACAGTCTTCTGCGAGATAGGGAGCAAACTTTGTTCACATTTCCTCAAACCTTTTATACAAATTGAACTTTGATCTAAATCTGAAGTGGTGGTGGAGGGTGTAAACAAGAAGCTCCAAGATCCCAAATACTCAGCTTGATCATTCCAGCTCCGAACATCTGAAAGTGGCAATCTAAGATATTTCTATTAACTAGTGTCAACTTTAAAGAAAGCTGTGATGAAGCAAGCAGTAAGGAAACAGAGATTGATCATAGCAAGGGGATCATGTGTTTCCTAAACTCAAAAGATTCTTCTTCAGTTTTGGGTAATGGAGCTAGTTCCCATAGCAACCGGACATCAGCTTTACCCCATACCTTGTCTTCCAGCCCAACTATTCTGTCAGTCAGTACATCATCAACATCTCAGTACAAAAGTTACTAGATGCCAATTTCAGCCAGTGAATGGTCCAATGGAAAACATGTATCAATCCCAGCATCGGGCCACATGATAACAAGTTCAGCCTTTGATGTCACACAAGGACCATCACTCCATTACCACACCAACTGGAGTGACCACTTGAACAGTTCAGCCAGTGCATTAGATTCATCAAAGGAAGGTAATTTAGTTGCACGGACAATTTTGTACCTGGGGTGTGACTTTCTTATTGTCTAGCTAACTGCAGGCAAGGGCAGAACCAGGATTGAGTAAAACACATGACAAAGATAATTTCAGACAGGCTGGCAAATTATGTGGTGGCATTAGTACCAGCAAGAAGACACAAAGCCCTGACTTTGAGAGTTTGGCAAAACTTGAATTGTGCTGCTGTCTGGTTCAGAAAAGCTTAGAAAATGGGATGAGACAAATTTTACATCATTGGAGTCCTTGTCTAAAAGTTTACCCAGACATGTAATTCAGTTAGTTGGAGAATATAAATTCCAATGAGACAGCAAATCTTAAATACAAAATTCAGTACATTATAAATTGGTCACATGAAGTCACATACCTGATTTTACAACCCGCACATGAGCGTCTTGTAAAATCAGTCCATCCAAGTACACAAATGTACAGTACTCCATACATACTGATTGTAACTAAATGATTTAACTAAAGTGTTAATTATTGCGAGTCTTACTTCACCATGATTAATTCATAAAAATCAAGCAATTTGAGGCATAGAAGAGATACCCCATGAGATACTCTTTAAAAATTGCTGGTCAATTTGTGCCATTATCTTCACCAAAACTGATAAAGTTACCTTCTTGTCATTAAGCTCCCCCAATGAACATGAGAAATAGGAACAGGAGTAGATTAGATAGCCAAGCAAGCCTGCCCCACCATTCAATAAGATCATTTCCACTCCTCTCTCATCTTCACATGGTCCATCTCCAACACTTCCCTTCCCTTCCTTGACCTCTCTGTCTCCTTTTCTGGTGATAGACTGTCAATCAATATTCATTACAAGCCCACCGACTCCCACAGCTACCTCGACTACAGCTCCTCACACCCTGCTTCCTCCCATTCTCTCAGTTCGTTCACCTCCATATTATCTGTTCTGATGATGCTACCTTCCAAAATGGCACGTCTGACATGTCTTTCTTTGTCCTGAACCGAGGGTCCCCCACTACTGTAGTTGACAGGGCCCTCAACCATATCCCACCCATCTCCCACACCTCTGCCCTCACTCCTTCACTTCCATCCCAGAACCATGATAGGGTCCCCCTTGTCCTCCATTTTCACCCCACCAGCCTCCGCATTCAAAGGATCATCCTCTGCCATTTCCGCCAACTCCAGCATAATGCCACCACCAAACACATCTTCCCTTCACCCCCCCCCGTCGGCATTCCGTAGGAACTGTTCCCTCTGTGTCAACCTGGTCCACTCCTCCATCACCACCAACTCTTCATCCCCTCCCACGGCACCTTCCCATTTCAACCGCAGAAGGTGCAACACCTGCCCCTTTACCTCCTCCCTCCTCACTTTCCAAGGACCCAAACACTCTTTTCAAGTGAAACAACACTTCACTTTCACCTCCTTCAATTTAGTCTACTGCATTCTCTGCTCCCAATGTGGTCTCCTCTACATTGGGGAGACCAAACACAGACTGGGTGACCGGTTTGCGGAAAACTTTCATTCAGTCCACAAGCATGACTCAGACCTCTCTGTCGCTTGCCAATTCAACACACCACCCTGCTTTCATGCCCACATGTCCGTCCTTGGCCTGATGCAATGTTCCACTGAAGACCAACACAAACTGGAGGAACAGCACCTCATCTTCTGATTAAGCACTTTACAGCCTTCCGGACTTAACATTGAGTTCAACAACTTCAGACCATGAAATCTCTCTTCTGTCTTGATCCCTTTTTTAATCCAATTTCTTTCCCCCCACCAACAGCGCCCCCCCCCCCCCCCCAACCACACACACACACACACACACACACACACACACAGGGCCATCTGTCACTTGCTTTTATGTTGTGATTTCACAGAGCATTGACCCTTTGTTCTGCAATTAACACATTCTGCTATCTTACCTTTATGCCACTTTCAGCACCTTCTTTAACCTTTAACACCACCATTAACACTCCCTTTGTTTTGTGTCGATTACATCTTTGTCAAATCACTCCTGAGCTCCTGCTTATCCCTGACCTACTAATTTGCTCCACCTACTCCACCCCCTCTTAAACTGTATCAAATCCACCTCATTTCTACCTCTCTTTAGTTCTTAAGAGGAGTCATATGGGCTCAAAACATTAACTCTAATTCTCCCTCCACAGATGCTGCCAGACCTGCTGAGGTTTTCCAGCATTTTCCCTTTTTATTTCAGATTTCCATCATCTGCAATATTTTACCTTTATTCCCTAAAGGTTATCTAGGCATCATTGATTTTAACGTGAGATGAGTCAAATGAACTTCTAATTTTCTGTGAGGATTTCAAATGACACAAATAATATTCATAGTTTCAAGGACTGAAGATTCACTGTGGAATTTGCTACACAAAATGCAGCTCTAAAGTAAAATGGATCTAATTCGCAAGCTTAGTAATTTAGTTGAATGTGAGGCCATGGTCCGCCCAACCCAGGGAAAGTGGAAAGTGGAATAGAACATTAAGTACAACAGTTACCGGCTGCTGAGGTTTCAGCCAATCTTTCCATATTCCCCAGTCACAGAATAATCAGTGAAGCCCCTCTCCCCTCACCCAAAATATACATTATAATCAACCTACCTCCCCCCCTTCACACACGCAAAATAATCAGCCCCACTCCCCCTGTCCCCCCACAACAGACACTGCAATCAGCCCTACTCCCCCACCCAACACGCACTGGAATCAACCTCTCTCACCCTGCCCTCCCACCCACACACACACACACTATAATCAGGCCCACTCCCTCCCCCCACTCCCACTCTGTAATCATGCCCTCTCCCCATCTCATCCCCCACCCATATTGTACTGAGTCCCTCTCCCCCACCACACACACACACATACTCTGTAATCTCCATTCCCTACACACACACTTTCCAATCAGCCCCTTTTTCACCCCCACATACACAGGTCTGCCTGCTGATTGTGGCTAGTGGGGGAGGGCACGGTAGTCTAACAGCCCGAGCCCAAGTCCAAGCCTGAGCCCCAAGCTGATGTGCAGCTGCAGCCCCGCAGGTGAAATTTTAAAATGGTTTTGACAAGAAGAAAAAATCCCGAGACCAAGAGATAAATAAATCAAGGGCAGGGCTGGATGCTAGCTAGGCCTCAGTGCCCAGAACAGTCACATAGGAGGGGGATCTTGCGATCCCAATCAATGTTCCTGCATATCCCATTGGGGTCATGGCCCACAGTTGTAAACACTTGGGTCATCCCATGCTTATGAATCCCAAGCTTAACATTAGAAGCTCATTCTTCCTCTATTTTCACTTAATTTTGTCAACAGAGAAGCAGTCCTTATCCTTCTTGGTATGTATTGCAGTAAATGGCTGCGATAAGCAGCCTAAGTAGATCTTTCTAAGCTCCATGAACAAACAATTGATTTACTTCTGTTTCCAATTCAGTTGAATATTTTAGTTACCAGAACTCTATTGTTGCATTTTAATCAATAGCTACAAAACGTTCTTGCCTTGATTAATATTGAAATGTATTTTAGGTGACTCATTAAAGATTGCAGGAATCTAATTATTTGAGAATTTTATTTAAATGTCTAACAAAAAATTATAAAAATACATAAGACAGTGGCCAGATTCTTCCTTTCGGCATGTGGGGATGGGCCCTGCCCGCCGGCGTGTAAATTAACGCACAGCGACATTGGGCGTGCGTCCTGACATCACTGCACGTCATTCCGATTTTCAGTTTGGCTCCGTGCACTGGAGTTGGCTGCATACCCGCCGAACGGTCAAAAGCCTGTTAAGGCCAATAAGTGCTTAATTAAACTGATTGTCTGGGCTGCCCGTTCCATCTTAAGGTTGGCGAGCAGGTGAAGAACTCACGGGAGGGATAAGGTTTCATGAAGGGTTTATAAATTAAATAACAATTTTTAGTCAAATACATAAACATGTCCCAGCTCATGTGACACTGTCACATGAGGGGACATGCCTGAGTAATTTTTTTTTTCTTTTCTGCAATGTTTCATCCTTAAATTAATCCCCCTGAGGCAGCTCCGTGCCTCAGGGAGATTTCTGCATGCATGAGAAAGAGCGCAGGCCCCGACTCTCCCTCCTCCCCGCCGCCTGCACAGGTAGCGCTGAATGCTTCCGGGTGCGCGTCGCGCTTGGCGGGCCTTAACCGCCCACGCAAAATGGCGATCAGCTCCGCACCCGCCCACGCCCTCTCCCAAACTGCCCGCCCGATGGGGAGAAAATTCTCTCCGGTGTATTCCTGGAAGTGGGAAAAGGCACAGACAGGTTGCCCGGGCATCTTGTTATAAATCTTCGTCGGAACTCTTTGTCCACCAACTTCCTAGCCCCTAATTATGATTAAAGTAAACTTGCCTGAGGTATGGGTTGATTTCTACTACAAATATATCCAAAACACTCTCATCAAGTCAAGGTATCACCCAGGACATGTTGTTATAAAATGGCCTCACAATTCACCTCAACTACATCAGCATATTAGACAGATTTACAGGTTGATAATCAACCTGTTTGGCCATGTTATGAATGCACCTTCTGTGGCTATCAAGTCTTGTCTTTTGGCTTAGAGGCAGGGATGCTACCTACTGTGCCACAAGACCTCCCTTAATGAGAATAGCCCCTTGCTTATAGTGCGTTGGCCTTCAAATATATAGTTGTATCATTAGTTTTAAACATAATGCCTAAATGTGTTCTCTTGCAAAGAGCTGAAAATACTGACAAAACATTTCACAATATTAAAAAAGGGTTTGTTTCTATAGGAGTGGAATTTAAGTATTGCTGGTAGAAATAATTGCCTAACTCAAAGGTCAGCTATTAAACAACCAAAATTAAACTGCCAGCAGAAATACACACTGAATGGTTGGTAATATAAAAACCCAAGACTCAGGGAAATTTTGATATTTGTCCAATGGAAATTTTTAACTTCTGCACATTATATTTCTGAACAGAGGGCGGAATTTAGTCCAAGAGATAGGGGTCCCGCCAGTGGACCCAGAAGTTGGCAGGATCCCCACCGGGCCGGAAAGGGCCAGCTGATCACAATCACGCAATGGCTGGCCAATTAGGAAATGTGACACATGGGGCCCGTCCAATTACATGGCAAAGGCAGGTCCTTTTGCTGGTCTCGCTGATGATGGTGCCTCTAAGGCCTGCCAACTTCTCCCTTGGACTGCTCCACTTGTTCATTAAAAAATGATGAAAGCTGAGTGATACTGTTCATAGAAAGAACAGCATTAGACTTGTTCCATACCAGGGTGCTGTAAGATGACCCTTAGTATATAAAAATATAGGTGACTATATTCAATGCAAAATTGTGCTGTCCTTAGATCATTTTTGTAGGATCATATATTTCTCACAACCCTGGTTCCAATGTCAAAGAGGTTATGTTGTACAGAGGTTAAGTTGACAAAAATGTCACTGGTTGCTGCCCCTGGATTTGATTTTCCGTTCTCTTCCTCTCAGACTATTCCATCAGGACCTCCCAATCTGACCTGTGCCTTTCAGACTGTTCCATCAGGACCTCCCAATCTGCCCTGTGCCTTTCAGACTGTTCCATCATGACCTCCCACTCTGACCTGTGCCTTTCAGACTGTTCCATTGGGACCTCCCACTCTGACCTGTGCCTTTCAGACTGTTCCATTGGGACCACACACTCTGACCTGTGCCTTTCAGACTGTTCCATTAGGACCACACACTCTGACCTGTGCCTTTCAGACTGTTCCATCAGGACCTCCTACTCTGACCTGTGCCTTTCAGACTGTTCCATTAGGACCTCCCACTCTGACCTGTGCCTTTCAGACTGTTCCATCAGCTCTGCCCCCTCTGATCCGTGCCCCTCAAGTTGCAACTTTGCCAGCTCTTTCTGTCCTCCTGTGGAAGGTAGCAGCGAAATGACTGGCCTTCCATCTCCCTGGTTCAACACCACAAGCTTTCACTTGTTAGCAATCTGACAGCCCACAATCCCCGCTCACCACGTGCTTAATCCCAAAAGGTACATATAATACTGTTCAGCAGCATGCAAATGAATGTTAACAGCCTTCGTAACTAACTATATTGGCTTCCTGCCACATTGATGGGTGTTCACTACCCAGCTACCTTCCCGTCAGCCATTTCATTCGACCGTCAGTTTCCACCATTGGGATTCATACTCGTCTGCCCCCACCCAATTCTATGGCCCATCCCGCCCCAAAACACACTTCCATTGGGTTGCACTAAATTCTGTCCACAATTTGTTTTTGCAGGTTTTGTTGTTGAGCACAAGGATATGGCTGAGAAACAAAACCCTTGGCGTTGCCGATTTCTCACATTCTTTTGATTGCAGTAAAAAAGTGGAATAATAAGCTCAACATCTTTTTTATAAGTACTTTTAATTTGCAAGATCAAACTGTTAATGAACTGGCCTCTGATAAAGATGGTGGCAAGCTCCATATCAACCTGAAATTGTTCTTAATTTACTCAGGTATGAAGTCTCATCGAAATATCAAGAACTAACATACATGATGCTACATGTTGGGTATGTATCTTTGAACGAGTCTCTTAAAAATCTAATACAAGTTTGCACAGAAATATAGTTTTTATTTTAAGTAAATATTTTCTCTGGTGAGACGATGAATAAATATTTTATTTTAGGCAATGGTGGACTCCAAAGATCCAGGTTTAACTCAACAAGCACCAAGGTGTCCATTCTGCCACACCATTACAATGAGGATATGACAAGGCTCTTCCGGCATTGACTATATGGACAGAATCTCTCAAGAAGATGCTTTTCACCTGTCAAATCTTGAAAATAATAAACAATTACATATGAATAAAGTTCAACAGCTTAGGTTGAGAGTCAAAGAGGGGGTAAGGCCTTTTAGAAGAATATTGAACTTGTACGAAGGATTAGCTCAACATAAAAGCACTTGGCTCTCTTTGTGGTCTACAGGAGGCTTATGTCATCATTACTATGTCATCACTTTAATATGTTGTCTAGCCGTTATTACTGTATTAATCTTAATTCTCATCACTAACATAATTTTAAGGTAATGAAGGATTTACTTCATGTCACTGGGTAATTGATGGCACCTTAGCTGAAGTGACATTACTGAAGTTATGCAGGTACATAATACAGTGGAGAAATACATCCTGAATGTGAGTAATTAGTGGTTTATTTTCAAATGCGCAGTGCTCTTTCTAAATTGGAGCTATCAATCGATTGAGATATTCTGATTTCATTGGTGAAAGGAATCAGTCTCACTTGCCCAGAAATAAACTCCAAATTTCCAGTGCCAGATTAATCTGCTAGTACTACCCCTAAAACTAGGTATCTTAAAGATTATTTGGTTCCTTAAATGTGAGGCCTTTGCCTTGCAGTGAATCTGTTGATATAATTCATTTATCTCTCTGTTCTGGTTATACGACTATTTCATTTTCACTGTGGAACTGATTTCCAAAACTATATTCTCTCAACAGTAAAGGGAAGGGAGGAGGGAGCAAGCAAGCTATTCAATGAGTTCATGCAAAAAGCCCACAGTGGGATTGAGGCTGAGAGCTATCACACTATAAAGGGCTGATCTGTAGAACTAACTGGAAGCTCCAAGACACATACAAAGATTGGAGGGAAAATAAACTGGAGAAGAGGATTAATAGGCAAAGAACAACAGACATCAGAGAGAACTTAAAACATAAAAACTAATTGGTGAAACAAAACAATAGAGGGAAAAAACAAAGAAAGTTAATATAAAAATAACAACATTGAATAAGTTAAGGGGGAGGCAGCGGCAAAGTGGTATTGTCACTGGACTAGTAATCCAGAAGCCCAGAGTAATATACTGGGAATCTGGGTTCAAATCCCAACATGGCAGATAGTGAAATTTGAATTCAATAAAAATCTAGAATTAGAAATCTGATGATGACCATGAAACCATTGTCGATTGTTATAAAAACCCCATCTGGTTCACTAACGCCCTTTAGGGAAGGAAATCTGCTGTCCTTATTTGGTCTGGCCTACATGTGACTCCAGACCTACAGTAATGTGGTTGACTCTGTGAACAAGGGCAATTAGGGATGGGCTTTAAATGCTGGCCTAGCCAGCAAAGGCCACATCTCATGAACAAATTTAAAAATTACTGTTTCTCCAGTCCCACACATTAACCCTTCAAGCCCTCAACACACTAATACTACAGTAATACCACTGGTCTTGTCATCCAGAGACTCAGACTAATGATGTAGGGACATGGGTTCAAATCCCACTATGGCAGCTGGTGGAATTTACATTCAATTCATAAAATCTGGAATATAAAGCTAATGTTAGTCACAGCAACTATTAACCTATCAATGATTGTTGTAAAAACCCATCTGATTCACTAATGTCCTTTAGGGAAGGAAATCTGCTGTCCTTATCTGATATGGACTACATGTGACTCCAGATCCACAGCAATGTGGTTGACTCTTAACTGTCCTCTGAAATGGCCTAGCAATTCACTCAGTTCAAGGACATTTAGGGATGGGTAACAAATGCTGGCCTTGTCAGCGACACTCACATCCCATGAAAGAATAAAGGAAAAAACTGTACAACCTCCAAGGTAAATATATCCTTCCTTAGGTAAGGAGACCAAAACCACACATAGTACTCACTAAAGCTCTTTACAAATGTAGAAAGATTTCCTTGTTCTTGTACTCCAGACCCCTTGCAATAAAGACCAACGTACCATTGGGCTTCCTAATTGCTTGCTGTACCTACATGCTAACTTTCTGTGTTCCTTGTATGTGTACAGCCAAATCTCTCTGAACATCAACATTTGAAAGTATGATTCTGCTTTTTTATTCTTACTACCAAAGTGAATATTCTGAATACTGAATCAAGTTAAAGGTATTTGCTTTCCCACATTATACTCCAACTGTCACCTTGTTGTCCACTCAGTTATCTCTTTGCCATCCATAGCTTGCATAAGATTCTAACATAAATTAAGAACTAAGAATTTCCTTACCATTCATGCGGCCCCAGCTTGGCTCATTTTACCCTCGGCTTTGGTCTGAATAATTAAGATGGATGATATCACATCAATGCATTACTATGCTTAGGTATTTTAAAACATTATCAGGCCAATTCTATCACTCTTCCTCCAGCGACAGAATATTCTGAATAATGAATCAAGTTAAAGGTATTTGCTTGTATACCTGAGCAACTGTGGTCAACAAATGAGGTAAGAGATAGCATCAAGCTAAAAGACTTACACAAATAGAAGTGAGGTGGAAATTTAGCAGACTGGGAGAGCTATAAAAAGCAACAAAGGACAAAATTACAAAGAAGTAATGAGGTTAAAAAAAATGGAAACTTGCAAGGGATATCCAAGCTAATAGTGGACTGAGTGTTAAAGGGAATGTGAGTCTGTTAAAGGAAGTCAGGGTTATAATGGACAATAGAGAAATGTTAACCTTGTTAAATTGATACATTGTTTTTACAGTGGTGGAAGAAGCTAAAATGCCAACTGAACAAAAATAAAACCTCAAAATAAGTCAAAGTGGATTTAATTCAAGTGAACAAATGGTGCTGGAAACAAATGGGACCATTTTTTATTCATCAGGACTTTATGCCATCATTATGACATCAGGACTTTGCTGCTGTGTGGACACGTTTATCAAAATCCATCTGGTTTAAATATTGCAATGAAGTGATGTGGGCTTCACTGGCTAGACCAACATTTATTGCTGATCCCCAATTGCCCTTGAGAAGGTGGTGCGGAGTTGCCTTTGTGAACCGCTGCAGTCCATGTGGCGTAGGTACACCCACAGTGCTGTTAGGGAGGGAGTTCCAGGGTTTTGACCCTCGGACAAACATTGAGTGGATAGATGGTTTCCACCCGGGGACCATTAAAAGAGATTGGTGTAAGAAAGCTCTCTTGGGCGGAATTCTCCCATCCCGCCTGCGGCAGGTTTCGTGGCGAGCGGGAGCGAAGAATCCAGTGGGAGGCAGAAATTTGGAAACCCGCCATTGTAAAAATGGGTCGTAATTCTCCTGACGGAGTTTTCATGGCAAGTCAGTTATCCTGCTGACTTGTGGAGTGAAGGCCATTTGTATTCATTAGCATGTCCTGACTGCTCATTAAAACAGCTGCAGGCCAGAATCTCACCAAGCCTTCCAATCTTCTGTCACACTAGTGGGAAATTACTTTGGCCTCAACCCCATTTGAAAAGGGATGGCAGGCACAAGTTGGACCTCACTGGTAACTTCGAAGTGAGTGGAACATATCTGCCATAGCGCTGGGTCTTGCTGCGATGAACGCCACTCTGCTAGAGTTGTAGGGTTCGACTGTTCCTTCTCTTTGCTTTCATTGTCCCGAGGACCAGTCATGCAGGCCTCCACTTTCAGAGACTAGCGCTTCAACCTGGGCTGGGCTGTGAGGTGAGGGGTTGGGCTGACAAACATGAGGAGGGAAGGCTATGGAATGGCAGTCATGGGGACGGGCGAACGTGAGGGGTGCAATGGGGAAGTGGGGGGAAAGGCTGTGGAATGACAGGTGGAAGGGTGAATACAAGGAGGGTCCTTTCTGGGGTCACCCTCTAACCTCTTGTTGCCACCGGAGTAAGCAGGAGTCTGCTTAAAAAGAAAGGAGGAAGACCTCCTTGCAATGAGAGCCACTGAAAGCCAATGGCTTCATTAGCTCTGTTAAAGGGTTATTCAGGACTCAGTGGCTTCATATCACAGTTGCTGCATCTCAAGAGTAACACATAGGAATGTAGAATTTGGGAATGCAGGCAATAGTGAGGGAGACACAGCTGTATCATACATGGCATTCTATCAATGAAGGCCTGTCATGTGTTTACCAGATGTGACACTCCTAATGAGAGAAAGGGCATCCACTCATTGACTGTGAGCAACTGATTGGTCATTAATATATCGCATCAGAGATTGGAGCACAGAGCTAAGTTGGGTCACTCAACTCACTTAAAATTTAGCATCCCACACAGGGCTGAAGATGTTACATATCTGCGATACCATCTTGGTCACTTCAATGTGTGTGCTAGTGTCTCAGGGGCAAGGCGGCATCAGCCACCATACAAGTGGGGCAGGAAAAGCTATGGACCCTTATGATCTCCAAAGGTGTCATTCTCTGAGCTTCACGTTCTTGCCCTTTGAATCATTAATGTCTTCAATGTTTCCTTTCAGAGAGATGGCAAAAGCAGATATAGATCAGGGCTCAATGCTGCCTTTGTCAGAGTCCTAATGCAGTGGAGGAGGTGAAGGAGGGAGAGGCGACTCCACGCGCAGCTTCAGCAGGACAGACTTGGTCAAGTGGAGCCACAGCCTGGACAGGAAGGTCAGGAGGAGAGATCCAGACAACAGGGGTGACTCACTAGACCTAGGGTATATTGTCCAATAGTCTCCTATTCATAAATGAGTGAGAGGCAATGCCATGCACGTCTGCGCCTGTTCCGAGATCTGGTACATCACATATGCCACATTTTTCGAGAAGACATGAAGCCACGTGGAGTTGGAGGGTATCCCCTGCCAGTGGCTTTGAAGGTGACCGCTGCACTCAATTTCTTAGCCTCTGGTTTTTTCCAAGGATCAACAGGCGACCTGTGTAGCATCTCTCATTCCGCAACACATTGATGCATAAAGGAGGTCACAGATGCCCTCTACAGGAAGGTCTATGATTATGTCAGGTTTACCCTGGATGGATATAGCCTGGCTGCAAGATTCACCGGCTTTGCCGCCATCTCAGGCTTCCCTAAAGTGCAGGGTGCAATATACTACACCCATATGGCTATACGGGCTCCTTGGCAGCAGCCCCTAATGTTTATAAACCACAAGGGCTATCATTCCGTCAATGTGCAACTGGTGTGTCATCACCTGAAGCACATACTGCAGGTTTCTGCATGGTAACCTGGGAGTTGCCATGACTCCTACATCCTGAGTCACTCCCAGCTGCCTGAGACTTTCAAGGGGCCATTACGTCTGCAGGGATAGCTGTTTGAGGACAAGGGGTGTCCACTGAAGTGCCGACTGATGAGACTGATGTGTTGCCCTCAGAGTCATTTTGACTTCACATGTTCCCTTATAGAGCAGACCATAGGGCTTCTGAAGATGCACTTCAGATGCTTGGACTGCTCAGGTGGCTCACTCCAATACACTCTGGACAGGGTTTCCCACATCATCGCAGTGTGTTGCGCCCTTCACAATCTGGCAATGCAAAGAAGTGACCCCCTTCCAGAGGATGAACTGAAGGAGGATAAGAGCTCATCAGTGGATGATGATCCAGAGGCCCAGGAACCTCAGGAGGTTGCTGACAGTCAGTATGAGTGTGATCACTCCATGGAGGAAGAAGACGTGGGAGACTGGCCGTGATACGTTAATTGCTGACAAGTTCCAGGAAGAGTAAAGTTAAGTGAGGGAATATGGCCACATCTACCCTAGCCCTCAATGCCATCTTCTTTCAACTCATGGGATGTCCACCTATTTGCAGCGAGAACGAGTCCCGCATTCACACTTGCACATTCTGGCTTCATGAATCGCCAGGCCATGATCTTTGCTTTGGTGCCCTGTGAGTGAGCTCACTCTGGGAACTGAGAGCCCACTTTGAAACAAGACTTGAAGCTTTTGCTGCAATCTATTGATGCCAACACTGCTGCGATTGAGATGTGGACTTGCCTAGGGATCTCCTCCTCCCATGTATGCCGCTTGACTATCAATGCTGATGAGCTGCCCTCACTCAATGGTGTTCTTCGAGGAAGAAAGGTGAGAAGTGGCTACGTCACACACTTCCAATAAAGATTTAAACGCATCTCCCTGACATCGCACAAGTAATGCAGAGACTAGTTCAACTGAGGTTGACGTCACAGGAATGTTAATCTCTCAGTGGGGCACTATCACTGAATGGGAGGAAGGCTAAACTTCGAAATAAGAGGACTCCAAAGTAAAAAATCTCAACGCCTTCAGGTGACAGGAACGTTCAAATAACCATCAAATGTATTAATAAAAGTGCAATTTAGTTACATGTCTAGTACACCCATGACCCAAAAGTGACATCAATTTTTTTTAACTTTCCTAACTCTAGTGCTATGCCTGGGTGCAGCCCCAACATCTGCAGCAGAGGTGGAGGCAGTCTATTGACTGCTGCATCCTGATGTCTGTGATGATCTTGGTGGATGTCCAATCACCGGGTCAGGGGCAGAAGCACCCTCGGCGATCTGAGAAGCTCAAGTGGATGGGGTTACAGGCAGAGGAGGCTGCACAACCTTAGAGTGTCCTGAGAGGAGGCCCCCAGGGTGTCCGTCTGACACTCATCCTCCCTGTGGATGCTCAAGGGCCCCGCTCTGACTGCTGCAGGAGATGGTGCACCTGGAGGGAGGTTAAGGTGCCTCGTCCCATGTTGCCTAGACCCTGATGCTGCCCACCAGGGTTTGTAGCCATGGAGTGCAGGGCTGAGCACAAATCGGCAAGACCTGCTGGGCCAAGGTCTTCATGCTGGTCGCCAACCTTCCCATGGTGACCTCGAGGCTCTCGCATATCGGAGCCACAATATCAGACTGGATGCGGATGGACTTCTCCATCGTTGGCTCTAGTCTGTTGAGTGATGCTGAATCTCTGCCTGATGTTCTGCCACCTGCTGTGGCATCTTCAGCATAGATTTGGGAGCCACTTCCAGAGACTTACCCTCTGAATGGGACCAAGAGAGTGGCTGGTCTTCAGCAGCCCTCTGAGTGCCGGAGATCTGGGCTGTCCCTGCCTCCGACTGCTGCGGGGACATGTTAGTGAGGTGTTCTCCAGAAAGTGAGCCTGAGCCTAATCTAAATCTGTGCCCCACCGATGTGTGTGTCTCTGAGCTGGTGGAGGGCGCGTGTGAGCGCCACGATGTCTTTCCACAGCTTCGTCCTCGGATGAGTTCCAGGGGCTTGCACTGGTGGTGCTGGAATGGCTTGGGGGCCTAGAAAATAGAAAAGAGAGTTTTGGTTAATGGGTATGAGCTAGATAAGGCTACATGTGACTCACTGGGACTATCAGGATTTGATTAAGTGATGAAGCTGTGATCCGTACAATGTCGCCGGGAGGGGCTGATCTCCCCTTCCCTGTCCTCCCCAGCCAGCTTAACTGCAGCCTTCTCAAATTCACCGAAGATGAGGATGTCAGACGTCCCTTCCCTGGTCTGTGATCTCTTGCGCCTATTGTGCGCCAGTTTGGCCAGTATGAAGAAGAAAGGCATATGGTGAGAAGGGATGGAGCAGAGGTTGGGTGAGATACATGTCCCCTGTGTGGTGAGCCCTCCCTAGGTGGGCCAGAGGATGGACTGTGAGAAACATGATCGATGGGATGGTGATGATGTGGACATCTTGGTGAGAGAACGAATGCTGATGTGTGTCCCCTGCTAATGGTTGTGTGAAAACCCTGAAGAGAGTAGCCATTTGGGTGCATGATGCCATGATGAAAGTTTGAAATTGGAGGGTGTTGGAGGATGACTTCCACTGGTGGAGCAGATGAGATCACTCATCCTCTTGCTGAACTGGGTGACTCTTTGGGTGCGGGTGTCAGCTGTGCTGACCTGCTCCGCTATGGTGTCCCAGGCCTAAGAAGTGAGGCTGCTACGCTTCCTGCGGTCATCCATGGGATTGCGCACGTGCCATTGTTCCTGCACTCCTCTGACCAAGGCCTGGCGTGTGAAGCAGGATGCAGACTTTGCCCTGAGGCTCCCAGCCTTTCTCTTAGGGTTTGCAGACACCTCTGGTGGGCTGGAGAGGTTGGGATTGTGTGTTGGACTGGCATTTAAATATGGCACCTGGACCTTCGAACCCGCCAGCTGACAGTGGGCAGACGAATCTGCTCCCAACCTGCCAGGTGATTTGGAGCGAAATGTGCCTCTGTATAATTAATGAGGCTCCAAGCAGAGAATCGGGAGGGAGTTGTTGTCATTACAGACAGTGTGCTAGGCACTGCCAAAACCGCCCGCCGCTACAGTTTGGGAGAATTCTGCCCCCTGGATTCGGGAAGTTTGCCTTTGGATTGGAAAATTGCGAATTTCACTATTATTTAAGAAGGGAGAGAGGAAGAAACCCAGGTAGCTACAGATCTGTCGGTTTATATGACATTGTATATCCAAGTTTGCAGATGACCCTAACTTACTAGGCATAGTAAGTTGTGTAGATGGGAGCAGGAAGTTACAAAGGGACATAAATTAATGAATGGACAAAACCATGGCAGATGTAAGGTTTCAAGGATTCAGGCTTGATACCAATTGGTTACAGGATGACCGGAATTTAACAGCCCCATAGGGGCTGGGGTGGGGCCGTAAAATGCAGTGAGCCATTTTAAAATCCATTGACTATGGTGGGACCACAAAATCCTACTGGCATAAAATTCAGCCCTATCTTTTATTAGCACTTAGCAGAGATAAATACATTAAAGTATTTCATGGCAGCATTTTATAGCCCTGAATGGTAATCATCCAACCAGTCGCTGGACAGAGAAGCGTGTATTGTCTTGTTCTTTAGCTAGATAGGTATTATGCTCCAGACCAACATTTATGTCCAGCTACATAAGCTATGTCTCCTCCTTGTCTTCTACTCCTGTATCTGACTGTTCACAACCCCTTTTCTTTATTCTCCAAAGTGCCAGTCATCTAAGTCAATAAGAGCAATCATTTTTGACTATGCTAGCTTAAACTCTGATTTTCTGCTTAACCAGCAAGTCTACACATCTTGAGTTCCATTGTACCTAGGCACTTTCTGATTCTGTCCACCATCTTGCAGAGGTATCCTGTTCTCTGGTTTCTGCCCTCTCTGCTCTGGTCCAACAGTCCTGATTGTTCCATTTCATAGCTTAGCTTATTGATCTTTAACAGATAATAGCAATTGAGGATGTGGCTCAAGTTTTGGTTACTTGTTAATTATAAGTACTTCCTGAAGACCACCAACCAATTACTGAAAGGGGCAGCAACTGTTCCAGGGCACCATTTCCCTCAGACTGCTTTGCTCATGGGTTTGCTGGTGTGAGAGCTGCCTTTCCTCCTGGGGCCTTCTCTTTGGGTTATGGAACCTCTGGCTGCAAAGGTCCCACAGGCTGCCATGGGGAGGTCGCCTCTATGAGGTGGGCAGCTCCCCATGAAGCAGTGCTGCCTTAATTCTGGGGCCTTAATTCTACAAATCGGCTGCCCACTTTTGTGGAGTGGACAGCCGATCTGCACCCAACCCTCCTCTTATCTGGGAAACTTTCCGGGTGGCAGGACTGCATCATGGAACTGTCCCAACGCGGTTCCCTGCTATTGTCCCAGTCTTCCACCACAGTGGGGAGCGGGGAGGATGATTCACAGTAAAATTCAGGCTATTAAGCTGTTTCTCTCTCCACATATGCTGCCAGATCTGCTAAGTATTTCCAGCATTTTCTGTTTAATAACAAAATGCATTTCTAAATGTTAATAAAAATTTCACATTAAAACAACGAATGTACACACCAATATTTTATTTAGTCCCAAATGTCAATCACAATAAATCAGGTGTATAAATCACCTCAAGATAATTAAACACAGCAATATTTAAGAGATATGTAAGGCTTGAGAAAAATGATATGCTCCCCTACCCATAAAATGACTTGCATTTATAGTGTTTTTCATGGCCAACGAATGTCTCAAAGCACTTTATAGACAATGAAGTGTTTTTTTTAAACTGTAGTCACTGTTGTTATGTTGGAAATGCAGTGGCTAATTTTGCACAAACTCCCATAAACAGCAATGTGATAACGACCAGATAAAATGTTTTTTGTGATGTTGATTGAGGGATAA
This sequence comes from Carcharodon carcharias, assembly GCF_017639515.1. Taxonomy (NCBI): domain Eukaryota; kingdom Metazoa; phylum Chordata; class Chondrichthyes; order Lamniformes; family Lamnidae; genus Carcharodon; species Carcharodon carcharias. The sequence continues at coordinate 12,778,313 of NC_054482.1, read as the reverse complement.
ATATTGGTCAAGGCACCAGGGATAACTCCCCTGCTCTTCAAAATACAAAGGAGTAATGCTTAAAGCTGTGTTAAGATAAAATAATGATTAAAATAAGGAGCCAAAGTCTGGATTGTGAGCTTTGGTTTATGTAATATGAATAATTGTAGATTTTTATACCTAAATTAGTAGCCAAGTAACAGTTTTTAACATTAACAACTGAACTTTTAACACGCAGGTGACTGCTGTGCTTAATTTTCTGTGTGCATGCACATGGGTGATAAAGGGGGACAGAGGGAGAGGGATGTTAGCCACCGAGTTGGGCTTTTGACATAGGGAGATCGGGGACTGGTGCCAGCTTGGAATTCAGAGGTTGGGAAAACAGGGTCCAGTAGTGCTAGAGCTCTTGATACTGACAGTTGGAAATAGCATACTTTATTTTTTGACAGGCTTGGCTTTCTCTGAGAAGGCAAACCAATGTTGCAGTGGGGACCTGGAATAGCCCTTTATTTGCATGTACGAAGGGCTGGCATTTTTGAAGTCACAGGAGGTAGCATAGCACCTAAAGACATGATGTTACGTAGCCCAATTTAACCTGCATTATATTTACACCTAATTAATGACTGATGGGAAAGGTAGAATGCAAGCATTAACTATTGATCCATGTAATAGTTGAATATATCATCATGGATATGAACTAGCCATAGGAAGATGGGGTTTACAATGCACAGGGCAGACAAAGTACAGAAAGGCAATAAACTATTTTCCTATGCTTTAATTTTTGTTTGTCCGATTACTAGTTTCACTCACTGGAAGTAGAGTTTCAGAGTTTTTATTGAGCCTGGGGCTTTCAAACAGTGCTTTCTAGTACATCAGCTAACATCCATACAAAATGGAAAGCATTTTCCAGTCAGGTTCTGCAACAAGTTACAGGAGAATCAGTGATCTGCACCTCCTCTTTGACATAACTTACATGGCATGAAAGCAAAATTCCAGACATGTATTTGTTGTTGCTAAGTTCCTCAATCTAGCTCATGATCCAGTGTAAAATAATGATGTACGTTATGTAATAATGAACTGAACACCAGGCATAATGCCTGGCTCAATACAATGAATTATTTACTTGTAGGTTATACCCGATTTATTCCTGGTAACCAGAACAACTTAAAACTGAGACTAAACAGTGTAAAATATTTATTCTGACTGATACCTGGATGAAGTTTCAGTTGGTAGCATTTATTACCAGAGTGGGGTGTTTGTGACTTCAAGACGCATTACAAATTTGAGACCTTCAGCTAGGCTGACATTATAGTACAGTACTGAGGGAGCTCCGTATTACCAGGAATTTTGTGTTCTGGAAGAGATGTTACATTGAAGCATGGATGCAAGAGATCCCAAGGCTTTCAGAAGCACAGAGGAGTTTTTCTAGTGCCCTAGCCAACACTTATTTTTCAACCTCCACCACCAACAGTGCTAATTTATTTAATTTGCTGTTTGTGGGACCTTGCTGTTTGGAACTTGGTTGCTGTATTTGTCTATTTAACAATAGTAACTACACATAAAAAAAAATTTAGTTGTAAAGCACCTCCAAATTCCTGAAGAAGTGAAGTCACTATATAAATACAAGTATTTTCATTGAAAATCAGGCATTATATTCCCTTGTCCTCTTTCACATTTCCTTATGCTATATATCATTCCCTGGGGAAGAAGGCATCGAGGTGACCAACTTGTAAGTCATTGTTAATTTTCCTTTTCAATTCACTGCCAACGCAAGTGGACATAATTACAATCGGATGTGTGATGCTGAAAGATCATGATTGGTTAAAAATTGTACTGGAATTTAACTGTGCTATACTTCTGAGTATGTTTAAAAACTATTAAATGAATTATGTTCCTTTTTTTTTAAAAAAAGGAGGTTCAGATACTTGGGTAAGGACTTTGGCTTCTCTGATGGGGGCAGACATGGAGACCGTCAGGAAAAAATTTGAGTTGCCAGTACCATCCTGCCTCTGGGTCATTTTCCTGGAGGTGGAATGGGGCGGGGGTAGCCTTCAATTAAGGGTATTTAAAGGTTAATTAATGTTTATTGTCAGAAGCTGACTGGAAGCCTAATGCACCCAGGGACTAAGCTAGCTGCCAAGAGGTTGCCAAGACCAGGAGGCTAGCACTCCAGACAGGCTTTGAAGCCCTTTCTGATTGTTTGATGACAGCCACGGCCACAGGTTGGCCAGTGGTGGCCTGGCTGCTGATTCAGTTTTTTTTATTCAGAAGTTTGAAAAGTTGGAGGGGAAGGGGGGGGGTCATCTCAAGATAGAGGCACCCTCTCTGACCTGAAAAGGCAGGCTGTTGCTCCTTCTAAGCAGAGGGCCTTCTATTGGCCCTCTAGATGTGAGTGCCTGCCTACCATCCTTAATTGGATGGTGAACCCGCCTTCTGGTTACTAATTGGTCAATTTAGGCAAAATCACTGCGAGGTGACAGTTCCCCAGAGAGTGTGGACTATGATCCCAATTTGACCCCAATGTCTGAGTCCTGATCCAGAACCCAAATCCAGTGAATCCATTGAAAAAAGTCTAGAATTGAGGACACTTAATACCATTTTCTCCTTAGTGAATTATACAAGAAACTCAGTAATCACACTCAAAAAAAAATACCTAAATTGGCTAGCAAAATACTTTTCCCCTTATCCTAAACAGAAACTTAGTTAATCCTTTGACTACAGTTAATTCTAAGGGGCATACAAGCAGAGAGATAGGGCAGAATTTTAGCGGAACCTATCTGCTTGCAGCAAGGATTGGTGGGGTGGTGGGCTGGGGTTGGAGGTGGGGTTGATGGCTGTGGGTCGGGAACCCAGTCATTGCAGCATTACAGCTAATGCTGCAACTTTAAACTCAGCCACGGCCTTAGCATCCTGATTCCGGGTTTCCTGACCAATCACAGAGTGTGGGTGTGCCAACGACTGTAGCTGCCAATGGAAAGATCTCCATTAGCAGGGACTGTAGCAGGGGTTAGCATGGCTGCATTCTAACTGAATGTTTTCTTTGCAGAACCAAAGAAAGTGGGACATAGGAAGGCTGCCTCAGACTCTTCCCGGCAAGTGATGTTGGAGGCAGTGAGCAGCTGCAGAGGAGTGCCGTTCCTGTGGAAACCAAACAGATGTGGCTGGAAGTCTTGGAAGCTGTCTACAAGTCTTAGAAGCTGTCTATAGGAATGTCGACCCTAGAACATGGATACAGTGCCACAAGAGGTTCAATGACCTCAGGAGGGCAGTAAAAGTAAGTAGCATAACACTTTCTGGTGTGAATCTCCACACTCCTGACTACCCCAGCATTGTCCAACACAGCACTCCTCAGAACATCACACCTTACAGCTCTACCCCATTCCTTTCTCTTGAGGCACCTCCTCATATCCTCATCAGAACTGCCAGCATTCAAACTGACCCATGGCTTAGTGCCATCTCACAGTCATCCCTTACAGTTACCCTGAACAAATTCATTTCTCAAGCCTTTTTTCTTTCTTCTTGCTCTCTTCGCAGAAGGAAGTGCACATTTCCAAAGAAAGACAAACAAACCCCTGACCACTGCAGAGGAGGAAGACTTGGAGATCAACAGGGGGCATTAAGCAATGGAGAGATGAAGGTCTCCTCGAAGCTTGGTGGCAGAATTAGGTATCATAATACTACTTGCACATGACAGCCACTCATGTCAATTGCTGTCACAACTAACTAACTGTTAACTAAAACGTTAAGATCTGCACAATTTAGATGATGAGCTCTTTTCCTATGGCAGTCCTAATTTGTGTCCTCCATCTCTCACAGGGTGATGGAGAGGGCTGACGAGTCCTCCAAAGGTGTACACTCTGAGGGAGCACCATCACATGATTCATGCACACCTCCAACCTGCACAAAAACAAACATCTTAATGGAGCCATCAATATAGATAGCTAAGTTAACACCTGGTGAGGAGCACATGACACGAGTAGGAGTAGCAATGGAAAATTTGTGTGGTTGTGAATACATTTCAGAGGCACTATACACCCTTGGAATGAGATTAGAGGAGTCCATCTCTACTATAAGTGCCATGATATCTCAGGCCTTTGGGCTGATGTTCACCTCCATAGAAAGTGGCCAGTTGCATGGAGCATTAGCCCTGGCAGGCAACCGAGTACATGCACACTCGGTCAGTCACTTTAAATAGGATGAAGGAAAGCCTTACTTTGGCCATTCAATGCCTTACTGGGGTGCTCCTCAGCTCTTGGCTAGAAGGAAGTGTGGGTGGACCATGAGGGGAAGATGGAAGGGCAAATGGAAGTGGGCACTCTTTTTAAGGTGCTCCCATTTCTCATCCCTTGTACCACACCCCTTGACCCCCCCCCCCGCCAACACATTGTTGTCAGGCAAGAGACAGAGTCTGCCCTTGCACAGGTGCAGGCAGGGCAGTCTTTGTTGGGGCTCTCACAGGCCCTATAACCCAGACGATGCCCACCATGGACATCTCAGCTGTTGGAGCAGGGGAACAAGCAGCCTGCCTCAAGCTCTGTTGAAGCTACTGGTGGTAGTACTACGTAGGAGTGATTGAAAGCAGAAGAGGAAGGCCTAGAAGTTGCACAAGAAGACTCACTTGGGTGCTTATTGTGGGAATGCATCTCATGTACCTTGTTGTTTGTAAGATCAGCATACAATGAGTTCAAACCACTTTCAGTTCGGCTGAATAAGGATGCTTTGTATTGGTTGGGAAGCTGATGGAACAAGTTCTGTGAGCACAAGCCTTTCACATAGGCAGGACAACAACTATGCAGTTTCAGCTTTTATGGCTTCCCATCTGTCTGACTCCCTGCTGTGCTCTCACCTCATTCACTCTGTTGAGTTCGACACAGCTTGGGAAACCCATGCTCTGGCTGATAAAGTCAGAATTCTGGGTTAAAGGCATAAGTAATTGGGTATTTGCATAATTAGCTAGATGTCTGACCTGACAGGTCCATTGAGGGTTCCTGTACGATTTGGAATACACCCCAGTAAAAACAAAGTGGGAAGGATCATGTTTGTTTTTCAATATGTCAGCATTTTTCAGGGATTTAATCCTGCACCAGAACTTATTCCCCACCCTCGCAGTTAAAATTTTGCCCAGTAATGTCGGTAGATATTTCAGAAATAAATTTGATAATAAAGATAGTAACCAGAGTTTCTGCTGAAACATTGAACTTGTTTGGAAGTAAAAAATTAGATTCCATAATTAAAGTGTTTATTCTGGTGTTAAGAGTACAATCTTTCCAAATCACCCCTTAATAAACTAAGTTCTAATTGCTGCCATTAAGAATTGTTGCATGCACCATTAACAAATTGCAGTATGTTAACTATGGTCCCCACTCATGCCATTCTTTTCTTTCATCTTGCCTTCAAGCTTTAACAACTCTTGATAAAATATTTCAGCTGTTTCCATATCAACATCCATCTAGGAAGAACACAAAAGGCCTGTTATCTCAGTGGAAGCTGTAACAGTCAGGTCACCACAATTATTTCCATTAACTAAATAAAAATCAGATATTCTGAATAGCAATGATGTCTGTAATTGATTTATAGGTATCAACAGAATCCTGATCTAGTTGGTGTAACAGAACTAAAACCTCACATACATTTTTATGAAATATGTACAGATACATACACATATTTTGGACAAAGATTTTCAAAAGGATGAAGCTTGGTCTATCTTTAACCCTGAACAAAAAAGGACCTGCCTGGCAGTATCAGAGAAGCTGACACCTCATTATCTCTGAAGAAACGCTAACAACCACTTTGACTGCAGCGATCAAATTCAAAGGGAATGCTACAAAGGCTATCCACATTTCATAATCCACCAGAGTCTATCAGTCTGCTAGGACAAAGGACCCTGCAAACTCCTTTGAAATTCTTAATGTTTGAAACATCAGCAATCTTACGAATCTAGACAAAGGAATATATATTCTTTGTCAAAGCCAAAGTGGAGAGGTGGGAGTCACATGATGCCCCTCCCAACATAAGCTGGGAGGTCCAGTTACACTGACTTGCTGCACTGCCAATCAGTCTGCCATTTTCCACCTAGCAAACAGCAGCTCAGAAAAAAAGCTCAGCCCAGGTTTGAATACCTGGCCCCCACACGTACACTGTTTCTACTGAAACTTAAGCACCTACAAGACTAATTCATCTCTATGTGCCTATCTCATTGTGGAAATCATCTCTACTGGAAAAGTGAATTACCTAGCATAAATTTTCAACCTGCTGACCTCTGTGAAGGAACGCACTATTGGACTTTGATTCTGGACTCTGGGGCAGGATTTTCCCCCTGTCGGGGGCGAAGTTGAAGGACGGGTACACACAGGTGCGCTTCCGATCGGGCGCCATTTTATGTGGGCAGGCCAATTAAGGCCCACCCAGCATGACGTCTGCACAGAAACGCTATGCACTCCCTGTGCAGGCGGGTGGTGGGGAGGAGGGTAAATCCCAAAATCGAAAGTGCGCTGTTTCGCGCAGGCGCACGAAAGAGCACTAAGTGCAGCCTCAGGGAGATCAGCTCTAAATATCAAAAAGCAAAAAATAGAAAAATAAAATTTCCCTAACATGTGCCCTCATGTGACACTGTCACAAGAGTTGGGACATGTCTATATTTTTACCAAAGCTTTATTAAAATTTTTAAAAACCTACATGAAACCTCATCCCGCCCGTGGATGAAGTTTCAGGCTTTTTCTAATTCGCGCCAGGGCTCCTGGCCTGCCCGCCAACCTTAAGGTTGGACGGGCAGGTCCTTTAATTACTTAATTGACTCTGTCAATGGTCTCAATTGGCCTTTGACAGTTTGGCGGGCACGGAGCTGATGATTTTTGAACCTGAAAATTTAAATGGGGCGCGGTAACGTCGGGAGTTCCGCCCGACGTCAGCACACGTCATTTTATGCATCGACTAGCAGGCCCCGGCCCTGCTCGCTACACGTAAAATCCTGCCCCATATGAAACAATAATTCCTTAGTCTGTGGTCTTCGCCCTATAAATCTTTACTTCTCTATCACCCCCTCTTTTATTGTAGGAGTAAAAAGGAGGTTACGTTGCAACTCCTCCTCGTGACTGAGTGTGTGCAAATAAAACTACTCCTCTGAGTTTACCTTCTCTCAAGTTTGCTGTGGGGTTACTGATAGAAATTGGATCCCACCAAAACTGAGGGATTGGTAAATATGTAATTGCTTATAAAAGGGGGAAATCTAAATCAAAACACCTTTATGTTTAACAGAGGGATGGTGAGAGGAGAAATCAGGCTGTTTAATTTAAATCCCTCTCCTGTCTGTAACATTAGACTAATATTTTTGGGAATATTGAAACATAGAAAATGTTTACTTTACCAAGTATTCAGATTTACAGCCTTCAACTGTAATTAAATCCAATGCACAAGCATGGTTCTTTTTTGTTGTAAAAAGTTAATAAAAAGTTATAAATATTATGGTAACATTCACTGGATCTTTGTTGTACTACACTTGTAACCACCTCACCTTGCACGGGGCTATATAATTATTCCCTAATACAGATGTACAGCTGAGGTATTTCATCATTGGGTCCAGTGACTCTGGCTTCTGTGTGAACAACCAAACCTAGAAAATTGAAAAAGAAAAGAAACGGAATAATAAGCTTAATGGGAATCACCATATAAAAAGTTATTTTTCTTTGAAGGACAAAACCATTTGGAAAGTTAGAACAAAATGTGGAATTTCTCTTGCCCTGTACCAACGCTTCACATTAACACGAGTGGTCAATGATTATCTCTCAAATATCGAATCCACAATCTTCAACAAAGATCTAGCATCGCTCCCTAACCTGGTCCTATGGAAAAAAATCTAATGTATTTTGTTTAACTAGGCAGATTGAAAATGGATGCAGGTTATTCACAAACCTTTGTTTACATTCAAAGTGTGGCAGATCCGTAACAAAGGCAGAGATAACCTCTCCACGGATGCTGTCAGATCTGCTGAGTTTTTCCAGGTATTTTTGTTTTTATTCTAGATTTCCAGCATCCGCAGTATTTTGCTTTTATCTCAGAGATAAACTGCCTCCCCACATGCAGAGAATTACCAATAGTGTTCAATAGGCCACTCAGGTGTCTTCTAGCAGCCAATCATTAGTAGTTTAGTTGAACTCTGAAGAGCAGGTCACTATTGCATCCAGAGACCTATGGCCCAGTTAAGGTCAAAAGATGACAAAAAAAAGGTAACATGCCCTTCAATTAAATGATTTAATTATCTGAAAATAATTCACTTTTGTAATGATTTGATTACCTCATAGAACTGATTCATACACCAAAGTTAGCTTTATTTGACACTTTGTAACATGATGGGAGTTTGGGAGACAACAAGCTACTACTAAATTACACTGCAAACTCTAAGAATCCCCTGAACATTGAAGGCAAAAGCTACACAGACTGAGTACACATGGCTAGAAAATGGAAAGCAGGGGTGAGATAACTGGGACTGTATAATCAGTAATAGCTTCTTATTACTTATGTGTCAAGTTTTTAAATTGAAGACTTTTCTGATAAAATTGATGATTATTTTGGTACTTTCTATTTATAATCAGGTTGCAAAGAAACAGAAAAGATATCAGGAAATAAATATTCTCATCAATTTAAGGGATTAAATATTTTATGTCCAGCCTATCTTGTGATACTTTATTGACAACCATCCTATTTATTCTTCAGATTGAAAATATTCCACATCTCACATCACAAATTTATAGCAGTGAAAAGTTGTTCAAAGTCTGTTGTAAATGTTATTTTCCACTCATCCCTGAAAACAGGAATTCATACTGGCGTATGGTTCACATCTACATTCCAGTACCTTACTCATGTGACTGTTCTTTATGTATTAACCCAGTATTGGTAGAAGATTCAGTCATGGCGCATGACAAAACTAACCACGCTTATTCTCTTTCACCACACACTTTCCAGTACAGGTTAATGGAGAGTAAATATGAATTCCCAGGAGCCCTGGATGATTGTGTCCTTGGGACATAAAGGCCAATTAGTATAATCACCCAGCACTTGGGCGAGATCAGTTAGCTCATTACTACCACTGCAGCAACAACTTATATTTATGTTGTATTTTTAACACAGAGAAACATCCAAAGGTACTTTCCAAAAAAGCACAAGGAAATCAGTCACTGAGCCAGGAAGGGTTTAGAGACGGGTTTAGCCAGTGATGAATGAACTGTAGGGTCAAGGCAGCTGAAAGCTCTGCAAGAAATGGGGTAACAAAGGGCACAGAAGAACTTGTGTTGGGACAAAATGCTCAGGAAGGGATTTGAGGAGAATGCAGAGTTAGGGAGGGGAAAAACCATATATAACTTTTTGGACAAGGTCAAGGACTTTGAATTTAATGCAAGGCTGGGGTGGTGGGGTGGTGGGGTGGTGGTGGTGGTGGTGGTGGTGGGGGGGGGGAGGGGAGGTGGTGGTGGTGCGATGCGCAGGTGGAGAAATAAAGTACAGGTGGTTACAGGTCTGTAAACTATGCTGGTGGGTGATGAATTAAGAGCATTGCTTAAAATGCATATTGCACAATATTAAAGATTATCGGCTTGAGTGAACTTTTCTCTCGTACAAGTGTACAACAGAAGCCAAGTGACAAGACAAGCATTTGTTTTTCATTTGCAATTGAACGGAACTCTAAGCTTATAATTTGTAAAAATACAGTTTTATGACCCTTTGCTTTCCTAGTCCTAGCATGGCTAAAATAGTCTCTATGTTACTAAAATACTTTATTGAAGATTTTGACCATTTCTTCTCGAGTTCTCTGCCCAGAGTCAGGTTCCAACCACAGCGCTGTAATCTCCATCATGGCAAGAAGGTAGATCCTGAATCCACCCCAGCTGGAATGGGGATCAAACCCCATGCTGTTGGCAGCAATCTGATCCATACTGCCCATCCAGCCAACTGAGCCAAACGGCCCCCCAAGTTGCTGTAACATACACTTTTAAATGCAAGTTGTAGTCTGGAACCAAGGACAGTGATGGTAGAGGCTCCAATTTGTTTCCCATCATATGGCTGACCAGGAATCTCTCCCACTCTTAGTGCCTGCTACTGGCGTGTGTTGGAAGGATTTACAAGTTGATACTCAACTCGTTTGCCGCATTATGAACACACCTTCCTTGTCCATCAAGTCCTGGAGTGGGACTTGAACCCCAAGCTTCTGGCTTAGAGGCAGGGGTGCTACAAGACCTCCATTTTGACCACCTGTGGGGAGATGTAGTTGGAAAGTTCAAGGGTACAAGATGTCAGGACTAATTTGGAAAAGTGCTTTAACTGCTGAAAGCAGTGAATTAAGTGTGTAGCCTTTTGAATCTAAGGTTATGTTTAGAAATATATGCGGAACCATCTTTTGTCAAAGCAAATAGTAGGCTAGGCTATATAAATGCAGCTACAGAACTCAAAATGAGAACTGGAATTCAATGCACAGCTCTCTTGCAATTTTTAATACTGCTGCAATATTTTAAATTTTACTTCGCAATTCAAAAACTAGAATCGCCTATCTTTGCATACAGCACTGAGGGGAAAAGGCTGTCAACATCACTGAGCAGATTGCAGTAGCCAGTTCCCAGAATGCACTGCCATAAGCACAAGTCATTTATTCTTGGAAAACAAGACTCTTTAGAACCCATATTCTGCCAACATAAATTGTCTATACCTTCCACTCCCTTATTTTATTCCTCCTTGTTCCTTAGGTTATTCTGATATGGTGGACTGTTCCCTAGCTGAGAAGTGGGCTTTTGTTATGTTAAGATTGTTACAAAGGAACAAGGAAAGCAATGAGGGTGATTTGAGAGCTCACAGCTGACTATTAAGTTTATTAAAAAAAACCTCTTGTGAATAGCATTATTGAACTAGCACTACATTACCAGTAGTGTTATAGAAAAGTTTATGTCTTTATTTGTACGGTGTTTAAAGTTTGCATTTCATCTGATGACTCTTAAGGTATATGCTCATAGGAAATTACCTGACTTACTCCATCAAGCAATTTCATTAGCAATGTGTGCAGATGAAGACATCTAATGACTGTCCTTGGGGAATAAGATTTGACCATCAAGGACCTTAAAACTTTTGTTTCACTTAACATGTTGTGAGTTATTGATGATAATAAAGGATTACAATTTTTAAAAATGATTCTCAAAATTGTTATCTTCTTTTTAGACTACATACCAATGCTTCTGTTCCATTGTAAGGGCTCAGAGTAAATGAGTTTATGAATAGACGAATCTGAAGAACAGAACAATTAAACAAAGATTATTAAAAGTGCAAACTCATCACAGTAGCTGTTCTAAATGGCTTGAAAATGTCAGAATATTCTACTCACCAGCCACAGAATGGGGGTAATTAATGTCCAGAAGAAAGGAGGAAAGATACCATAGGTCAAATTAGTCAAAACAAGACCAGGACATACCACACTAGAAAACAGACCCTGGAATCAAAAGCAGATGGAAAGTTAAGTTATTTAAAGTATGCCTATGACCAGTTCCAAAATCCCTTCTCAAGTTTGAAGGCAGCAACATGTTGAGAAAATAAATATTAAGTTGATTAGAAGTTCTTTCGGCAATAAAGCCAAATGCACGCAGAAGGACAGCTTCCTCCCATGATACACCTAGGGCACCCAATCTACAGCTCCAGCCAATAATATTTTAGAACATGTTCTGTTGAAAGTTAAAAGAATCCAGGAATTAATCTTACATTTTTTTTGACAGTGGAGATGACTTGTCTCTATCTTATTTTCCCATGGAATGTAATGGCAGCATTGCTAATCACTGCCTTAAACAAAAGTCACTTGTCTTGCTCTTTTATTAGTCAATGGAGGTGCTTGCTGGAATGTGTTGATATTATTTTCTTCGTCCTCAACCCCATCCTTCCCTTCTTTTCTAGGCTGATTTTCACAAGACATAATAGAAGTATACAACCTGGGCATCAAAACTGTGATTCAACATCTATAATACAACTTGCTATGTGCATGCTCATGGGTGCACACAGGCTAGTCCTATTTTCAGGAAAGTTGCGAAGGGCCACATACCTTGGTGTACATTGCTGTAGTCTTTTAATGGGTAGCAAAATCTCTGACACCCCAATTGGTTTGTAAGTGCTTCATGACTTAAAAGCATATGGGTAAACAGGCCCACTGCATTAGGAAAATATTTACTGATTTATTTCTAAATTGATTCATGTTCTAACTTTAACAATGTTACAAATAGCTTGTTCAAGTTTACTAATAGGTCTCATCACTATCTTTACATCAAGTGTGCTGCAACAATTGACACCAAGTTTACCTTGCTATTATAGTGCTTGTTCAAGCCAACATTCAATAGATCAGTAGCATATTTGGAAGAACTGTAGGATTCCTGGCCTTCGCTATGCTGGTAGTCAGTTAGACTGAAGGCAGATTTCCTTGCATTCCTAGAAGATGTCCAAACTACCTGTGATGCACAACCAGCTTGACCAAGTACAGGTTCCAGGTTTCTTATCTAGAAATAGATATTCTTAATATTAAAAATGAATAGTTTAGCAGTATAACACATTCAATATTTTCCTCATGACTTCTTTCCTTTTCTCATGTTGCCTTATAAAAGGCTGAGGCAATAAATTCATATCTTTTGGTCACATTGGATGCTTCCCTGAACATAGTATAAACCTATACCAATTTTAGGGCCATTTTTTTTCTAATTTTCCTCATTGTAAGCTGTAATTTGCTTTCTTTGGAAAAACAGGAAGTTGAGGGCAAATTTTATACCTGGAATTTCTAAATTTTGGCAGAGGAGATAAAATAAATTAAGTAGATGCATTTTATATGCAAAATGTGAATTATTACATTTTAGAGGTGAAAATACATAAAGAAATTACAATCTATATTTATGACTTTAAGTGTAAATATACAGATCATTAAATACAAGAAGTTGTGCTGTAGAGGTGGAATTGGGCAGGCTTTCTGGTGACAAATAATTGGTTTGGAATTTCTGCTTAGGTCTAATGGAAAACAGAGACAGTGTGCAGTCTGGTTCAGCTTGACAATGGCTGGGAAGTGGGAGGGAATGTGACTAAGGAACGGAAATATTGTGAGTTGGGGCAGCAAAGCTGGTGGACAATACAATGGATTTGGTCTTCCCAATGATTCAACTGTAAGAAATTGTAGCTCATCCAAGATATAGAACAAGCAGTAATGCAGCATAAAGGGTGAAGAGGCTGGGGCGAAGCGGTAGAATTAAGAGTTATCGGTGTATATGTGGAAACTGACCCCGTTATCTGTGGATGATGTTGCCTAGGGGCAATATATAGATGAGGAAGAGAGGGCCAAGTTGAGATCCTTGGGGACTTTGTGGTAACTGCATGAGTCAGGAAGAGAAGCCATTGCTAGAGATGCTTGGGTTATGATTGAATAGATGTTTTTCATTTTGGTTAGAATTAAATGAAAGCAATCCCACCAAGCTGAGCAACAGCAGAAATACACTGGAGGATGTTGGTTCTATGAACCGCATCAAAGTTTGCAGAGAGGTCAAGAGGAACAAGGAGGCATTATGTACACCATAGTCAAGAGTCACAGAGCATGTAGTTTGTAATGGTGGTTTTAGCAGTTTTAGTTCTGGGACAAGGATGGAAACCCAAGTGGAAACATTTATGGCTGGATATTCCAGTCCCATCAGTGGTGGGCATTGTTGGGGCAGGATTGGAAAAATTTGGAGAATGACCAAAAGTCAATTGACTTTTGGCCGCTCTCCAAATTTTCCTGTTCTGCCTGCGATTTCGCCTGCTGCTGGCGGGACTGGAAAATCCTGGCCTTAAAACGTTGAAATGTAGGTAAGAACAGAATGGATTTGGGAGTCGACAATACGTTCAAGAGCTTTGAACTGGAAACGGAGGTTGAAGATGGGCTTGTAGTTTGCTTTTGGATTTTTCTTTGAGCAAGTAGGTGATGGCAAAAAAAAACTGGGGTTTTGTATCTACAGGTAAAGACTATAAAGGAGGAGGTGGAAAGAAGATAACCAATGTAAATATGCCACAGAAAAGGCAATCTGAAAACTTATATTCCCTCTTCCATTCTAAAAAGGTTTGTAATCATTGTTTAAATGGGAACCACAAAATATAGAGTCCAAATTTTTAATCAGATAGCTAGGGATTTGATTCTAAAAATGCAATGCTTATGGTTGATGATTGATTTTCACACAGTAATTTACAGATTAAGGTGCCAATAGACATGAAGATGGAAGCTTACTTCAGCAATTATAATTAGTATTTTATGAGAGAAGATAAAAGGCTTGTATCCCATTCCAGACAATCCTGGCAAGCGGAGACTAGAAAATGGTCTCCAAATACTGGGGTGATATCCAGCAGGGGTACTTGCATCTAGATGGAGTGACCTCTGGCTCAGTGTTTACATTCCCCCCTCAGTCAGAAAGGATGGGTTTGAGTCCCACTCTAGACATCCTTGTGTCATGAACAGATATTAACGTCTATAAGGTTGTTAGAAATTATTTTTAAACTGAAGTTGTAGTAGCGTCTGTATCTACGTTAGGGTCCATGCGTGTGTCTTAATTGGATTGAAACCAGCCAGTCTAGATGCTTTGTACAGTAGTTTTGAATTGTTAATTAGATAAACGTGAGGAGGAGAAGGTAAAGTGTAAAAGGATATGTGAGGCTCCTTGGCTTTGGCTTCAATCTGCCTAGGAGAAGATAAAAACCATGGGGAATGCAATGGGAAACCATTGCAGCTGCTCCTGCTGAACCCGTGGTTCAAGATTTTCATGCAAGGCTTCAGTCAGTACCAGCCCTCTGGCAGCATGCAATGGATGGTCCATACATGAAAGAACATCTACTTGTCATGAATACACATACATTCTTACCAGTAAGAAATGTCCAAAGACATTTGTCATGAAGACCTGCTGTAGTCCATCATCAGTAAGCCAATCTTCCTGGGTGAGCAATCCCTGCCCGGTTTGAAACATGATGAAAACTTTTCTGTTAAAATGAAAACACCATCACAAGATAATATGACTATTAGCTTCAATTTATCTTCCTCACAAACAGATAACACATAGTGTCCCATTCATTGTTATGCATTAAGACATTCAGACCTTTATTCTCAGCTGAATAGATAACTGGAATTCACTTTTACTTGAATTTTAATTGTAGGCTTTGCCAAGAATTAATTTTGCATGCATTTAAATGAGAAGCAATTTACTTCAGCTTTCCATTCCTAAAAAGAGGATTGTGTACTGTATTAAGTTAGCCATCTTATTTGCGGTCATTAACCAATCAATTACATGCTGAGATAATGTGGACATGCTCTTTTGTTCCCCTTGTCCTCTTCAAGGCTCCTCAAACAGATTTTCATAACTTCAACCAATCTACTGTGGTATTGCTCTGGAGTCTAGAGCATGGCAGTAATGTTTAGGAATGAACTAGACTTGTACCACAATAGGCATTGTTTAAATAATCCCTGTGAAATTCAAATAATTGTAGTTGCTTTTAAATTGCGGAGGTCAAACGGCCTGTGAAACAAATCAGGAGGCTGCAAAATAAATTATATGGTTCTCTCTTTCATTTTTAATTTTAATTTTTAAATTTTGTTTCTTCATAGCAAACTGAAACACATCCTATTACCCAGACTGCTAACTTCTACCTCCAGAACGTTGCCAGCGTCCACCAACCCCTCCTCTTCTGAAACCATTATCCATGCTTCTACTACAGCAACAACTTGCATTTATATAGTGCATTTTAAAGCTTCACAATAGCCTTAACAAACAAATTTTGCCACTGTGCTACAAAAGGAAATTAGGATAGATGACCAAGAGCTTCATCAAACATACTGGTTTTAAAGAGTGACTTAAAGGAGGAGTGGAGAGGCAGAGGGGTTTGGCGAGGAAATTCCAGCACTTAGGGCCTCCAATAGTGGGGCAAATTAAGTGAGGGTGCTCAACGGTCCAACATCAGAGGAGCGCAGAGATCTCGAAGTATTACAGGGTTGGAGAGGTCAAAGAGATAGGGAGGGGTGTGGCCTTGGAGTGATTCCGAGTGCGTTGGAATAGTCAAAGGTAGAGATACCCGCAATATGTTCCAAAGTAAAAACAAAAATGCTGGAAAAACTCAGAAGGTCAGGCAGCATCTATGGAGAGAAACAGAGTTAACATATTGGGTCGATGAAAGGTCACTTGACCTGAAACATCAGCTCTGTTTTGGGTATAAGACTGGTGCCTGGCCCAAACCCAATCTGTCCCCATTACTGGGTTAGATTAAAATCAGGGCTATAGATTTAAAGCCATTTACAAAACAGCCCATGCAGTGGATAAGAAAAATTTTAAAATACATTTACGTACATTCTTGTTCAATACAAATCAGCAACTTCAGCAATTATTTATAAACACTGTTGGTACAATACCTGGACAACAGACTAGTTAGAAAGGCTTTCAAACTGAAATGAGGATTTGGCATAATTCCAGCATTTAAGTAGAGACAATCTACATGTTGATACCTGCATCAAAACAAAGTATTAACAAGTTAGTGAAAAGTGATGTTTCTACAATATCCATAAAATGCAGAGTTTTTTTTACTATTAACAATTATTACTAGATTAGGATTACAACTGGTTAGTCAGGCTTTTAGATTACAAATGGGGCTAGACTGAATAAATCAAGTAGAAGTTGATTAAAGTAAGTTAATTAGAACAGGACCACTGAAATAAAGAGCTCTTACTGATTTACATTTCAAAATATTATGGGTTACCTTCCTCCCATCTTCAATTATAGGGCTAAGCAGAGAGAGTTCTACTTTCTGTATCTAACTGTGCTGTATTTATCTTATGAGTGCCTGATGCTAAACTTGAATGCCATAAACAGGGAATATACCATTCACCAGCACCAATATTTTTCAACTCGATGAGCCCAAAAATGTAAAAAATAAAACAACAGATCATACCCAGCAGAGCAGCTGAAAGTTGAGGCAATTTACCACACACAGTTGGTTACAAGACTAGCAGATCTCAGTATCAAAAACACAATTACCTGGAAAAAATTCAGCAGGTCTGGCAGCATCGGCGGAGAAGAAAAAAGTAGACGTTTCGAGTCCTCATGACCCTTCAACAGAACTGAGTAAAATTAGGAAAGGGGTGAAATATAAGCTAGTTTAAGGTTTTGGTGGGGGGGGGCGGTGTTGTAGGGACAAGCAAGCAGTGATAGGAGCAGATAATCAAAAGATGTCACAGACAAAAGAACAAAGAGGTGTTGAAGGTGGTGATATTATCTAAAAGAATGTGCTAATTAAGAATGGATGGCAGGACACAGCTCTAGTAGGGGTGGGGTGGAATAAGACTAGATTTAAAAATAATGGAAATAGGTAGGAAAAGAAAAATCTATATAAATTATTGGAAAAAACAAAAGGGAGGGGGAAGAAACGGAAAGAGGGTGGGGATGGAGTTCAAGATCTAAAGTTGTTGAATTCAATATTCAGTCCGGAAGGCTGTAAAGTGCCTAGTTGGAAGATGAGGTGCTGTTCCTCCAGTTTGCGTTGAACTTCACTGGAACAATGCAGCAAGCCAAGGACAGACATGTGGGCAAGAGAGCAGGGTGGAGTGTTAAAATGGCAAGCCACAGGGAGGTTTGGCTCATTCTTGCGGACAGACCGCAGGTGTTCTGCAAAGCAGTCACCCAGTTTGCGTTTGGTCTCTCCAATGTAGAGGAGACCGCATTGGGAGCAACGAATGCAGTAGACTAAGCTGGGGGAAATGCAAGTGAAATGCTGCTTCACTTGAAAGGAGTGTTTGGGCCCTTGGACGGTGAGGAGAGAGGAAGTGAAGGGGCAGGTGTTGCATCTTTTGTGTATGCATGGGGAGGTGCCGTAGGTGGGGGTTGAGGAGTAGGGGGTGATGGAGGAGTGGACCAGGGTATCCCGGAGGGAACGATCCCTACGGAATGCCACCGGTGGGGTGAAGGGAAGATGTGTTTGGTGGTGGCATCATGTTGGAGTTGGCGGAAATGGCAGAGGATGATACTTTGAATGCGGAGGCTGGTGGGGTGATATGCGAGGACAAGGGGGACCCTATCATGTTTCTGGGAGGGAGAAGGCGTGAGGGCGGATGCGCGGGAGATGGGTCGGACACGGTTGAGGGCTCTGTCAACGACCGTGGGTGGAAAATCTCGGTTAAGGAAGAAGGAGGACATGTCAGAGGAACTGTTTTTGAAGGTAGCATCATCAGAACAGATGCGATGGAGGTGAAGGAACTGAGAGAATGGGATGGAGTCCTTACAGGAAGCGGGGTGTGAGCAGCTGTAGTCGAGGTAGCTGTGGGAGTCGGTAGGCTTGTAATGGATATTGGTGGACAGTCTATCACCAGAAATTGAGACAGAAAGGTCAAGGAAGGGAAGGGAAGTGTCAGAGATGGACCATGTGAAAATTATGGAGGGGTGGAGATTGGAAGCAAAATTAATACACTTTTCCAGGTCCCGATGAAAGCATGAAGCAGCACTGAAGTAATCATCGATGTAAGGGAGAAAGTGTTGTGGGAGGCGGCCGGAGTAGGACTGGAACAAGGAATGTTCCACATACCCCATAAAGAGACAGGCATAGCTGGGGCCCATGCAGGCACCCATAGCCACACCTTTTATTTGGAGGAAGTGAGAGGAGTTAAAGGAGAAATTGTTTAGCGTGAGAACAAGTTCAGTCAGACGGAGGAGAGTAGTGGTGGATGGAGATTGTTTGGGCCTCTGTTCGAGAAAGAAGCTAAGGGCCCTCAGACCATCCTGGTGGGGGATGGAGGTGTAGAGGGATTGGACGTCCATGGTGAAGAGGCGGCAATTGGGGCCAGGGAATTGGAAATTGTTGATGTGACATAAGGTGTCAGAGGAATCGCGGATGTAGGTGGGAAGGGACTGGGGATCGGTGCTGCTTCATGCTCTCGTTGGGACCTGGAAAAATTTATTAATTTTGCTTCTAATCTCCACCCCTCCATCATTTTCACATGATCCATCTCTGACACTTCCTTTCCCTTCCTTGACCTCTCTGTCTCAATTTCTGGTGATAGACTGTCCACCAATATCCATTACAAGCCTACCGACTCCCACAGCTATCTCGACTACAGCTCCTCACACCCCGCTTCCTGTAAGGACTCCATCCCATTCTCTCAGTTCCTTCATCTCCCTTGCATCTGTTCTGATGATGCCACCTTCAAAAACAGTTCCTCTGACATGTCCTCCTTCTTCCTTAACCGAGATTTTCCACCCATGGTCGTTGACAGGGCCCTCAACCGTGTCCGGCCCATCTCCCGCGCATCCGCCCTTACGCCTTCTCCTCCCTCCCAGAAACATGATAGGGTCCCCCTTGTCCTCACATCACCCCATCAGACTCCGCATTCAAAGGATTATCCTCCGCCGTTTCCGCCAACTCCAGCATGATGCCACCACCAAACACATCTTCCCTTCACCACCCCCCCCGGTGGCATTCCGTAGGGATCATTCCCTCCGGGATACCCTGGTCCACTCCTCCATCATCCCCTACTCCTCAAGCCGCACCTACGGCACCTCCCCATGCATATGCAACAGTTGCAACATCTGCCCCTTCACTTCCTCTCTCCTCACTGTCCACGGGCCCAAACACTCCTTTCAAGTGAAGCAGCATTTCACTTGCATTTCCCCCAATTTAGTCTACTGCATTCGTTGCTCCCAACATGGTCTCCTCTACATTGGAGAGACCAAATGCAAACTGGGCGACCGCTTTGCAGAATACCTGCGGTCTGTCCGCAAGAATGACCCAAACCTCCCTGTCGCTTGCCATTTTAACACTCCACCCTGCTCTCTTACCCACATGTCTGTCCTTGGCTTCCTGCATTGTTCCAGTGAAGCTCAATGCAAACTGGAGGAACAGTACCTCATCTTCCGACTAGGCACTTTACAGCCTTCCGGACTGAATATTGAATTCAACAACTTTAGATCTTGAACGCCCTCCTCCATCCCCACCCTCTTTCCGTTTCTTCCCCCTCCCTTTTGTTTTTTCCAATAATTTATATAGATTTTTCTTTTCCCACCTATTTCCATTATTTTTAAACCTATACCTTTTATGCTCTGTTAGTCTTATTCCACCCCACCCCCACTGGAGCTGTACCTTGTGTGTCCTGCCATCCACTCTTAATTAGCACATTCTTTTAGATAATATCACCACCTTCAACACCTCTTTGTTCTTTTGTCTGTGACATCTTTTGATTATCTGCTCCTATCACTGCTTGCTTGTCCCTACAACCCCCCACCCCCACCTTAAACCAGCTTGTATTTCACCCCTCTCCTAATTTCACTCAGTTCTGTTTAAGGGTCATGAGGACTCGAAACATCAACTTTTTTCTTCTCCGCCGATACTGCCAGACCTGCTGAGTTTTTCCAGGTAATTCTGTTTTTGTTTTGGATTTCCAGCATCCACAGTTTTTTGTTTTGATCTCAGTATCAGCCTGTCCTGGAATTTAAAATGACTAAAAGTCATAGACATGAAATGTTATCTGCGGAGAGAGAAACAAAGTTGCCATGTGACCTGTTGAATATTTCTAGAAATTTCTGTTTTAGGTCTGAAATTCAAAGCTGTGCTAACTAATTTGAGGCAATTGTAGACATTGCAACAGTATTGGGTTATGTTAACTTGGTGTTCAAAACTGGCTGAATGGTAGGAAATAGCAAGTGACTGTCAGAGGTGAGATGAGATAGGAAGCACCACAGGGTAGATCTTGACTTTATGCAATAAAAGACAGTGATAGCCAAAGGCCTGTTTTGCATCTCTCCCAATTTTTAATTTCCTTGAAGTCAATGGCTCAAAGCCCAGATTTATCCCGACAGTTTTTAACCTACACCAATGCCCTGAATTTAGAAACCCAATGAAAACTTGTTAAATTTGGAGTTGATACTAAGCTAATAAAATCAGAGGAGGCAGTTCAGAAATTATAGAATGAGTTGAACAAAATATGCAAATTGTCCAAAAAAACAGTGGATCAATATAATAGTGTCAGGTACTGCAAACAGTAAGACTAAACTTACTAAACATATTATTAAACTAAGCATACACTTCTCCATGAATAGCATTGAAATAGCTCAGGATAAATTTGAAATAGGCCCAGGCTCAATGCTCAAAATATTGAAATAATACAGGCTGGTATTCAACCAAGTCAATAGCATGTTGACCTGTGTAATCAATACAAGAATACTAATCAGAGGACATAATGACCAAACTGTGCAGTGCTATGGTCAAACTACAACTCGAATACTGGCTCTCCGAGATACTAATTAGACATTCAAACATTGAACGTAGTGAGGAGATAAGTCACCAAACAATAATCAAACTCACAAAATACAAACTTATTAAAATGAATGGAAATGACTTTATTTCAATTTGAAAGAATGAATGCTTCTCCAAACCTAAGCAAATGCATTTCATTGCAGCTACATAACGTGGCGTGAGAATCTTGTCTCATACCGACCTGCTGGAATAATCGTTGAAAATCACTTTGGCAAATACCAAGCCATTAAATTCATGCCGTATTAACAATATTATTAATAATGATAGTATGGTACCTTTGCCTTATTTCTTTTGCTGCTTTGATCACTGAGTTAATATTTCCAACATCTATTTTCAAAAGGCTGATATCAGCTCCAGGATGGGACAGGAGAAGTTCAGACTTAGCAGCCTCAGCTTTCTGCATGTTTCGACATGCCATACATAGATGGATCTGGTTATCTTCAGAAAGAATGCGTTCACAAAGAGCCAGGCCTATGCCACTGGGAAAGAAATAAAACTGTTATCAACTGGAAGGGTAACACATAGCTGGTGACAGTATTTATATAGTGCAAATAATAAAAATATAGGGCAAAGGCAAGCCGTAATGAGAGAACACCCTTGCAAAAGATGTTAAGCAGGTGTGGGCACTTAGAGGACAGTATTAGGAAGGAGGCAAAAAATTCAAAGCTTTTGTTAGTGCTATATTGCAACCTCAAGAAAGTCTTTAAACTTGTTAATTGTTTTACGTCATTAATGCACTTAAAAATTTACACCACAGAAGCTACTCTTGGAAAAAAAAAATGAGGACAAAATATCACTTGTATAGAATGCAGTGTAGATATCCGGAGAAGATTGCGCGGTCAGAAGAAATTGCATTAAACTGCAGTTTCTGCCTGTGAAAAAAATTACAACTGAACAGGCAGCTGAAGGACCTCTAATACCAGGACCTACTTTAAGCACTAACAAAGTTTGCAAGGGGAAACGGTTTCTGATATTCTGACAATCTTTATGTTCAGTATTTGAGTAACGAAGCAATTATCCCACAAGTTTAAACTTCCAATTTAGTAGCATACAAAGTCTGGGATGCTCATCAAACCAACATTTACTTCACTGCTCCATTTTATCAAAGCTGGAAGTAGTACTTGCACTGCTGTTAACTCCACTATTGTTAGCAGTGTACATAACTCCTTGTAAAACTACAAAGTCCATATCTTTTGCATTATGATTAATTTTGTTAGCAATGATTAAAATAGTGCTGAAAACTGAATGACACAGGTTAGTTGTGAAGAAAAAGTTTCTAAAATGGAGTGAATCAAATTTGGCTGAAGACCGGCATCTATGATGCTGGCGATCTCAGGTGGAAGCTGAGACATGGATCATCCACTCAGCACTTCTGGCTGAAGATGGTTGCAAATGCCTTGTCTTTTGCACTGGCTAGGAACACGGCAAGTTCTGGAGCACAAATCTTCAACATTATTGCTGAAATATTGTCAGAGCCCATAGCCTTTGCAGTATCTAGTGCCTTCTGCTGTTTCTTCATACCACGTGGAGTGAATCGAATTGGCTGAAGACTGGCATCTGTGAAGCTGGGACCCTCCAGAGGAGGCCAAGATGGATCATGCACTGTTGCAAATGCTTTAGCCTTATCTTTTGCACTGATGTGGGGGCGGGGGCGGGGGGGGGGGGGGGGGGGGGGGGGGGGGGGGTGCTCCTCCAACATTGAGGATGGGAATATTCATGGATCCCCCTCTTACAGTGAGTTGTTTAACTGTCCCATCACCATTCATGACTGGATGTGGCAGGACTGCAGAGCTTTGATCTGACCTGTTGGTTGTGAAATTGCTTAGCTCTGTCTATTGCATGCTGTTTCCACTGTTTAGCATTCTTGTAGTCCTGTGCTATAGCTTCTTCAGGTTGGCACTTCATTTTTAGGTATGCCTGGAGCTGCTCCTGTTATGCTCTCCTGCAATCCTCACTGATCCAGGGTTAATCCCCTGGCTTGATGGTAATGGTAAAGGGAGGCATATGCCAGATCATGAGATGCCAGACTGTGGTTGAATACAATTCTGCTGCTGCTGATGGATACTGTGTTTTGAGCTGCTTTATCTGTTCTGGATCTATCCTGTTTAGCACGGTGGTAGTGCCACATAACACAAGGACGGCATCCTCGGTGTGAAGTCATAACTATGTCCCCAGAAAGACTATGTGCTGGTCACTTGTACCAATACTGTCATGTACAGATGCATCTGTGACAAGTGGATTGGTGAGGATGAAGTAACGTAGGTTTTTCCTTCTCGCTGGTTCCCTCATCACCTCCTGTAGATCCAGTTTGGCAAATGTGTCCTTTAAGAATCGGCCAGCTTGGTCAGTAGTGGTGCTACTGAGCCACTGTAGTTGATGGACCATGAAGTTCCCCTCCAGAGTACATTTTGTGCCTTTGTTACCCTCAATGCTTCTTCCATGCGATGTTCAACATGGGGGAGCACTGGTTCATCAGTTGAGAGAGGGCAGTAGGTAGTAATCAGCAGGACGTTTCCTTGCCCATGTTTGACATGATGCCATGAGACATCATGGCATCCAGTGTTAATGTTGAAGACTCCCAGGGTAACTCTCTCCTGATTGTAAACGTACTGTCCAACCACCACCTCCGCTGAGTCTATCCTACTGGTCATATTGGACAAGGATGATGATGGAGGCTTCTGAATGTTCCAATGAGTGTGACGATGTCAGATTTTTGCTTGACAAGTCTGTGGGAATAGCTCTCCCAATTCTGGAATAAGCCTCCAGATGTTAGCAAGGGAGACTTTGCAGGGTTGACTGAGCACAGTATGCTGTGCCACTTCAATGCAACTGTCTGGTTTTATTGCTTTTTGGCCTTTCTGTAGTGGTTTAGTACAACTGAGTGGTTTGCTAGGCCAATTTAGAGGGGACTTAAGAGCCAAATACATTGCAAGGGTCTGGAGTCATATGTAGGCCAGATCGGGTAAAAATGGCAGCTGAACTAGGTGGGTTTATTCGACAATCTGATAGCTTCATGGTCACCATTACTGGGACTAGCTTTTAATTCCAGATTTTTTTTCTTAATTGAACTTAAATTCCACAAGCTGTCATCGTGGGATCTGACCTCAAATCCCTAGAGCATTAGCCTGGGCCTCTGGATTACTAGTCCAGTAACATTACCACATGCCAGCTCCACTCAGCTATAGATCTCATTACAGTCTTGGTCTAGACATGGACAAAAGTAAAGAATTGAACTCAAGAGGTGAGGTGAGAGTGACTGCCCCTGACATCAAGCCACCATTTGACCAAGTGTGGCACCAAATAGCCTTCGCAAAACTGAAATCAATGGGAATCAAGGGTAAAGCTCTACTAATTAGCATCATATCTAGCATAAAGGAAGTTAGTTGTTGGAGGTCAATCATCTCAGCCCCAGAACATCACTGCAGGAGTTCCTCAGGGTAGTATCCTAGCCCAACCATCACAGCTGCTTCATCAATGGCCTTCCCTCCATCATAAGGTCAGAAGTGTGGATGATGATTGCACAATGTTCAACACCATTCATGACTCCTCAGATACTGAAGCAGTCCCTGTCAATATGCAGCAAGACCTGGACAATACTCAGGTTTTGGCTGATGTGGCACGTGACAATTCGTGCATTGCAACAACTCACCAAGGCTCCTTCAACAGCACCAACAAAACCTGCAACCTCTACCACCTAGAAGGACAAGGGCAGCAGATGCATGGGAACACTACCAGACACACACACTATCCTGACTTGAAACTATATCGCTTTTCCTTCTACGTTGCTGGGTCAAAATCCTAGGACTCACTGGCTAAAAGCATTGTGGCTGTACCTATGCCAGATGGATTGCAATAGTTCAAGAAAGCGGCTCATCCCCACATTGGTAGGGGAATTAGGGACGAGCAATAAATTCTTGACCTTGCCAACAATGCTCATATCCCGTGAAAGATTTAAAAAACAATCTGAAACACAGTGGCAAGGGACTCTGGCAGGCTATCTCACACCAACTTGGGTTTGGTACTAGGTACAGTACATTGTCAACAGAGCTGAAAAAGTGTTTTCGGGGGTTTGTTGGGATTTTTAGAAACTTTTAAATAAGTCCTGCGTCAGACACTCGAGCCAGTGCTCTCGACACATAAAAATGTACTAGTTCAGGAGTGGTTCACATAGGATAAGCATTATACTGGAGATTTGTGTAGCCACAGCTAAGATGAACATAATTTACTTTGGGATTGTAGGATCTGATTTTAAAAGTTTTTTGCTGCAATATATTACCACCTCAAAACACATCTTCTGATTGGTGTACACATTAAGTCAACTTCAGGGGCATGCAGTTTGAGAGTTATAGTGAACATTTAGATGAAGGCAACATTTTAAAGCTGGAACAAACCTAGTAAATTATAATTTCATATGTACTCCATTCACAAATATTATCCAATGTCTGGTTATTATTTTATATTAAATGTACTTGACTATGGCTTCAAACTAACTTGAAACAATTGGGCTGGTTACAGTAAAAGCAGCATTTTGTTTTTAGAAATAATTAACTTACATTGCTTTTCATGCCACAGCCAATGTGCAGTCATGATTTTAATGTAGAAAAATGCAGCAAGCAATTTGAACATGAAAAGACCTCACAAATAGTAATTAAATAAATGACCAAATCGTGGCTCATATTTTGCAGTCAGCAGTAAGCAAATGGCACCAGCCATTCCATACACTAACACTTGCCTACAGACTTCCTTTGGGCTTTTGCCCTGGAACTTGCGGTGATTAGAAATCCTTTTCAGCACGACGCCCTCCACAAAGAACCTGGGAGCTGTGTGAAATGGGCAAGCAATCTATCCTTAACAAATCACATTGAAGAATTCTCAATGAGAGGGGCAGAGTCTGAATCATGGAGTGTAAATTAGAATATTAAATTCAATATCAAAACCGGTACAGAAAGTGAAATAATGAGGGAACAAGAGATGGGATCAAGAGAGATTGATAAAAGAGACAGAAAGAGAAAGTAAAATAAGGTTTATTCAAATTGTCACTTTTTAAAAACATATCCAGCAGTTAATAAAATTTGACAGAATGAGATTCTACACTGAGAAAAGTTGATTTTCGGTGCTAAAGAGGTTTGGCAGTAATTAAGACTCACCATGGTGTTAAAATTTTACTTACACAGAAATGGACAAGCTTATTTTTTTTCTGGTGTGTTTAGTTGGTATCTATCACGTAGGTACTGCAACTTCTCACCTTCCTGTGCATTTGAATGCAGAATCTGTTGATGAGATACTGATATACCAAAGTTTCTGGAGGAGCAGGGCAAATCGGACAGTAACACCCTGCTTTCCATGTTTTACTTGCATGTGTAGCCACTGAGAGTTGCTGTCCGATTTACTCTTTTAACAATGTTGATCACCAATAGTCTAACTATTATTTATATCACAAAATCCAGGTCAATCTGTCTTGGTGATGCTGGCTAAGGGAGAAATGTTGGTGAGAACACCAGAGGAACGTCCCTCCTCTTCATCAAAGAGGACAACACCATCCACTTGACAGGTCCAGTTTCAAAACACTGCACCAATAATCTTTCACGTGAAACCAATTAAACCAAATCAACAAAATTGGGATAAATCAGGCACAGCTCCTAATTCAGGTCAGCTGTAAAACCAAGAACAAAATTTAAAGGAACCTTACAAACTTTAAATCAAAATGTGATTAAAGGGGTCAACAAAACATCCCAGTCCCCGCGGTGCCCACCGAGCACGGAAGGCCTCGAGCATGTCAGCAGACACCGCGTGCTCCCTCTCCAGGGACATCCGGCAGCGAACGTAGCCGCGGAAGAGGGACAAACAATCGGGCGGGACTCCCCCGTCGATCGCCTGCTGCCTGGACCTGTTAATGGCCAACTTGGCCAGGCCCAGGAGCAGGTTCACGAGGAGGTCCTCCTCCTTCCCGACCCCCTTCTGCACCGGGTGCCCATAGATCAGGAGCGTGGGGCTGAAGTGCAAACAAAACATCAGTAAAAGGTTTTTCAAGTAACTAAAAAGGGAGTGCAGCCTACAACACCCTATATATGCATGGTCCACGGACTCCACAAGACCGCAAAAAGGGCACGTGTCCCTGCACCAATGGTGAAGCTGCCTCTCAGACAACCCATCCTATTTTTGATTGAACCAATAAAACACTGGGTTGCAGCTCTACAGCTCATCTGAGAAAGATCCACTAATATATAATTCTGCCAATGAAATCCAATCAGGACTGAAGAGGCTTATGTTAAAACTAAATAATGGGCAGAATTTTTCGTTTGACGTGTGGGGGGCAGGCTCCGCATGTCCACGTGTAAAATGGCGCATGATGACGTCAGGCAAGTGTCCCAACGTCACGCGCTGGGTGGGTGCGTGATGAAGTCTGACGCGCTCCTGCCATTAATTAACAGGCCACTTAAGGCCCTTTAATCTACAATCAGCACCAGTGCCCGTGCGATCGTCAGGTCAGCACACGGGCAAAACGGGCAGGACACATTTCTATTAATTTCTATTATTTATTGGAGGAAGTTTTTCAAACTTGCCTGTGTGATCTGCAGTACTTCAGAACGCATGCCAGCAGCTTCTTCTGGACTTTAAACCTTCAGGTCAGCACTCTGCAGTTAGGAATCTTTTCCGGGCCTGCAGGTTTCAGGAAGCCTTCCCTTAGCCTGGGTATAGGAGCAGATCTGTCCACTGGAGGCAGCCCCTCTGAAGAGGAAGGGAGGGCTAGGAGGAGGAGGAGGCCAAGGGTGCACATTAAACCTCCAGGGGAGCCACCTTTGGGAGTACAGGCACAAGGGGCGCAGGGCCAAGAGGTAGTACAAGGAGGAAGGGGCTGCAGAAGACGCCACTATCCTGCTGCCAGGGTATACAGGTGGCGAAGCAGCTACCTTAATATGTCTGAGGCGCAGTGCCGAAGGAGGCTCCGACTGTCAAGGGAGACAGTGAACCATATCTGTCAGATGATTGGGCCTGAGATCTTCGTTAACTGTGTGGGTGGACACCCCATGCCAGTGGCTCTAAAGGTCACAGCTGCCCTCCTTCCTGGGCTTGGTGGGTGAGCTTTGTGGTGTCTCCCAATCACACTTGTGTCCAGCAGGTCACAGACACTCTGTTCAGGCGTGCATTGACCTTCATCCACTTCCGTTGGAACCAGACAAGCCAGACACAGCGAGCCAGAGGCTCCGCAGCGATTGCTGACTTCCCCCGCTTCCAGGGTGCGAAAGACTGTACAAATGTGGCTATCAAGGCGCCAGCAAGTGAGCCCGATGCCTTCAACAACAGGAAGGGCTTCCACTCCATGAACGTGCAGATAGTATGTGACCACAGGATGCTGATTCTATAAGTCTGTGCAAGGTACCCAGGCAGCTCCCATGACACCTACATCCTCCGACACTCCCAGATACCGGGTCTCTTCAGTGCTCCGGCCCGGCTTGATGGATGGCTGCTGGGTGACAAGGGCTATCCCCTCAGAAGGTGGCTCATGACGCCTCTCCGCTATCCAAGAACAGAAGCTGAGCAGCGCTGCAATAGGACCTACACCACCACAAGGGCACGTTTGGTCATGTGGGGGGCCTCTTCCTCCCATCTGGGGGAACCAACACCTCCCACCGTGCTGCCACCTCCTCGAAGAGGGCAGCAAGGCAGTCATCAGAAATACAAGGGACGCATTGGCCCCCCCCCCGCTGCCCTGCCCACCTGAACCCCTTTGCTGCGGCCTGGAACTGGCCATTGTGAGCAGCCGACAAAAGGCTGCTAGGCCTTTTGTTAAACAGACTGCCGGGTTTCCACTGTACCCAGCGGTCTGTGCACACCCGCTGCTACCCGCACACTCCTGCTATCCACAGGAGCCAGCAAATACGCTGTGTAGGCCTTAATTGGCTCACCTGCATAAAATGGTGGAGCAGACCCAATCGCAGGTGCCAACTGGGTCCTCGCCCACCTGTGCCCGCTCTCTCTTCCCCGCCCGCTCCATCACTCCCTACATCTCAACCAACTCCCACGGCACCATGCAACTGCAGAAGGTGCCACACCTGCCCCTTTACTTCCCGCCTTCTCACCATCCAAGGACCCAAACACTCCTTTCAAGTGAAGCAGCACTTCATTTGCACTTCCCTCAATTTAGTCTACTGCATTCGCTGCTCCCAATGTGGTCTCCTCTACATTGGAGAGACCAAACGCAGACTGGGTGACTGCTTTGTGGAACACCTTTAGTCTGTCTGCAAACATGACCCACACCTTCTGTCACTTGCCATTTCAACACGCCACCCTGCTCTCATGCCCACGTCTGTCCTTGGCCTAGTGCAATGTTCCAGGGAAGCTCAACGCAAACTGGCGGAACAGCACCTCATCTTCCGATTAGGCATTTTACAGCCTTCTGGACTTAACATTGAGTTCAACAACTTCAAGTCATGAACTCTCTCCTCCATCCTCACCCCCTTTTTGATCCCCTTTTTTCTAATTATTATAATATTTTTTTTTCTTTTCCCACCTATTTCTATTTCATTGTTTTATCTCCAACTTTTAGCCTATTTCGATCCCTTCCCCCCACCCCCATGAGGGCCATCTGTCACTTGCTCATCCTGCTTTCCACCCTTTGGCACCATTAGCACATTCCTTAGATAATATCAGCACCTTTGACATCTTTAGCAATCTCTCCTTTGCCTCCAACTATCATTGGCCCTCTATCCAGCTCCGCCTGTCCCACCCCCTTTAAACATCTTATATTTCACCACATTTCTATTTCTCTTTAATTCTGATGAAGAGTCATACAGACTGGAAACGTTAACTCTTGTCTTCCTCTCCACAGATGCTGTTGGCCCTGCTGAGTTTTTCCAGCAATTTTTGTTTTTGTTTCAGATTTCCAGCATCCGCAGTATTTTGCTTTTATCCCTTTGACTCCAGTTTTGCTAAGCCTCCTGGATGCCATACTCACCAGGTCCAATGCTGCCTTGACTCTCCAAGGGCAGTCACTCTCATCTCCCAGTCTCAACTATTCCACCTTCCCTGGATAAGGAGGTTTCAATCCCACCAGGGTCCCAGCCCAGCGCCATCCATAAGACGACGCAGGAGCAGAAATTAGGCCATTCGGCCCATCGAGTCTGCTCCGCCATTCAATCATGGCTGATAAGTTTCTCAACCCCATTCTCCCACCTTCTCCCCATAACCTTTGACCCCCTTACCAATCAAGAACTTGTCTATCTCCGTCTTATATACACTCAATAACCTGGCCTCCACAGCCTTTTGTGGCAATGAATTCACCACTCTCTGGCTAAAGAAGTTTCTCCTCATCCCAGCCCGGCGCCATGGTTACCTAAAACAAAAACAAAGCTACCTGGAAAAACTCAGCAGGTCTGGCAGCACCTATTACCATGATTACCTGTTGGCTCCCGTAACCAGGACAACCCTGCGCCCTGCCATTGCTCGGGAAACGGCCTCCTCCGCCATCACCTTCGCGCGGTCAGTTTCCACCCCACCCCCTGCCCGCCCGCCTGCCTTAGTCAAGCCGGACTCTGCTCCTCGCTTCAACTCCTCCAGCCACCCGGTGGCCCCAGCTCCGAATCCGCTCCCAATCGGACCACCGGCTCCGTCACCGGCTCCTCCCCCTCAGGCCACAACCCGTCACCACCGGGGTGGCAGCCAATCGCTGCGGCGAGCGCCGCCCGCCAGCGGGCGAGAGCCAATCGGTTCGGCCGGTGGGCGGGCTCTGGGCTCTGGAACTCAGCGAAGCGCGAGGAGGAGCGGAGGAGATCGAAATGGCGGTTTGTGCTTGAGGGCGGAAATTAGCAGTACGTTTCTTTTTTTAAAAAAAAAATTCATTCACGGGATGTGGGCTTTGCTGGCTGCATTGTAATTGTGTTTTTTTTTTCTCTAGTTTAAACGTTATCACAACCTTCCTCTTGCTCGAGCCACTTCTCCTTCCATCCTCCTCAGTCACACGTCATTGTTTACCTGTGTTGACAGGAGGCGCGCGCTGGAAACGGGGGAACCGTTTCTCTTGCGGTAGATTTTCGCCAGCCAGGAGCCCAATGTGTTCGAGGGACTACCCACAAAGCAAACGCAAGAGTTCAGACCTGGTACGAAATCCAAAATTCATTTTAACTCCTGCAATGACCCTTGAGACTGGGTTGTTTAGGCATGAGTGGAGCAGAAAGCCCTGCCAGATCACTCCCCTGCCTTGGTGATCATTCACTAACTTGTGAGTGGTATTTCTGTTAAAGTTTGATTTAGATGTGGTTAAACAAAACCGCGTGCTTTCCCCTTGCATTATTGCCCCGTTACTGCCAGGCGAAAACAGTGATAAGTGACCCCCCCCCCCCCCAAAGATGTCAGAGTGTTAAAAAAAAATTCAAAGGGGGCATTACTGTTTTTTCTTTGAACTGCAGCTTGAGACTCACAAGTACTTGTCAATGTATAAAAACAAAAAAAACTGCGGATGCTGGAAATCCAAAACAAAAACAGCATTACCTGGAAAAACTCAGGTCTGGCAGCTTCGGCAGAGAAGAAAAGAGTTGACGTTTCGAGTCCTCATGACCCTTCAGCAGAACTAAGTAAAAATAGGAAAGGGGTGAAATATAAGCTGGTTTAAGGGGGGGGGGGGAGGGTGGGTTGTTGTTGGGACAAGCAGCCAGTAATAGGTGGAGATAACCAAAAGATGTCACAGAAAGGTCATGAGGACTCGAAACGTCAACTCTTTTCTTCTCCGCCGATGCTGCCAGACCTGCTGGAGTCATGAGGACTCGAAACTTCAACTCTTTTCTTCTCCGCCGATGCTGCTAGACCTGCTGAGTTTTTCCTTGTCAATGTATAATTTAGTTTAAACTGAACAACAATGACATTCAATGACCTCAAAACTTATCTAAATTATTTCACCCACAATGGGCAACTGCAGTAACCAGCACAACCGCTCTGTAGACTTCAGGCTAACTATTGCTAAATGTTGCAACCTTGTTCAAAAAGGTGCAAAAGGATAAGCCCAACGACTACAGTACAATCAGTTTAACCTCGGTGGTGGGAAAGCTTTTCGAAATGTAGGCCTGAATCCCTTGAGCTGCGGCAATAATGAGAGCTTACTACGGCACTTGAAGATTCCCCTGAGTCAATGCGGCTGCGCATTTCTTCCGGGATCTTCTGATTCCGGCTTTCATCGAAATATGCTGCATCCCTTGGGGAACTCCATTGGAGCAAAGTAGTGTTGGGGAAAGACAGGACATGCTCCCTTTGTATGGCAGTAGCTAGTGAAGAGTAAGTTTAAAGGCCCAGTCTTTGAATGTTAGTGAATGGGTGAGTGGATGAACGGGCGACTGAGGGAATGGGTAGGTGGGTGAGATGGTAGGTAGGTGAGTGGGTTGGGGGTAGTCGGGTCAAGTGGGGGGGCTGGTCAGCTCTGGTCGGGGGTGGTACTTGGGTGATTGGTGGGAGTGGTGGTTGGGTGGTCAAGAGGTAGTCGGGTCAGGTCTGGGGGAATCGGGTAGTCGAGTAGTAGGGTTGCGTCGGGGGGGTTAGTTGGTTCAGGTACTGGGTTGTTCGGTGGGGGGGTAGTCAGGTCGGGAGTGGGGGTGTTGGCCGGGTTGGATCAGCTTGGCAGGGGTATTTGGGGAGGGTGATTGGGGAGAGTCAGTTGTGGAGTTACCCAGGTGTTAGACTAAGTGCAGAATCGTCCCGGATTTGCACTGTGCGGTAGCAGGCAGGAGAAAGGCCGTTTTACCTGCTGGCAGCAATGGTGGCTTTTCGCGCAGTATCGCCCCCGTACCGGCGCATTCCTGGGAAACTTGCCAAGTCGCTGGCGGGGCAGCCTCTGATTTGCTTGCACCACTCTTCTCCCCCCCCCCCCGCCCCAGTCACCTCAAGCCTTCAATAAACTGGGCATAGGAAGCTTCTGAACTGATGGCTGACAAAGGGAGGAAAATGCTGCCCCATTGGGAGGAGGATCAGCAGACGTACACTCTGGGGCCTTCCACCCAGGTGACTCCGGGAGTGTCCGGACCATCCGAACCCTCTCCTCGTGACCCCAGCAGCTCCAGCTCCATAGGCCGAGGAGGGTGCCACTGCCATGCAGCAGGACCCCGAAAGCAAGGTGGGGCCTTCCAGGTCTCAGCCCTCCAGAGGATGCCCATCGAGGTGATTACAGTCAGCAGGCTGCCTCCACCTCCACTGTGGATGTCAGGCAAGCACCAAGGTTTAGTAGCAGGGTCAGGAATGTTAAGAAAATGTAGTTTCAATGTGTGGGCATGGATGTTAATCACTTGTACATAATGTTGACTATTGTTAATAAACTTTCAACAATGTCACCCTGTCTATGGCTCCTTGTTACGATGGGCAGTGTTCATGTCTGTCTGAAGTGAAACCTTGGTTCCTGCACAAGATAAAGTCCAGGGCCTCTTCCCTATTCTTTGTGAAACCTTCCCAGCACACTGATGGTACGCCTTCACAGTCACTGGACACATCAGTCATGCCTGCACCTTGATGAGGATTATCATTGCTGCCAGAATGTCCTGGGCCAACACAACAGAGTTCCATCATTTTCTGTGTGTACTCTCAGCACCTTTGAGGTGTGGCTTGCCCCCATCTCATCAGCATCTGTGTCCGGTGACAGTGTAGTTATGAAGGGTCCATCTCACGAAGGATGCCATAGGATCAGGGGAAGTTAAGGTTTCCCCACTGCATCTCCATGATATGACCCTGTTCACAGAGCACAAGCGAGCTGCCTTCAGTCAGACAGGAGTCAGACATTCACATAAGCTATGTGAGGATCTATGGAGTGTCCCCACTGGATATCATAATCATTCTCCTGAAATGTAGGGACAATGGGCATCCGCTGCCTCTCCATAACAGGATCCTTGTCACAGAGGGTATGTGCATTGCCAACAGCCAGACAGGAGTCAGACATTCATAGATGCAATGTGAGGATCTATGGAGTGTCCTCACTACATGTCCCTATCATCCTCCACGAATCTAACAGCTATGACAGCCTCCTGAGCACGCCTCCCTCATCTGGACAATGTGATGGCCTCATCGCCATCATCCTCGCCTTCAAGGACCTCCTCATCATTATCCCCTTTGACATCTTCCTCATCGGAGGAGACATGCAGCTCCTCCCCCTGTTGCAGTGCCGCCAGGCTGTGAAGGGTGCAGCAGGGAACGATGATGCATGACACCCTATGTGAACTGGATTGCAGGGCTCCAGACCAGTCCAGGCACTGGAACCTCATCTTCAATATCCCAATGATTTGCACCACCAATGTGTGAGCTGCAGCCTGAGCCTCATCTCTGCTGCACTCTGAGGCTGCTGCACTGGCGTCATCAGCCACATCCTATGTGGGTAGCCCTTGACCTGATGAGCCAGACCTGTAGCCTCTGTGGACCCTGGAAGATGTCAGGGATCTGAGACCTACTGAGAATGTAGGAGTTGTGGATACGCCCTGGGAATTGTGCTCAGACTTGTAGGATGTGTTTGCTGTGGTTGCAGACTAGCTGAACATTCAGTGAGTGGAAGCCCTTGCAATGGACGTAGTGGACTGCTTGCTGTCACGGTGATCTAAGTGCCACGTGAGTGCAGTTGATGGTACCTGAACCTGTGGGAAACCTGAGATCTGCGCAAATCCCAGCTCCCTTGCTTCCTGGCTTCTCTGATCCAGAGTCAAATGCACAAAGTTGTGTTCCTTCGTGAATATGGCATTCATGACCTCCTGGATGCACTTGTGTGTGGAGGCTTGCGGGATTTCGCAGAGGTCACCTGTGGAGGCCTAGATGGAGCCACTGGTGTAAAAATTGAGCGCCACGGTCACTTTCACGGCCATTGGCAGTTCCGTCCAAGGCACTGTGACGCCAAATCCTACAACTGGTGGCCGGTGTGACTGGCCAGTCCCCTGGACATGCATAGCCTTCGGCAACACTTGTTCTCGGTCATCTGCAGGAATGACAAGCGCTGTTTGAGGACCTTGGGCCTGGCTAGGCACCAATCCACAACTGCTCACTGTGGCCCTTCAGCAGCGTGTGCAGGAGCTCCAACCACCCCTTCTTCTTGAGGGTTCTGCTCCTCCCCCTGCTCAGCCAGGCTCCTCTGTCACTTGTTTCTCTGTCATCTCCGCTCCCTGTAAGCCATGAGGCATTCAGCTAGATCACAAGGCTTCATGCTCCTGATGTGCTCTTCCTGCAGGATGAAAGAGAGAGATGTGTGGGTTAGCATGGATGTACTAAGAATCTCTCTTGGTTAAGTCTGAAGGCTCCTTAACACATGCTGCAGAGAGCTGGCCACCACTTGGATAGCCAGAATTTAATACACTGCAAGACTGCCCAAAACCCCCCCCACCTCTGTCCAACTCTACCTGACTGATTGGCAGCAGCCTCGGCCACTGGACTGGATGCTGCGCTCTCAGCTCAGGCACAGGCATTCTCCTAATCCATGCTGCAAGGCAGCACTGTCAGCTTGAACTATGGGGGAGACTGATCCAAACTTGAATGAGGACATTGCAAGGGGCTGTGAGTGCCTCCACCAGAGACTGCTCCATGGCGCAAGAAGATTGTACAGCTTTCTCTGTCATACAATTGTTCTGCAGCCCCCTAAAACTCTCATTAATTTGCAGTCTGATCCCCAAGGGTTGAAAAGCTCAGGAGCATTTGGTGGCACTTTCATGCCTCTGAATTGCTTGAGTGGGCAGATAAGCGAGAGGCCCAACTCCAAGCATGTCAATGTAGCAGTGCCTGCACGGTCTCAGCTGCAGAAGAATGCTCAATTAATACAAGGTTTCCCTAATGCGTGACTGCTTCCCTCTGCCTCCCTCTCCTACATGTGCTTTTACCATCAGACTGTGCTGCCTTGCACCCTCCACCCCTCACCTCAATGCAGTGCAACCCTTGCCCTGGCATTGCACTGTCAGCCAGCTGGGAAAAAGCAACTTGCCTGTGCCCTTACCTCTTCCTTGAAGTTGAATGGGTGACCCTTGCGAGCGCTGCACAAGGTGAGTGTGCACACGTGTCTGAATTCCTCTTGAAGTTCACTCACCAGGTGCACGCCTTGTAAACGCTGTTGTGAAACACTGACGTGCTCTGATGATCCAGCTTGGCAGGCAGGCAAGATGATGAGAGGCAAATGCATTGAACTTAAGTTCCCGAGGTTGGATGGCGGGAAAGGAGGCCTGCCATTGACGGGCAGAGCGGACGATCGCAAACTGGTTTCACAATGATGTAAAACTGATTTTTGGCCTTCTCGCCAGGTTCGCCATGGGGGTGGAAAATGCCAGCCTAAGCTTTAATCTGTCTAACATTTCTTGGGTAACTTATTCAGGTAAGTACCGCGGAACTGTCCAAAGCCTTTGACTCAGAGTTAGAGACATTTGTGGAGAGTCCTGGGGAGCTGGGGAATTGCCCATTAGAATTTAAACTTCTCGGACAATTGCCACGTAGAGCTGCACGTCAAGACATCCACAGGGTCCTGATGCGCCTATTCAGTCATATGTTTGGTCTCCTTTGATCAAGTGACTGGAAGACTGGACCTGATAATTCAAGACAAAATTAACAGTTACTTGGACAAATGTGGATTAATTAAGGAAAGCCAGCACAGACTTGTTGAAGGCAAATCAAACTTGCTTGAGTTTTTTGATAAGGTAACAGAGAGGGTTGATTAGGGTAAGGCCGTTGATGTGCACGTGAACTTTCAGAAGGCATTTGATAAAGTGCCACATAACAGGCTTGTGAGTGAAGTTAGAGTTCATGGAATAAAAGAGACAGTGGGAGCATGGATATGATATTTGTTAAGTAACAGGAAACAGAAAGTAGTGGAGGAAGGTACACTGTAGGGCTCCCCAGGGTCGGTTAAGACCCCAGCTTTTCTTGGGTGTACAAGGTAAAATTTGTGACACCAAACTTGGAAGTATTGTAAACTGTGAGGAGGATAGTGATAAACTTCAATGGGAGATAGATAGGCTGATAGAATGGGCAGACAAATGGCAGATGAAATTTAAGTTAGAGAAGTGTGAAGTGATTCATTTTGGTAGGAAGAATGAGGAGAGGCAAGATAAAGTAAAGTCCAGTTCCAAAAAAAGAGTCATATTTGAGGCGAAACACTAACTCTGTTTTTCTTCCAGATGCTGCCAAACTTGCTGAGTATTTCCAGCACTTCCTGTTTTTATATTATAATGTAAATGATACAATTCTAAAGAGGATGGAAGAGCAGAGGGACCTGGGGTAAATGTGCACAAATCATTGAAGATAGCAGTGCTGTTTGATAAAGCCTATGGGATCCTGGCCTTCATAAATAGGGGCATTGAAGTACTAAAGCCAGGAAGTTATGATAAACCTGTATAAAACACTGGTTTGGCCTCAAATGGAGTATCGTGTCCAGTTCAGGGCATGACACTTTATAAATGATAGGGAGACATTGGAAAGGATGCAGAAAAGATTCCCGAGAATGATTCCAGGCATGAGGAACTTTAGTTACATGGATAGATTGAAGAAGCTGGAGCTGTTCTCCTCGAGGAAAGATCTGAAAGTGGTGTTCAAAATTATGAGGGGGCTGGACAGAGTGGATAGGGAGAAACTGTTTCCTTTGGCGGAAGAATTGAGAGAGAAGCAGAGGAGATGGTTTAAGGTGATTGGCAAAAGAAGCAACGACGAAATGAGGCAAAACAATTTTTATCTGGCATGTGGTTAGGATCTGGAATGCATTGCCTGAGTGTGTGGTGGTGCCAACTTCAACCGTAGGCTTCAAAACAGAATTGGATAATTATCTGGAGAGAAAATATTTGCTGGACTATGGGGAAAAAGCGAGTAAGTGGGACTTGATGAGTTGCTCTTGCAAAGAGCCTGAATTGGCAGGAGGGGCCAAATGGACTCCTTTTATTGTGTAACCATTCTATGATTCTATGACCAATGTTACAGGACATTACACAGTTCATATATGACAAAATTTTAACCTAAAATATATATGTGAAATATTAAAATTCTTATAGCTGCACTTATACCAGTATATAAAATTTTACTTTGTGTCATCAACCTTTTGTCATTTAATCTCTCCTGTCTCCCACTCAATCACAGACCTCTTTTGTTCCTTTTCCAACCTTCCCTTTTTCACTTGCTTAAAACCTGTTACATTTTTAGCTTTTCCCAGTTCTGCTGCTGAGTATTTCCAGAATTTTTTGCTTTCATTACAAAAACTAACTTCCTGTCATATTTTTATGGTGACTTTCCCTATTACAAATCCTGATATCCACACTTATATCGAATCTGTTTAGATAAACTCGTCACAACATATCTACATTCTCGCAACCCTCCAGAGGGGATAATGGATCACCTCAATTGTGTAGCTCCCAGTTGCTTGGTTTGTACTACACACAAATTCTACATTTCAGTTCTCCAAATTCCTGTACCTTCTGCTATTCAACTAAAAATCATAACTTCAAATCACAGTATTAGGTAATACAAATAAGGACATGTATGATTTTAAACTGAGGATTAAATTATACCTCTGTGTGCTGTGCCAATTACTTTGGGCTCTGTAGCCCCATTTCTCCAGAAGATGGTGTTAGCTCTTTCCTATTGCCCTGCAATTCCCACATAGGCCTGCATGTTAGGACTTCCATAGTGTCCTCATGTGCATCTTCATCAGATTGACCAGCATCCTCATGTACAAAAGTAGATTTACTTTAAATTCAGCTTTCAATTATGTGTATTGTCCACATTATTCACCCTTTCCCAGTTATTTGCTGACTTTCGATTGCTCTTATTGTTAAGACTGATGCAGTTGGTAAGGCGGAGTTATTTAAATCATCCCAGAAGGAAACTTTAAACAACTGTCATAACCAATAAATTTAAGTGTTATGTTTGCGATGCAACTCTAAATTCAGGAATCAGACCACTAGTTCTCAAGGCTTTACATTAAATTAAATGAAACATTTTATTAATTTATACAGGTTAGAATATATGTACACTTGGCTACAAATTACTACTATTATAACTTCTAACAATTTCTAAACTAATCTCCATTAAGGCAACAGCAACCCATAAAGTTTACCAAACACCAGGCAAAATGTTTTCACCTTACAAATTCAAAATTAGGTTCTTTTCACTGTGGAGCCAGTTGAAGGCTTGCAGCTGCCTTTTGATCTTACATTGTCTCTGCCTGCACACCCGAAAACTACTGAAGTTATACTTACCAGATCCATTGAATGTTAATTCTCATTGTAGCAACAATCTCTTTGAGCTTCAGCTTTTAACAATGAATCCCCTTTCATAATACCAATTTTACTAGTAATATAAACATATTGCTTGGTAGCTGCTAGAAAAGTGACAAGCTTTCACCCACTTCTTGAATGCTCTATTCAAAAAATACAAATGCACGCTATCTCTCTTACATTTCAAAACTAGTACATATCAAAGCTTCCAGACTACCTGGCTTTAATCCAATTAAGACATACCCACAGACCAAACCTCTATTTTAAAAGAAAAATATTTTCCAAAATATTACATACATTAATAGCTTCATGACATCCCCCTCCTTATCAGAAAATGAACTGTCATAACTCTAAAAGAGGGCTTCATTTTAATGACCCACCTCACACTATCTCCTATACTTATTACACTATTACATTACCAGATGCATGCATTAACATAACTATACATATAAATAAATATATATATATACAAGTCCTTGGTATCAACAGAAATCACTCCAATTCAGTGTCCAGGTTTTGTTTTAAATGTTCCATAGTGAAACAATGGGAATTTGCATTCAAAGGGGAAAATATGTTTAAAGGAGAGAAGGCTGTGTGTAAGCGTAGGCATTCTAAGATCTAACAAGCGTGAAAACCTTCAGCATCTATGCTTCAAGCTGCTGTCTGCAAAGTACTGAAGTTAAGAAAACTCACTTTGAATTGGATTGTTCAGGGTATCATGTTTCTTTGCCTGGGTCTTTTAAAATCTATGTGTCTTACTGTTGCCTTAACGAAAGTGTAACTGGGAGTTAGATTAATTAGGAGATTTAGAAATTTCATAGTAGTAATTTGTAGATCTATGTATGTATTTAAAATAATTTCTTCTGTTAATAAAGGTTATATTTAGTTGTGTAAGAAACCTTGTAAGACTTGGTGGTCTTATTACTACTAAATTCAAGGCACGCATCTTGAAATTTATACCACTTGCAAAATAAGTTTTGGCAGTTGTTTCAAGTTTCCCTCTGGGATTTGAGCAGCTCAGCATTTACCATCAGCTGTGCCATTGATTCCTGTTAACCTGTATTTACTCGTATGATAGTGAGATCTGATGTGTAAAAATCAAACCTCCTCATTAGCTGAATGAGACATCCATGTCTTTTTGCATTTGTGTTTCTTCAATCTATTCACATTGGACTGCTTTATGTCACTAGAAGGTGAATGCATAACATAATCATTATTATCAGATTAGTCAGCTATATAAATGCCACTTATTTCCAAGCAATATGGTAATATTATGGTTAGTGGTCACTGACACACTGGTTTGTGACTTCAAATTCTAGTATGGTAATGATATGAAATTGAATCGACTAAATCTAGTAACTTGTCAGATGGTGCCAAAAAAATGACCGTGAAATCTGCTGGATTGTCATTAAAAACCCAAGCGGTTTACTAATGTCCTGGGAAGGGAACCTGTGACCCCAACTAGTCTGACCTACAAATGACTGCCTGCCTTCTCAGGGCAATGTGGGATGACAATAGATCCTGTGTTGTCCACAGGAGCAAACAGATTTGGAGCCTGCCTTTTTGCCTATCTATTGCAAAAGCATGACTGCTTTTTTTAGATGTCCAATATTCCTCTGTTTCCTGACTCTTCACAGTCAGAAAGAGGTCAAAAACTTTTCCAACACAATGTGTGGGAAGTGTTCATTCTAAGACAAGCCATTGAATTGCTTGATATTTGTTCGTCTATGAAGAAACATTATCAAAGCTAGTTTATTAGAATATTCCGTACTTACCATCTTAAAGTGGTCAAAAGTCTCCTGAAATGGAGACTTATGTACTGGGGAACGGGAATTCTCCCCAACAGTATAGTGCAGTGTTCCAATATGTCAACCCCCCCATCACTAGCAAAATCATGGCATAGGCTTCTGGTTTGAGTAACGCTCCAGCATCACTTTTCATGAGCCATCTCATGCCAGCTAAGATTATGTTTTGTGTGTCATGATCAGGTAAGGAGGGGTCATATAGCTCCCATCTTTTCCCTCTCCTTGTTTGACTACAACAGGTTTTTTTTGTTTTGGAAAGGATATACATGCCAATTTAGTGGCATGTTAACTGTTTATGCATTGTGATCATAAGAGAACCAATTGGAGAGGTTTTCCTGAGTTTAACAAAGAAAGAAGTTAGCTTAACTCATACTTAAACCAATCTTAGTAAAATAATAAAATACGCTCTGACTTTTACACACACACACTCAAAGTTCACACACGCACACAAATATAGATTACAGAGAAGGGAAGGATAGGTTGGCCAAATTAGAGTCCATAAAGAATAAAAGGAACCTACAATCTGTAGTTCAGTGACTTGGCTGACTTCAGGCTGAATTCGGTGGTCTTGAGACTTTTCTTCAGTGGTCCCAATGTTTCTGATTTAAAGATGTGGATGACTGATTTGATTGTTCTTTTGCAGATGGTAGTACTGGGTTGAACTCCTTTAAAAGGTCTCTGGGCAGCATGTTACGGAGAAACAAAGTCGGTGTGAAGCTGACTTGCTGGACGTCAGCTCGCCCCACAACCATAACCCACTGAAGGCGTGCTAAATAGGCTGCCAGTGGGACTTCTGCCCCTCACTGCTAAGGAAGTTCTGCCCTTGGGAGCTGCTCACAATTCCAATTGTGGCAGCTCCAGCAGTCCCAGCATTGCCAAGAGCGCATGAGTGGGCACTGCTGGGACTGCAAGGGTTTGGGGGAGGAGGGTAGGGGGGCGGGGGTGGTGTGTTTTATAGATCAGGCGGGTAGTAAGAAGTTGGGGCTACTATCTTTAGGGACCTGCCCCCCTTCACCAATGCACAGAGGGCACCCCCTGTAGATGGTAACCCCTTCCTTCTCGCCCTTTCAAAGTTTGTTAAAAAGAGGCCTGCCCACTCCTGCCTGACTGCCCATGCCAACTGTGTTATAGTGTGGGAAGCTTATTATTGAGGTCAATTGGCTTGTTAACAAGCTCAGTTAGCCTATGATTATTTATTTAAATATGGCGGGTAGTCTGCTGATTTCGACATCTGCCCACTTCCCCGTCCCCCTCCGGATAATGGGTGGTAAGACAGTGAAGGTGTCACCCGCCCTATTTTATGTGGGAGACACATAAAATCCAGTGCTCTGTCTGAAACAGGGGTGTCCCTGGATGGTCACAGTGATCAAACAGGGTTTGAAGCTTGAAAGTTGGTTGGGAGGGAGGGGGGAAGGAGGGACCCCACTCAGATTTTCTTGCTCAGTGTCTCAACTGCTTGTCTTCTGTTCTACAGAAAAACGTGCTTAAGCATATGACGTGTTAGCTTGTCACATGACCCCCACCCAACTACCCAGGGAATCCAAATAAGGTCATTGAGGTCAAGGGTAACTTGATTAGATCATGTCTAGGATGCTGTCTTAGCCAGGGTCCCTTTGTACAAGTGATTAGACTTAATGGTTCATCTCCAACAGTTGAATACCTCAGATTATCATCTTGATGCCATGCTAAGCGACAGGAGATGTGGGTACTTCACGTTCCCCTAATGTTATTGACTTTGTTGGTTTTTTAGACATGTCTCCATTTCAAAGGATTGGAATGTGGAATGTATAGTGATGCAAATTGAAGTAGCCATCTTTGGCTGCAAAGTCAAGTCACCTTTAGTCTCTGTTCTTAAAAAGTTTCTGTTTTTTAAAAATCCAATTCAGCTTTTCAACTAATGGATTAAAAATCATCATTCTCACCACTGCCCCCCCCCCCCCCCCTCCCCCCCTCCCCCCACCCCCCCCCCCCCCCCCCACCCCATCCCCTACAGGGCATCTGTTACCTGTTCCATGTTGTTCTTTCACACAATGCTACCTTTGTTCTGCTATTATCACACTCTGCTTTCTTACCTTTATGCCACTATCAGCACCTTTTTTTTAAGCAGTAACCACTACCATTAACAGTCCCTTTGTCCTTTAGTTCATGACATCTTTGTCAATCCTTTCTTTGTCCCCACCTATCACTAGCCTTCTATCCAGCTCCACCTGCCCCACCCCCTCTTTAACGTATAAATTTAATCACATTTCCACTTCTCTTCAGCTCTGAAGAAGGCTCTTATGGACTTGAAACATTAACTCTGTTTCGCTCTCCACAGATGCTGTTAGCCCTGCTGAGTTTTTCCAGCATTTTCTGTTTTTGATTTAAAATCATTATTTGACATAAAGCTGGTGTTCATAACAAGTGTAATTTGTAATACTCATACAAAGTGGTCTCACATCATTTTATTCATTCAAGGACAATTTCTGGATTTTTTTTTAACTAACCAAATAAACTAAATTAACAAAATGAAGGATAAAATAAAACGTAGCCCCTAAGTTAGGGTTACTGCAAAACCAAAGACAAAATTTAAAGGAGACTTACAACATCAAACCAAGATATGATTAAGAGGATCGATAAAGCACTCCAGCCGCCTCGGTGCCCACCGGGCACGGAAGGCCTCGAGGGTGCCTGCATACACCACGTGCTCCCTCTCCGGGGATACCCGGCCGCAGATGTAGCCGCTGAAGAGGGCAGACAGTCGGGTCAGATGACACCCTCGATTGCCCGCTGCCTGGACCTGTTAATGGCTAAGTTGGCCAAGCCCAGGAGCAAGTTCATGAGGAGGTCCTCTTCCTTCCCAGCCCCTCTCCGCACCGGGTGTCCATAGATCAGGAGCGTGGGACTGAAGTGCAAACAAAACAGTAATAAAAGGTTTTTTAAATAACTGAAGAGGGAGTGCAGCCTACAACACCCGTTGTAAACGTGGTCCACGGACTCCACAAGGCTGCAAAAAGGGCGGGTGTCCTGGGAGTCCGTGCACCTACACATTCTCCGATTGTAGGAGACTGCTGCATGCAACATCCTCCACCCCAGGTTCCCGACGGAAAGCGGGAGGACACCACCGTAGAGGGCCCTCCAATGGGGAGCTCCGCCGCCGGATGGCAGCAAGGTGTGCCAGGGCGTGTCCGGGCGGCGGGCGA
Source organism: Carcharodon carcharias (assembly GCF_017639515.1). Classification (NCBI taxonomy): domain Eukaryota; kingdom Metazoa; phylum Chordata; class Chondrichthyes; order Lamniformes; family Lamnidae; genus Carcharodon; species Carcharodon carcharias. Next base: position 12,733,856 of record NC_054482.1, on the reverse strand, counting down.
GGGCAAGGAAGTGAAGGGTGTGCAGCAACATTCGTACAGGAAACTCCTCCATACCGTGCTAAAGGACACGGAGGGCATTTCTGTGAGGCGGCTCATACTGCGGGGCACCGGCTCCCCAGGGAGGGTTCGGGGCCTGGGGCCAATATGGAATTCCGTCCGAACAGGGGAATGCTCAGACGGAAGACCACCGCGCACCTGCATCACCTTGAGGCCCAGTATGATGTCGGGGCCGAGCACGACCGTCCTAAAGTCTTGAATGGCATCGGCCGCGAGGCGGATGTCTACGGACGTGTGACGCACCAACTCCTGTGGAAGCATCCAGCCCACCCCTCCGCCACCCAGTACGTCCCCGATCCTGGTCACCCCGGCAGCCACAGCCCTCCTCTCCGCCAGCCCCTGAAAAGGACGGAGGGGCGGATTCCTGATCTGCAGCTCTCTGACGATATTCACTACTCCTGACGGAGGAGAGCTGCGTCACGAGGCGACCATGTTCCAGGCTTTGATCAGGTCCTGGTAAAAGATGGGTAACGCCTGCAAGGAGCTTTCTGGAACTAAAGAAATGAAATGTTTTATTTCTGTCCTGTTATATTGGATCTATAGGCTGTTTTAACTGGATCCAAACACAGTTCCACCAGATTGAAAAGCTGTTGGATTTGAGGTTTGTAGTCTTATCTGGCCTGTACTGGGGCAATAGGCTGACTAGTTGATGAATAGTCTACTATTTATATTTGAATGTAAAATAAACCATAGCATAAGGATTATGTTCTATGGAGAAATGCTCTGTTTCCAATGAGTCATTGCAGGCTTGTAATCAATGGAATACACACTCTCACAAATGATAGAAAATGCAAAAATGTAAACAAATGCATGGGCAGAATAGTTTATATTTCACATTTCAAAAAATTTAACAAGTCATAGATATACAGTACAAGGCAAAATAGTACATGGAAATACATTTTAATAACTGCTTTCCTGCCATTGGGTGCTCTTGTGAATTTAACTTATTTTTGGACGGTCCATGTCTGAATTCAAGGCCCCAAAACATGAGGAATTGAATGAGCTGAATGGAGAAGATGAGCCCACAAACTGCTCCCAGGTCATGCCTATGATTATGGTTGTTCTCTCCATTCAGAATTGCACAAGAATACTTGAGAAGTGACGTGTTCCTTGATTTTTTTTTTTGTTCCCTTTCCTATTTCTTGTTTCTGCTCTTCATGCTCATGATGTCAGGGCTGAAGTTGGAAACTCTTCTCATGAGCCTCTGGCTGTCTTGACTATTTGTTTCTTCTTTTTAGGATATTCTTCATTCCTTTAAAGCTCCTTTTTGACTGAGCTGATCATTTAAATCATTTAACAATCTTTTGCATTTTCTTTCAAGCATGTGCTTCACTTCATTAACTTGATCCCTGTGCTTGGTGTATCAGTTGTTCGTTTTCACCCCTAACCCATTGTTGAGATGCCTGCTTATCCTTTGAATTTTAGTTTTCCAAAAGGGCCCTATCCAGTTTGTTATCCAGTCTTTGCTCTTCGCAGATGCTAATACTGTTTTGTTTCAGTTTCAGATGCCCAGCATTTGCAATTTTTTAAACAAGAGTGAGCAGTACTGATGTTTAGCCAGTAGGTGTCACAGATATTTACATCAAGCACTCAGCAGGCAGAATTGTCCCAGATTTGCACTAAAGGCCACGATGGCGGGTTTTCATGCTGTATCGTCCCAAATCTGCCACATTAATTATACATTCCTGGGAAACACGCAGCTTCCATGGCAGGTGGGCTCTCATTCGCCCACCACGCCATCATCTCGTCGCTTCATCACTCCGGGCGCCATATTTAAAGTGTAGGCGCGCGCACACCTCTCAGTGCTTCCAACCCACAACTGCTGCTAAGAAGACATGGCCCTGAAAGGCAAAAAGACTGCGACACCCAGGTTCAATGACGCATCCCTGGGGCACCTTTTGGACGCAATGGAAGCTCGCTGTGTTGCCCTCTACCCCAGCTCTGGCCACAGGATGGACAACAACCTCACTAATCCGGCTTAGGAAGCAGTGGCAGCGGTGGTCAACGAGAAGGGTGCCACTGCCACACAGCAGGTCCCTGAAAGCAGGCTGGAGCCCTCCAGGTCTTGGCCCTCCAGAGGACGCCCACTAAGGACATCACAGAAAGGGCGTAAAGGTCAGCAGGCCGCCTCCACCTCCTCTGTAGGTCGCCGGGGGGGGGTACCAAGACATAGCGGCAGGGTTAGGACAGTTAAGGAGAATTAGTTACACAGCTTGGGCATGGATGTTAATTACTTGTACGTAATGTTCACTATTGTCAATAAACTTCCAAGAATGTCTCCCTGCATATGGCTCCTTGTTCTGGTGAGCAGTGTCTGTGGCATTCAGATGTGAAACCTTTCTGCACAAGATAAAGGCAGGTGCCTCAGTTCAGGGCCTCTTCCCTCCACATTGTGCAGCCTTCAGACACAGTGATGACCTGGCCTCTCACCCGCTGGACACACTACTGATGCCTGCACCTCGACGGTGCTTGTCATTGCTGCCAGAATGCTGGGAGCAGACATCACAGAGAATCATCATTCTCTCTGTGTGCTTTCAGCACCTTTAAGGTGGAGCTCACTCCTGTCTCTTCAGCATCTGTGACCAGTGATGCTGTGCTCCTGAAGGGCTCAGGTGCTGAAGGCGGACACAGGATCAGATGCTTTTAAAGCTTTGTGGCTATGTCTGTATGATATGACCCTGATCACAGAGCGTAAATGAACTGCCCTCAGCCGGACAGGAGTCAGACTTTTTCAGAGGCTATGTGAAGATCTATGGAGTGTCCTCACTGCACGTTGTCATCGTCTTCTTGAAATCGAGTAACTATTAGGGCCTCCATTGCATCTCCATGATTGGAGCATTATCACAGAACGTATGTGCGCAGCCATAAGCCAGTCTGGAGTCAAACATTCATAGATGTAATGTGAGGATCTTATGATGTCTCCTATCTGCATGTTGGCATCATCCTCCACAAATCTAGCAGCTAAGAGAGCCTCTTGAGTGTGCCTGCCTCATCTGACCATTGCGAAGGCCTCATCACTGTCATCATCACCTTCAAGGACCTCCTCAGCCTCATCACCATCAACGTCCTCCTCATTGGAAAAGACCTCCAGTCCCCGCGTCTCCTCTTCAGCGTCTCCTCTACCTGTTGCAGCGCCAGGTTATAAAGGACAAAGTAGGTGTTGACCATCATGACACCCTCTGTGGACTATATTGCAGGGCTCCACCAGACCAACCCAGGCACTGGAACCTCATTTTCAGCATTCTGATGGTCTGCTTCACCTAGTTGCAAGTTGCCACTTGATCCTCATTATACCTTCACTCTACTGCAATCTGAGGCCGCCACACGGGTGTCATCAGCCATGTCCTATGCTTGTCCCCGAGGAGCAATTCCCTGCAGCTTCTGTGGACCCTCGAACATGTCAGGGATCTGTGACCAACTGAGAGTGTAGGAGTTGTGGACACTTCCTGGAAATCATGCGCAGACCTGCAGGATGTGTTTCTGGTGGTCGCACACCAGCTACACCAGTTGCACGTTCAGCGACTGGAATCCCTTGCAGTTGACATAGTCGACCGTATGTTGCAATGGAGATCTGAGCACCATGTGAGTACAGCTGATGGCACCCTGCACCTGTGGGAAACCCAAGATCTAGGCAAATCCAATCGCTCTTGCATCCTGGCTCTCCTGGTCCCGGGCGAAATGCACAAAGTTGTGTGTCCTTGTTAAGATGATATCCATGACCTTATGGATGCATTTGTGGGTGAAGGCTTGTGATATCCCACATAGGTCACCTGTGGAGCCCTGAAAGGAGCCATTGGTGTAGAAATTGAGCGCTGTTGTCACTATCACAGCCACTGACAGTGGATGCCCTCCATGTCCCTGTGGCGCCAAATCCTGTGGTATCTGGCAGATGTTCACGCTGTTGGAGCTTCCAGGATGTGGATGTTCGCACTGCAGGAGCTTCCAGGATGTGGATGTTCACGTTGTTGGAGCTTCCAGGATGTGGATGTTCGCACTGTTGGAGCTTCCAGGATGTGGATGTTCGCACTGCAGGAGCTTCCAGGATGTGGATGTTCACACTGTTGGAGCTTCCAGGATGTGGATGTTCACACTGCAGGAGCTTCCAGGATGTGGATGTTCACACTGCAGGAGCTTCCAGGATGTGGATGTTCGCACTGCAGGAGCTTCCAGGATGTGGATGTTCACACTGCAGGAGCTTCCAGGATGTGGATGTTCGCACTGCAGGAGCTTCCAGGATGTGGATGTTCACACTGTTGGAGCTTCCAGGATGTGGATGTTCACACTGCAGGAGCTTCCAGGATGTGGATGTTCACACTGCAGGAGCTTCCAGGATGTGGATGTTCACACTGCAGGAGCTTCCAGGATGTGGATGTTCACACTGCAGGAGCTTCCAGGATGTGGATGTTCGCACTGCAGGAGCTTCCAGGATGTGGATGTTCACACTGCAGGAGCTTCCAGGATGTGGATGTTCGCACTGCAGGAGCTTCCAGGATGTGGATGTTCGCACTGTTGGAGCTTCCAGGATGTGGATGTTCACACTGCAGGAGCTTCCAGGATGTGGATGTTCACACTGCAGGAGCTTCCAGGATGTGGATGTTCACACTGCAGGAGCTTCCAGGATGTGGATGTTCACACTGTTGGAGCTTCCAGGATGTGGATGTTCACACTGCAGGAGCTTCCAGGATGTGGATGTTCACACTGTTGGAGCTTCCAGGATGTGGATGTTCACACTGTTGGAGCTTCCAGGATGTGGATGTTCACACTGCAGGAGCTTCCAGGATGTGGATGTTCACACTGTTGGAGCTTCCAGGATGTGGATGTTCACACTGCAGGAGCTTCCAGGATGTGGATGTTCACACTGTTGGAGCTTCCAGGATGTGGATGTTCACACTGCAGGAGCTTCCAGGATGTGGATGTTCACACTGTTGGAGCTTCCAGGATGTGGATGTTCACACTGTTGGAGCTTCCAGGATGTGGATGTTCACACTGTTGGAGCTTCCAGGATGTGGATGTTCACACTGCAGGAGCTTCCAGGATGTGGATGTTCACACTGCAGGAGCTTCCAGGATGTGGATGTTCGCACTGCAGGAGCTTCCAGGATGTGGATGTTCACACTGCAGGAGCTTCCAGGATGTGGATGTTCACACTGCAGGAGCTTCCAGGATGTGGATGTTCACACTGCAGGAGCTTCCAGGATGTGGATGTTCACACTGCAGGAGTTTCCAGGATGTGGATGTTCACACTGCAGGAGCTTCCAGGATGTGGACATTCACACTGCAGGAGCTTCCAGGATGTGGATGTTCACACTGTTGGAGCTTCCAGGATGTGGATGTTCACACTGCAGGAGCTTCCAGGATGTGGATGTTCACACTGCAGGAGCTTCCAGGATGTGGATGTTCGCACTGCAGGAGCTTCCAGGATGTGGACATTCACACTGTTGGAGCTTCCAGGATGTGGATGTTCACACTGCAGGAGCTTCCAGGATGTGGATGTTCGCACTGCAGGAGCTTCCAGGATGTGGATGTTCACGTTGTTGGAGCTTCCAGGATGTGGATGTTCACACTGTTGGAGCTTCCAGGATGTGGATGTTCACACTGCAGGAGCTTCCAGGATGTGGATGTTCACACTGCAGGAGCTTCCAGGATGTGGATGTTCACGTTGTTGGAGCTTCCAGGATGTGGATGTTCGCACTGTTGGAGCTTCCAGGATGTGGATGTTCGCACTGCAGGAGCTTCCAGGATGTGGATGTTCACACTGTTGGAGCTTCCAGGATGTGGATGTTCACACTGCAGGAGCTTCCAGGATGTGGATGTTCGCACTGCAGGAGCTTCCAGGATGTGGATGTTCACACTGTTGGAGCTTCCAGGATGTGGACATTCACACTGCAGGAGCTTCCAGGATGTGGATGTTCGCACTGTTGGAGCTTCCAGGATGTGGATGTTCACACTGCAGGAGCTTCCAGGATGTGGATGTTCGCACTGCAGGAGCTTCCAGGATGTGGATGTTCACACTGCAGGAGCTTCCAGGATGTGGATGTTCACACTGCAGGAGCTTCCAGGATGTGGATGTTCGCACTGCAGGAGCTTCCAGGATGTGGATGTTCGCACTGTTGGAGCTTCCAGGATGTGGATGTTCACACTGCAGGAGCTTCCAGGATGTGGATGTTCGCACTGCAGGAGCTTCCAGGATGTGGATGTTCACACTGCAGGAGCTTCCAGGATGTGGATGTTCACACTGCAGGAGCTTCCAGGATGTGGATGTTCACACTGCAGGAGCTTCCAGGATGTGGATGTTCACACTGTTGGAGCTTCCAGGATGTGGATCTTCACACTGCAGGAGCTTCCAGGATGTGGATGTTCACACTGCAGGAGTTTCCAGGATGTGGATGTTCACACTGCAGGAGTTTCCAGGATGTGGATGTTCACACTGCAGGAGCTTCCAGGATGTGGATGTTCACACTGCAGGAGTTTCCAGGATGTGGATGTTCACACTGCAGGAGCTTCCAGGATGTGGACATTCACACTGCAGGAGCTTCCAGGATGTGGATGTTCGCACTGCAGGAGCTTCCAGGATGTGGATGTTCGCACTGTTGGAGCTTCCAGGATGTGGATGTTCACACTGCAGGAGCTTCCAGGATGTGGATGTTCACACTGCAGGAGTTTCCAGGATGTGGATGTTCACACTGCAGGAGCTTCCAGGATGTGGATGTTCACACTGCAGGAGCTTCCAGGATGTGGATGTTCACACTGCAGGAGCTTCCAGGATGTGGACATTCACACTGCAGGAGCTTCCAGGATGTGGATGTTCACACTGCAGGAGCTTCCAGGATGTGGATGTTCACGTTGTTGGAGCTTCCAGGATGTGGATGTTCACGTTGTTGGAGCTTCCAGGATGTGGATGTTCACACTGCAGGAGTTTCCAGGATGTGGATGTTCACACTGCAGGAGCTTCCAGGATGTGGATGTTCACACTGCAGGAGCTTCCAGGATGTGGATGTTCACACTGCAGGAGCTTCCAGGATGTGGATGTTCGCACTGCAGGAGCTTCCAGGATGTGGATGTTCACACTGTTGGAGCTTCCAGGATGTGGATGTTCACACTGCAGGAGCTTCCAGGATGTGGATGTTCACACTGTTGGAGCTTCCAGGATGTGGATGTTCACACTGTTGGAGCTTCCAGGATGTGGATGTTCGCACTGCAGGAGCTTCCAGGATGTGGATGTTCACACTGTTGGAGCTTCCAGGATGTGGATGTTCACACTGCAGGAGCTTCCAGGATGTGGATGTTCACACTGTTGGAGCTTCCAGGATGTGGATGTTCGCACTGCAGGAGCTTCCAGGATGTGGATGTTCACACTGCAGGAGCTTCCAGGTTGTGGATGTTCGCACTGTTGGAGCTTCCAGGATGTGGATGTTCGCACTGCAGGAGCTTCCAGGATGTGGATGTTCACACTGCAGGAGCTTCCAGGATGTGGATGTTCGCACTGCAGGAGCTTCCAGGATGTGGATGTTCACACTGTTGGAGCTTCCAGGATGTGGATGTTCACACTGCAGGAGCTTCCAGGATGTGGATGTTCGCACTGCAGGAGCTTCCAGGATGTGGATGTTCACACTGCAGGAGTTTCCAGGATGTGGATGTTCACACTGCAGGAGCTTCCAGGATGTGGATGTTCACACTGCAGGAGTTTCCAGGATGTGGATGTTCACACTGCAGGAGCTTCCAGGATGTGGACATTCACACTGCAGGAGCTTCCAGGATGTGGATGTTCGCACTGCAGGAGCTTCCAGGATGTGGATGTTCACACTGCAGGAGCTTCCAGGATGTGGATGTTCGCACTGCAGGAGCTTCCAGGATGTGGATGTTCACACTGCAGGAGCTTCCAGGATGTGGATGTTCGCACTGCAGGAGCTTCCAGGATGTGGATGTTCGCACTGCAGGAGCTTCCAGGATGTGGATGTTCACACTGTTGGAGCTTCCAGGATGTGGATGTTCACACTGCAGGAGCTTCCAGGATGTGGATGTTCACACTGTTGGAGCTTCCAGGATGTGGATGTTCGCACTGCAGGAGCTTCCAGGATGTGGATGTTCGCACTGCAGGAGCTTCCAGGATGTGGATGTTCACACTGTTGGAGCTTCCAGGATGTGGATGTTCACACTGCAGGAGCTTCCAGGATGTGGACGTTCACATTGTTGGAGCTTCCAGGATGTGGATGTTCACACTGTTGGAGCTTCCAGGATGTGGATGTTCACACTGTTGGAGCTTCCAGGATGTGGATGTTCACACTGCAGGAGCTTCCAGGATGTGGACGTTCACATTGTTGGAGCTTCCAGGATGTGGATGTTCACACTGTTGGAGCTTCCAGGATGTGGATGTTCACACTGTTGGAGCTTCCAGGATGTGGATGTTCACACTGCAGGAGCTTCCAGGATGTGGACGTTCACATTGTTGGAGCTTCCAGGATGTGGATGTTCACACTGCAGGAGCTTCCAGGATGTGGATGTTCACACTGCAGGAGTTTCCAGGATGTGGATGTTCACACTGCAGGAGCTTCCAGGATGTGGATGTTCACACTGCAGGAGTTTCCAGGATGTGGATGTTCACACTGCAGGAGCTTCCAGGATGTGGACATTCACACTGCAGGAGCTTCCAGGATGTGGATGTTCACACTGCAGGAGTTTCCAGGATGTGGATGTTCACGTTGTTGGAGCTTCCAGGATGTGGATGTTCACGTTGTTGGAGCTTCCAGGATGTGGATGTTCACACTGCAGGAGCTTCCAGGATGTGGACATTCACACTGCAGGAGCTTCCAGGATGTGGATGTTCACACTGCAGGAGTTTCCAGGATGTGGATGTTCACGTTGTTGGAGCTTCCAGGATGTGGATGTTCACACTGCAGGAGCTTCCAGGATGTGGATGTTCACACTGCAGGAGCTTCCAGGATGTGGATGTTCACACTGTTGGAGCTTCCAGGATGTGGATGTTCACACTGCAGGAGCTTCCAGGATGTGGATGTTCACACTGCAGGAGCTTCCAGGATGTGGATGTTCGCACTGCAGGAGCTTCCAGGATGTGGATGTTCACGTTGTTGGAGCTTCCAGGATGTGGATGTTCGCACTGCAGGAGCTTCCAGGATGTGGATGTTCGCACTGTTGGAGCTTCCAGGATGTGGATGTTCGCACTGCAGGAGCTTCCAGGATGTGGATGTTCACACTGCAGGAGCTTCCAGGATGTGGATGTTCGCACTGCAGGAGCTTCCAGGATGTGGATGTTCACACTGCAGGAGTTTCCAGGATGTGGATGTTCGCACTGTTGGAGCTTCCAGGATGTGGATGTTCACGTTGTTGGAGTTTCCAGGATGTGGATGTTCACACTGTTGGAGCTTCCAGGATGTGGATGTTCACACTGCAGGAGCTTCCAGGATGTGGATGTTCACACTGCAGGAGTTTCCAGGATGTGGATGTTCACACTGCAGGAGCTTCCAGGATGTGGACATTCACACTGCAGGAGCTTCCAGGATGTGGATGTTCGCACTGCAGGAGCTTCCAGGATGTGGATGTTCACACTGCAGGAGCTTCCAGGATGTGGATGTTCGCACTGCAGGAGCTTCCAGGATGTGGATGTTCACACTGTTGGAGCTTCCAGGATGTGGATGTTCGCACTGCAGGAGCTTCCAGGATGTGGATGTTCACACTGTTGGAGCTTCCAGGATGTGGATGTTCGCACTGCAGGAGCTTCCAGGATGTGGATGTTCACACTGCAGGAGCTTCCAGGATGTGGATGTTCACACTGCAGGAGCTTCCAGGATGTGGATGTTCACACTGCAGGAGCTTCCAGGATGTGGATGTTCACACTGCAGGAGCTTCCAGGATGTGGATGTTCACACTGCAGGAGTTTCCAGGATGTGGATGTTCACGTTGTTGGAGCTTCCAGGATGTGGATGTTCACACTGCAGGAGCTTCCAGGATGTGGATGTTCACACTGCAGGAGCTTCCAGGATGTGGATGTTCGCACTGCAGGAGCTTCCAGGATGTGGATGTTCACGTTGTTGGAGCTTCCAGGATGTGGATGTTCACACTGCAGGAGCTTCCAGGATGTGGATGTTCGCACTGCAGGAGCTTCCAGGATGTGGATGTTCGCACTGCAGGAGCTTCCAGGATGTGGATGTTCGCACTGCAGGAGCTTCCAGGATGTGGATGTTCACACTGCAGGAGCTTCCAGGATGTGGATGTTCGCACTGTTGGAGCTTCCAGGATGTGGATGTTCGCACTGCAGGAGCTTCCAGGATGTGGATGTTCACACTGCAGGAGCTTCCAGGATGTGGACATTCACACTGCAGGAGCTTCCAGGATGTGGATGTTCACACTGCAGGAGCTTCCAGGATGTGGATGTTCGCACTGCAGTAGCTTCCAGGATGTGGACATTCACACTGCAGGATCTTCCAGGATGTGGATGTTCACACTGCAGGAGCTTCCAGGATGTGGATGTTCACACTGCAGGAGCTTCCAGGATGTGGACATTCACACTGCAGGAGCTTCCAGGATGTGGATGTTCACACTGCAGGAGCTTCCAGGATGTGGATGTTCACGTTGTTGGAGCTTGCAGGATGTGGATGTTCACACTGCAGGAGCTTCCAGGATGTGGATGTTCGCACTGCAGGAGATTCCAGGGTGTGGTTGTTCACACTGTTGGAGCTTCCAGGAGATGGATCTTCGTACTGAAGGTGGTCGGCTGCAAGAGATACTGTTTGGCGGTGATGGTCTGTGCTGATGGTGGGGTTATTAGATGGGGAGGAGAGGAATGAAAGGTGGGGTGGGTGTGGAGGCCTAGAGGGGAACAGGGGATGTGGGGGTGGTAGGGGAAAGAGAGAAATGCTGCGGGGGCTGTGGATTGGATGAGGTGGTTAATGGAATGGGAGGATGGGAAGGGCTGTGGTGGAGTGTGGGCAGCAGGGTGGGGTTTGCAGATGTGAATGGGCATGGGGGGTGTGTGCAGGTGTGAATGGGCATGGGGGTGTGTGCAGGTGTGAATGTGCATGGGGGTGTGTGCAGGTTTGAACGGGCATGGGTGTGTGTGCAGGTGTGAATGGGCATGGGGGGTGTGTGCAGGTGTGAATGGGCATGGGGGTGTGTGCAGGTGTGAATGTGCATGGGGGTGTGTGCAGGTTTGAACGGGCATGGGTGTGTGTGCAGGTTTGAACGAGCATGGGGGTGTGTGCAGGTGTGAATGGGCATGGGGGTGTGTGCAGGTGTGAACGAGCATGGGGGTGTGTGCAAGTGTGAGCAGGCATGGGGACATGTGCAGGTGTGAACGGGCATGGGGTGCTGGGGGAAGTGGGAAAAGGTTCAGAGGGAGGGGTCTGTGTTGTCAGCTGATGAGTCCTGGGGGATAAACTGAGGGAATTTGTGATTTGAAAGGATGGTGAGTATTAAAGGGGGCAATGGGAGCCACTAAGGTGGAAGAGTGAAAGCCCTGCGATGACGTTGAAGGGACACTGAGGGTTGCTGGATGGGACACAGAAGTAAAACCAGATTCTGGGGGTCGGCAGGATGAGGGGGGTGAGAAACATGTCTATTGTAATGGGGGTGGGTACCTCGGGAAAGTAGGGTTGCACACTAACCTGCATGGGACAGAGGTTGATGGGGGAGATTTTTAGGGTGATTGGGGAGGTCAAAGGTCACACCAGGAGGGTCAATAGTTATGGTGGGCAGGGCGTAGGTCACAGGTGGAAGTTGGAAGGTGTTGGACTCTACCTGAAAAGTCACATGCACCATGGCTGCTTGCAGCTATCCAGAACCTTGAAGTGGAGATCTCGAGATGCTGAATGGGAGTTGGGACATCAGGGGTGGGTGCAGCGACAGGTCATCTGTACTGGACAACCGAAGGGGGACCCCAGCACATAGTATTGACAATGCTAAGGTGTTTCAACAGATGAGTGTGTGAAGGGCAAAGGCCCAACCTGTGTGGGAAGCTTTTTACACATGGCTTGCAAGGGACCCTGGCAAAGATCCTTGCATCCCTGCACATGCATGATTTTGGAGGACATAGACCCAGCCTGGGGTGTCCCCCTGAAGATTGTGGGGTGGAGAGGAGGGGTGATACACAGGCTTAATAGCAATGAATCACAATTAAACCACATCAGACCTCGTTAAAGTGCAAGTGTAGTCTATTTACAAAAGTGTATGAACATTAACAATTGCAGTGTCCATGCAACCACATGTGAAATCATAAGGACATAAGAAAAAAGGAGTAGGCCATTCGGCCCATTGAGCCTGTTCCGCCATTCAATAAGATCATGGCTGATCTGATCGTCTCCTTAACTCCACTTTCCTGCCCCATAACCTTTGACTCCTTTGTCAATCTGAATAACTGAGCCTTGAATATATTCCATGCCCCATTCTCCACTGCTCTCTGGGTAAGAGAATTCCAAACACTAATGACTGCCTGAGAGAAAAAAATTCATCCTCATCTCTGTCTAAATTGCAAGACTCCTTATTTTGAAACTGTGTCCCATAGTTCTACATTCCCCCATGAGTGGAAACAACCTTTCAGAATCCTAATTAATTCATTCATTCATTGGAAGCAGCTCAGAGAAGGTTTACTAGACTAATAGCCGGAATGGGCAGGAAAGGCTGGACAGTCTAGGCTTGTATCCACTGGAGTTTAGAAGAGTAAGAGACGACTTGATTGAAACGTATAAGATCCTGAGAGGTCTTGACAGGGTGGATGTGGAAAGGATTTTCCCTCCTGTGGGTCTGCTCGTTTAAGTCAGAGATGAGGAAATATATTTATTCTCAGAGGGTCGCAAGTCTTTGGAAATCATTCCCTCAAAAGGGGGTGGAAGCAGAGTCCTTGAATATCTTTAAGGCAGAGATATCTAGATAGATTCTTAATAAGCAAAGGGGTGAAAGGTTATTGAGGGTAGTGTTATGACCCAGCAGTTAGTAAAGCTGAGTTCTTTAAAATTCCCAGAGGGAAACCTTAAACAACTATCATAACCTATATTTTTAAGTGGTATGTTTGAGATACAACTCTAAATTCAGGAATCAGACCACTAGTTCTCGAGAGGTTTTATATTAAACTAAATGAAACATTTTATTGAGTTACAACACATTAAATATATATACATGGCTACAAATCATAACTTTTAACAAATTCTCAAACTAATCTCTATTAAGGCAAAGGCACCCATAGACTTAACCAGACAGCAGGCAAAGCATTTTTACCTTACGAATTCAAAATGAGGTTCCTCTCACTTTGGTTCCTGTAGAGACAGTTGTAGGCTTACAGCTTCTTTGATCTTACTTTGCCTGTCGCCCACACACAAAATTTGCCTTTGGTTATATCCAGTACATCTCACTGAATGTAAATTCTCATTGTTATCACTGGCCTCTTTGAACTCCATTTCTCCTAATAATAAAACCCTTTTCATAGTACCAATTTTTTAGTAATATAACCATATTGCTTGGTCTCTGCTAGCTAGGTGCCAGATTTTGCTCCACTTCTTGAATGCTCTATTCAAAAAATTCAAATGCACTCTACCTCTCTTACATCTCAAAACTAGTACACATCAAAGCACCCAGGCTAGTTGGCTTTAATCCAATTGAGAGACAGCCACAGACTAAACCTCTATTTTAAAAGAAAAATATTTTCCAATAATATTATATACGTTAATAGCTTCATGACAGTAGGCAGGAATGTGGAGCTGAGGTTAAAATCAGCCATGATCTTATTGAATGGCGGAGCAGGCTCGGGGTTGGGGTGGGGTGGGGGGGGGGGGGTGGGGGCGCGAGTGGCCTACTCCTGCTACTAATTTGTATGTATGTTCCTATATGTTTCAATAACAACACTGTTGTAAACTCCAATGAGCACAGGCCCAACCTATTCAACCTTTCCTCAAAAGGCAACACCAGCACCCCAGGAATTAGCTTACTGAACCTTCTCTGAACTGCCTTCAATGCAAGTATATCCCTCCTTAAGTAAGGAGACAAGTACTATACACAGTCCTCCAGGTGTGGTCTAACCAATTCACTGTACAGTTTTTTTTTTATTCTTTCATGGGACCTGAGCATTGCTGGCAAGGCCACCATTTGTTGCCCATCCCGAATTGCCCTTGAACCATGTGGTTAGCTAGGCCATTTCAGAGGCAGTTAAGAGTGAACCACATTGCTGTGGGTCTGCAGTCACATAGACCAGACCAGGTAACGATGGCAGGTTTCCTTCCTTAATGGGAAATAATGAACCAGGTGGGTTTTTAACAACAATCGATAGTTTCATGGTCTAGCTTTATATTCCAAATCATAACTTCTCAATCTTTCATTCCGGTTCTTCTAGGTTCTCCCCTGACACCCGCAGCAGGGTTGGAGGCAGCCAGCTGACCAGTTTGCCCTGTTGTCTTGGATGACCTTGGGGGGCCTTGGAGACCCAAGGATGGGCGGGGAAGGTGGGGGAGGAGTGCGGGCCCGGCTTACTTTGGTCCCCTTCTGTGGGGCAGCTGCGTCCTCTGCAGTCACAGAGATTGAAACTGAAGGGGTCACAGGCAACGGGGATTCTGAAGGGCTGGACACCCTCTAAGAGTCCTGAGTGGAGGTCCCAGGGGGTATCCAACAGCCGCTCCTCCTCCCTTTGGGGGCCCGAGGAGCCCTGCCTGACTCCTTGAGGAGAAGAGGCACCTGGAGAGAGGCCATGGTGCCGTGTACCCTCTTGCATAGTCACAGCAAGATCTCACCCATGGCTACAGCGATGGAGTGTGCACATCTTCCACAGAAACTGGGCATTCTGCTGGACAAGGCTATCCACGGTTCCAAGATAAAATATTTAATAATATGTGTGTGTGTATACTACCTTGTCTATCTCAAGAAGGAAACAGTAAAAGAAACAGAACAAGTACAGAAGGTACACACTGTTGGTATCAGAGATGGAGTTCAGCCCATGCAGCAGTGAAGGAGTGACATCCATGGCAGCAGCCCTATTACCAGTGTTTACCTCGATGTGTTGGCATGCCAGTACTATCACCTCAGCTTGAAGGCTGACAGACTCCTCCATCATGCCTTGCAATCTAAGGAGTGCAGCGGCCATCCTCCCCATGGAGATTTTCTTGTGTGCACAGGTCAGAACCACCGCCAGAGAGCAGGCAGTCGGACTCCTCTGCCTCACGTGTCACTCTGCTGAGAGCCTCTGCCACCTCTGCCTGATGTTCCCCCCCGCCTTCCCCCTTCGCTACCTCTTCAGCATTTCGTGCAGGGCCAATCTCAGAGGGTCACCATCTGACTCGGATGTCACAGATGCCTCTTCCCCAGCAGGCCTTCCAAGTACTGGTGAGCTTGGCTAACCCTGCCTCCTGCTTCAGATACGTGTCTGTGTGGTGACCACCAGAATGTGAGACCTTGCCAAAACTAAATCTAGTATCCACCAAGGGTGTGTATCTCTGGCTGGTGGAAGGTGCAGGTGACGGCTGTGATACCTCTACAGGTGCACTTTCTTCCTCCTCCCCAATGTCCTCAGTCCTCTACGGCTGAGGTACTGCTGAACAGGTCTTCTTCTGGCCTTCCCCTCTTCCTGCTGGCACCTGTAAGTGAGAGAGAAGAGAGCGAGTGACCGCATGAGCTGCCTCCAACATGGAGGAATGCATGACCCTTAGGTTTCTATGTGACTACATTATACATGGATTCTTACTGGATGGAGGCTGCTTGCTGACCTCTCCATCTGCACAGGCTCGGCCTGGTTCCTCCCATGCTAGCTGGGCTGGTTGCTTCTCAAACTCTGTCAAGTTCCTCAGTTGAGGTGGGCCCCCTCCCATCTCTCGCTCTCCCTCTGTCTCTCTATCATGTTGTGCCGTAACTTTTCCAATGCAAGGAGAGAAGATGAGGTTGAGAGCAATTGGGTTTCATGTTTCTTTCTCGTCCTTCCAATCTTACAAATAGCCCTCTGGATTGTGTGCCATGTGATTGATGCACTGCAAGTTGTCCACTAGGGTTCTGGGGCCACACCCTGCAGAGTGGTGACCCATGCTGATAGAAGGAT
Organism: Carcharodon carcharias; assembly: GCF_017639515.1. Classification (NCBI taxonomy): domain Eukaryota; kingdom Metazoa; phylum Chordata; class Chondrichthyes; order Lamniformes; family Lamnidae; genus Carcharodon; species Carcharodon carcharias. Next base: position 12,717,779 of record NC_054482.1, on the reverse strand, counting down.
AAGGCTCACAAAGGCTTGTCATTAGAGGTGTCTGCTGGTGCCCTCAATGTCTAACCCCCTTCCCCAACCCAGACAGTATCTGACCTCTCTGTCTGGAAGATTGAGGGGTCTACAGTGGCCTCTCCACCTGCAGACTAGATGGGCTTCAGTGCAGCTTTGAGGCATCACCTTATCACGTTGAGTAGCTCTGTTATGCATGGGCCACATGGATGGTGCCCTTGCCACTTAGGCATACGTTCCCATAACCGTTCAGTGAGGTGACTGTGAGCAGTTGAGAGTTCACTTATTCTGGTGGTGCAGATGAGGTCATTCATCTGTTTCTGGCATTGCAGGACCGTCTTCCGGTGAAAGCTATGGGTACTGACCGGCTTGGAGACTTCCTCTCGTGCAGGGTTGGTCACACGGCTCGGATTCCTCCTTCCATCCTTGGGGTACAGGATGTCCCTCTTGGCCTTCACTACATTGAGCAGCACATCGAGGGACTGAGCTTGGGGGCTGGAGCTCCCTGGGATCGCCAGGCCATCTCCTCCTTCCATGGTCAGTTGGCGACAAAGAAGTTGATGTCCAGGCACATTTTATATATGGCGCCCAGATGTGACGGCAGGCGTGCATCATCCAGCTGTGCATTACATTGGGAAACCCCCGACTGCATAATTAATGACCCCAGCATCACACGATTTGGTGCGAATTCCCACCAGGCTCCACGGCGGGAAACACTTCCGGTCCCTGCTCCCACCACGGGACTTGGGTCCAGAATGGAAAATTCCGGCCCATGTATGGAGATTAGAGAGGATCAGAACATAATTAATCCAACATTGTTTCCCGCATGATGAATGACTAGATCCAGTATTGCTCCTGCCTCAGAATTAGAAAATTATAGGTTCAAGTCCCAATCAAGGAACTTAACCACAGTCAATACATGAAGGATTTATTGAAAATTCTGAGTTTAAGGTCAATAATTATGGAGGAATTTAATGTGCTACATGTGCTATAAATGGCTTATATCCAATAAAATTCTTAATTGCTGCAGAAATATGGGGCAAGGAATAAAAAATAAAGTGAACCATTGCTTATGGCAGAATTCCTTAGCAAATCTGTCTCACTGTTGAAGTTTGGTAAAGTAAACATGCTCCATGTTGAATGCCAATAATCTGTAATTAAAATGGAGAATGTGCACAGACTATTTTATTGGTTTTACTCAACAACACAATGTGCAATTTAATCTCAAAATTCCATTTCCAAGCTTTTAAAATATGAATTCCTGGAATTGATGGGGATGTGCGAGCTGTTTAAAAAGGATTTCTTGGAGCCAACCTTCTGACATTTGTGCCTTTTACCATCCATGTAAGTCTCTAAGAGCAGCCCATCAGCACAGGTCCAGAACAAGACAGCAACACACTGCAGATTGTTCTTCCCACCAAGCACCAATGCAAGTTTTGAAACTCGCATGTTCGTTAGTTGCACGTAGTTTCTGAGTTTAAGTAGCACTGTTTGAGTCTGAATACAAGTAAAGAGCAAGTGATGGCAGCAACGGAGGAATGATAATTGTGTGCCAGTTAGCTAAAGAGCTGTCATTATGTTAAAATTTAGCAATAGCATCATGCTACTATCAGGACTTAAAATAGAAAAGGAATAAAAGTGATGACTGATGGGTTTAATATGGATGGCTGTTATATTGTTCTATTATTTGTAAAGAGCTAGGAACTAATTGTTATGTGAATATATATCCTGGTGTGCCACATTTTACTGCTGCACTGGCAGTAAATGTATCAGTCTGTCAGTCTACCAGCCACATGGAGAAAATACTCCAGATGAAGCAACAGCATTTTAGGCAGAATTTTAACAAGGATGTGTTGTTCCTGATGGTAGAACAGGAAGTGGGTGCCACTTCCACTCTCTTGCTTTTTGTTGGTGCCTACGCGATTTGACTTAGAATTGAAAGTGCTGGCGGAATGCACAGGAGACAGGTGCCGTCATGTGGCAGGGAAAGCTTTTCAGTGGTTAAACCTGTTGCCAGCTGACAATACAGAATGTCTGGATGGGCTCTCAAAGAGCCTCCTGGACAAACAGGGAGGCTCTTCATCACGGCCACAACTATCCTGCTCAACTCCATTGCCCTTAGCTTGAGAGCACAAAGTTGTCACGGGTGTTTTTTCAAATTTAAATTTCACTTGTAAATAATTCACATTACATTAGTTTCACTTTATTCATGTGTGCATCATTGTTATTTGTTGAGACTAGCTTAGCAGAGAGCTAAGTGTGCTGGCACATCTCACGGTTGGCACACATCAGTTGTTACAGGGGAGTTGGGGCATTTCCTTTATTGTGGAAAAAACAATGTTGTGTTTTTTGTTCACTCTTTATTGAATATTCATGCTGGTGTCCAGTGTTGTACTCGTTACTCTGTAGGACATGGCTGAACTTGCAAGCTCAGCTGTCCCTCCCTTCTTTGCATTGTAAAGGACATTGACCGAGATCACTCTCAGCGGGGATAATTGAAATGTTGTAGCTGAACTCAAAGCCCTGTAAGGACTCTTCCAGCCAACACCCTGAGATGGACCCCATGTGATAGTATTGAGACCTCCCTTTCTGCCCCCCATTTTCTTAACTTAACTGACTGTTCCCACCGCACCCAGAATGCTAGGTCCATCCCACTTCACTCCCCCATGCCCCCCTCTGTCCTCCCTTGAAATCCCTTCCACTCTTCCACGTCTCCCTGATCCCAATCCACACCGCCCCACTGCATTCCCTCCCGCCCCCCCTCCCCTCACAAACTGATTCATCCTTGCTGGTCCTGAGCCTTCATCCAAGTTGCCATTCTCCTGCTTCTCTCCCTTTTGCTGCTGAGTTCAGCAAGGAAATCCGCTGACCTCAGACAAAACTGCACAAAGCTGACAGATGTATGCCAGCTTTAAAGTAATGTGAACCGGGTGCCACAAGATTCTCACGCACTGCTGACTTTATCATGAGGGTAGGGTGTAATTACAAAAACGTTTTAATATAATGACTATTCATGGTATGTAAATGTATTGCAAGTAGGAACTGCCATTGGTTAAAACACTTTTAAACTGACCTTTTTGACAAGATTTTGGCCATCTGCCCTACTATTGCCTTATGTGGTATGGTATTTAATTTTGCTTCCTAATACTCCTGTGAGGTGCGTTGGCACATTTTATTACATTAAAGGCAGTATATAAATAGAAATATAAGGTGTTGTTGTTAAATGCTCAAAGGAACATTACTTCTAAAAGAGTTTTTGACTGATCCTTTATTTCCCTGTTTGCTCATAAATACTTACAACTGACATAAATACCATTCAAATGCATTCTCACATTATTTAAGCCTGATTTCACCCTGAGAAAAAAAACACTGCACCTTTGGTGTTTCTCGCTGCCCAAACAAAACAATTACCTTTCTTGTAAAGACATTGCTCCCTCAAAATAGAGTTTTCCCTCTGGCTTAGATGAATGGATTTGCTGCACTGTAATTTTCTGCCACCCTACACAATTTAATTGAAGGGTGCTTAATGAAAAAAGTTTTTCACGATCACTCAAGAGATCTTGCAGGATATTCAAAGACCCTGGGCTATATTTGTAGCTGGTGGGCTGGGCTTGGTGCTGGCTGCTTAGAATGTGTGAGTAAAGCTTAACGGCCCACAAGCCGTCTCATGAAATTTCTTTCCCAGTTGGTCATTATCTTCCTGCCAGCCACACAGGTTGACCTGAAGCACTTTTGCATAAAATGTGCAGAAGCTTAATTGAAATCTAGGGAATAAAGTGCACTGTGTAAAGCCCTTTGTGCTAGGATAGTGAATCACGTTAAAAACAAAAACAAAGATACCTGGAAAAACTCAGCAGGTCTGGCAGGATCTGTGGAGAGGGACACAGTTAACGTTTTGAGTCCGTATGACTTCAACAGAACTAAGTAAAAATAGAATAGAGGTGAAATATAAGCTGGTTTAAGGGTGGGTGGGACAAGAAGAGCTGGATAGAGGGCCAGTGATAGGTGGAGTAACCAAAATGTGTCACAGACAAAAGGACAAAGAGGTGTTGAAGGTGGTGATATTATCTAAGGAATATGCTAATTAAGGCTAGAAAGCAGGACAAGCAAGATACAGATAGCCCTAGTGGGGGTGGGGTGGGGTGAAGGAATTGAAAAAGGCTAAAAGTTAGAGATGAAACAATGGGTGGACATACATTTAAAAATAATGGAAATAGATGGGAAAAGAAAAAAACAAAAAAAATCTATATAAATTATTGGAAAAAAAAGAGGGAGTCGGAAAGGGGGTGGGGATGGAGGAGAGAGTTCATTAGTCCGGAAGGCTGTAAAGTGCCTAGTCGGAAGATGAGGTGCTGTTCCTCCAGTTTGCGTAGAGCTTCACTGGAACAATGCAGCAGGCCAAGGACGGACATGTGGGCATGAGAGCAGGGTGGAGTGTTGAAATGGTAAGCGACAGGGAGGTCTGGGTAATGCCTGTGGACAGACCGAAGGTGTTCTAGTGAATCATGTTGTGTGATCCATTCACTGATAAGGATCAAAGGACCTCTCATTAGATAAATGACATACAGCAGATTTAAAAGCCTGAGAGAAACACCCAATGGTGCTTTGAAAGGGGCAAGTGCTTTTTTGTGTAATCTTTTAAATTTTCGTTTTCCTAACACATTTAAATTGTGATTTTAAAAATAACCTTTAAAAAGATTTTATTTCAATTTCTGATTCCTTTTTTAATTTTTTTGTATTGTAATACGTGGAGAATGTTCTTGTTGAATTATGTGTGGATTGTGAAATCATGGAAAGCCTAACATAATTCAAGCACTTACAAAACTTCAGCAGAAACAAGAAGAGTTTGAAAAGAGGAGGTGCACATACTTTTCCAGATGCCTGGGATCAATGAGGTATCAAAATGCAAGTTATTAAGTCCCGTGACTGGAGCCAGTTTCAAGTTAAAATGAAGGATTGGGACATACTGAAGTAATACAGGAAAGAGGGTGTACCAGGTGGATCATATGAAAACAGGAAGCTAGGGACAGGAGTAACTATTCAACCTTGCAATGAAATCATGGTCAACCTGTTTCCTAAGAGGCAATTGCTCCTCTTTTCTCTGGCTTTGCTGTTTGATCGGCAATTCAGCACCAGCGATGGATTGCCCTTATCCACCATTATACCATCAATTATATCTGCATGCCTTGACGTGGCAAGGACTGAGGACAACCGCTTACGCAGGTACAGGGTCAGCAGAGAGCCCACTGCAGAGCAATCCCAACTGCGCAAAGGGGACCTGTAATTGCCCTACACTACAGGGGTGGCACCGCCAGTAACAGGTTCCCTATTGCCCTTAACATTTCTGTGTCCAACTTCCTCCAGGCCTTTATACAGATCATCTGCAGCATCATCCCATGTAGTACCCGATAATGCACCAAACAGGGCAGTGATGTGTCAGTCAGCTTAACCAGTTCTTTTATTTATTTTCTCATTGAATCAAATTACGTTACATGGAATGTACAGAACAGAAATAGGCCACTTGGCCCTACTGGTCTCTGTTGGTGTTAATGCTTCACATGAGCTTCCTCCCGCCCTATTTCATCTCACTATAATAGCATACTCATCTATTAGCAAAATGAGCATGCAGCGCTACTCTTCCTAAAGTAAAGAGAGCCATTAATAACAGCCAGGAGGCCATCCAGGTTTCTGCCTCCCCTCACTTGCTATTTTCCTCATTGGTACTCTATGACTCACTAGTTGCTAGCTAGCTCATCCAGCTCACTGACTGCTTCTGTTGGAATGTGCGTGCAACTGTTCCGGTTGCTTTCAAATAGTCTGTGAGATGCAAGAAGCTCTCTTGTTCCAGGCCTCTCTTCTGCTAGGCTGGCAGGCAAGTGGCAGGTGTCCTTCAAGGTGTGCAGTGACAGAAAAAGAACAAATATTATGTTGTGTCTCAGAAACATCTTTAACCAACACCATTAAAACTAATTATCTGCTCATCATCACATTGCCATTTGTGGGAGCTTGCTGTGCACAAATTAGCTGCTGTGTTTACTACATTACAACGGTGTTTACACTTCAAAAGTATTTCATTGGCAGTAAAGAGCTTTGGAGCATCCTGTGTTTATGAAAGGAGCTTTTTAAAAATTTATTAACGGTATGCGCACATCGCTGGCTGGGCCAGCATTTATTGCCCATCCCTAATTGCCCTTGTGAAGGTGGCAGTGAGCTGCCTTCTTGAACTGCTGCAGTCCATGTGGTGTAGGTACACCCACAGGGCTGTTAGGGAGGGAGTTCCAGGGTTTTGACCCAGTGACCAGTGAAGGAACGGCAATATATTTCCAAGTCAGGATGGTGAGCGACTTGGAGGGGAGCTTCCAGGTTGTAGTGTTCCCATGGATCAGCTACCTTTATCCTTAAAAATGGTAGCTGTCGTGGGTTTGGAAGGTGCTGCCTAAGGAGCCTTGGTGAGTTTCTGCAGCACATCTTGTAGATGGTAAGCACTGCTATACACTGTGCGTCAGTGGTGGAGGGAGTGAATGTTTAAGGTGGTGGATGGGGTGCCAATCAAGTAGGCTGCTTTGTCCTGGATTCTGTCAAGCTGCTTGAGTGTTGTTGGAGCTGCACTCATCCAGGCAACTGGGGAGTATTCCATCATACTCCTGACTTGTGCCTTGTAGATGTTGGACAGGCTTTGGGGAGTCAGGAGGTGAGTTACTCGCTGCAGGATTCCTAGCCTTTCATCCAGCAAAGTCTACATTGTGTGTTGGAATCTGTGGTTTGCAGGACCAGTGGGAAGCTTGTGTGACCTATTGTCTGAACAGGTAGCTGGTTAAATGTTCTGTTGGTTGCACTGACACTTAATCCTAAACTTTTTATGTTTCTTTTGTTTTGTCAGACCCTGACATGCTGTGGGGTATTGTGTGTGGGGCAGTTTAAAGAAGGAAACCTGAAGACTGAATCTGGGAGCAGGGATAAGATAAGTAAAGTTGCTGTCACTGTTTTTGTTATTTTAAAGGGGCCGATTAACAAGAGCCGGCCATTTTTATGAAGACCGTGCCCGTGGGATTTGGGTTGGTTGGGAATAGTTATTGAAGGAGAATTAATGGCTAAATCCTGCATATAGAAAGGAACTGAATCTCTTCTTGAGGAAGAAAGTGTTTTGGCAGACTTTGTGGCTGGATGTGGTGCCTTACGTGCTGAGTGGACTACCTGATAAATCTATGAGACCTATCTTTGTTGTATCTGCTATTTAAAGTTATAGTTTAATAGTTTATATGGCCACAATTTACCTGTTAATTCATAGTTAATTTATGTTGATTTGGTTTGATTGGTAAAGTTACAAAAAGTGAAATCTTGACCATTGTTTTTTTGTTGGGGTCATTCAGTAAATTCGGTTCTTTTTATTTGTTGGTCTCTATTGGGGATCATGACAATTGCAAGGTAATGTGTGTGAACATTTGTATGATTGTGACTATGTTTATGTATGAGTGAATGAGAAAGGAGGGCAAGATATAGAGCAAACTGGTACTAGCCTTGTGGTGGGGAGTGTGAAGGGTTTGGGGGTGGGGGTGGCGATGTTGGAACTCAACTTCAAGCTTTGCGTCCTTCACAGGCATGTCATTTCTGAGGTGTGTTCCAGTCCTTTGTATTGTGATTCCTTCGTTACATGCAGTGGCCTTGGTGTGTTGAAAGACTATGCATACAGAGACAAACATATGCATGCTCATCTGGCGGACCATCCTACGCACCAGGAAGAGATCAGGCCTTGTGCAACCTCCAGCATCACAATGATTCAACGGCTGAAGCTCTTTGAAAAGGTCAATGTCCTTAAGCTTTCATTTGTAAGCTGTCCCTTGAATAACATGGAATCCAAACCAGTCATGACCTTGTGCTTCAATTTAATACGGCTGCTAAAGTAACAGTGGAAACCAAACTGGGTATTTTGATGCTTGAGAAATTGTACCTAATTCTGACATGCAATACTCAATTGCAGTTCATGGGGAGGATTTTATTATTAATACGGGAAACATATCAGTACATTTATAGCATGATGCAGATGGTGGGGTACTGTGCATATTTATTGTTTGAGTTGAGTGGTAGTGTGGGCATTCCTCTCTCAAGTTCCCAATTCCAATAACTTCAGCTATTTTAAATTACCTAATGGATGTAACAATGTAATGTACCCATGTAATGTAGCCATCTAATGTAACCATCTCATGGTTTTTCCATACTTATTAAAGGTGGGGAATACAATCCAGGATATTATCATTTGAGATCGGTAATGGTCTGAATGTCATTTTTTTTTAAATGGATGGTTCAAACTACTGATGCCTGTTTCTAGTAGTTGGGCATCCTGTAACTTTATTGGCTCACCTATTTATTTATTGAGGTTATTCCAAGTGCAGTCAGAATTGCTCGGATCTTTGCCATTTTACTCTGTCTCACGGGAGAAAGTCAATTAACTGTATTGTGAACTGGACTTGCATCCGGCAGCAACCAGATTCATTTTATCCATCACAGAGAGAAGACTTTGTTCAGAGCAGTCAATAACAAGAACGATTTGTATTTATATAGTGCCCTTAATGTAATAAAATATCCCAAGAAGCAGGAGCATTAGAAAACAACATCTGGTTTTGAGCCCCATAACCAGATTTTTAGGCAGGTGACTAAAAGCTTGGCCAGAAAACAATGCTCTATGGAGTGTCTTATAGGGGGGATAGAGAGTTAGTGAGATGGAAAAGTTTAGTGTTAATTCCAGAGGTTGGGACACATCCAGCTGAAGTCACAGCCACCAGTGGTGGAGTAATTAAAATTGGGGACACAAAAGGGGCCAGAACTAGGGGTGTGCAGATATCTCAGAGAGTTGTGAGACTGGAGGAGATTACAGAGGTATGGAGAGGTGAGGCCATGAAGAGATTTGAAATCAAGGATGAAAATTTTTAAATTGAGGTGCCCCTTATCCGGGAGCCAATGTAGGCCAGCGAGCACATGGGCAATGGGTCAATGGAGCCTTGTGTGAGTAAGGATACAGGCAGCAGAATTTTGGATGAATTCAAGTTTATGGAGGGTAGAATGTGGGAGACCCACCAGGAGTGTGGAGGCTGCAGCTACCTCAAAAGATGACTTGCATTTTGAGGAACCATCAGCATCCTCCACCAGCACAGATTCACACACCATGGTGGGGTCTCCGGTGACTTTAGAATGGGTGACACAAAGGGAGCATAACAACACATGTGAGCAGGAGATGGAGGCAGAGGCGCCTGTGAGCAGTCCTCCGGCAGGGGTTAGAGGAGAGCTCCAGATTTAATTATGCAGCTGGAGATGCTGAGTCTCGGGAGTGCTAGTGTAGCAGCAATAGGAGATGTATGAACAACTGTTAGAGTTTTCTGAGGAAGTGTAGTCCCTTGCGATGAAAATGGAGGAGACCATTCATGACGTGAGCATCGCAATGTCTCAGGCATCTGAGGGTATGAGCCCCTCCATTGAAAGACTGGCCACCCTCATGGAGAGTCATATGTGGCATCCATCAGAGGGTGCAGGAGCATTGAACTTGAATCAACTGGGTGTATGACACATTCTGTACCCTTGCAATGATTGTGTACGGATGCATGCATACCTGATCAGGTGCAGGTGTGCAACTGGGCTATGAAAAGGCTAAGGCAGGAAGGGATGATGTAGATGGTGCCACTATCCTAGAAACCTCTTCTTCTGGAGCCCTTGTCTCCACCGCTCTGATTGAGACACACGATAAGCCTCATGTCCTCATGGCTGATGAAAAGCATCACAGGTATCTCAGCCACCAAGACACCCTCTTGAGCAGCCTGCTTCCACACCTGCTCCAGAAATAGGGGGAGCACTGTGTAGGAGTTCTCATCGGAGAGCAGAGAAATGGTGCTAACATCACACTGGGTTTCACCTGGTGGCAGAATATAAAGCTATTGTTAAATCCTTGCATTTTTAACGTGAGCAAAAAAGCTGTGTTCAAAAAGTACCATGTTGTTTGTTGTGGGAGACAGCAACATTTTCATTGGGCCCCGCCTGTGTATGAGGTCTGACAGTGCCATGTGTGCTCACTGAAGATTTGCCTCATGATGAGTGTTAAGCCCCATGGGAAGTGGAATTGTAGTTGTTTCTGGAGAGGGGCTGCTATGTATAAACTGCAATTTGATTTAAAGCTTCCAGATCACTATACTGAGGAGAAGCATTTCTGGATCAGGGTATCCCGGTCTTCATTGCCATCCAGGTCAGTGTGAATCTGCATATGTCCAATCTCTAGGTTTTCTTGACTCCACCCCAATCGATATTGCTTGAGATCCTCAAGCAGACCTCCTCCAGTTCCTCCCTGGATGGCCATGTTGTGCAGAACGCAACAGACCACAATAATACAGGAAACCATTGAAGGGCCAACTGGAGGGTGTCCACTGATGGGTCAAAGCACCAGAACTGCAAATTCAAGAGTAAATGGCCTGATCAATGGTGGCCTATGAGCTGGTAATGATTATATCTCTCCTGTTCCTCAGTTGTGGAGTTTCACACTGAGATCAGCAGCCATCTCTTCTCTTTACTGGATATCCTTTGTCAGTCAGGAGCCATTCATGGAGACTGAGTGGTGGGATGAACATTGCAACATCTGTGACTCCTCAGGAATAATGAATCGTGAATCATGTGCAATCAGTCATGCCCTGTACCTGAGGGAATCCTGCCATTGAGGTAAACCCTTCATCCCATGTGCCTGATTGGCCACATCTATGCTGAAGACATCAAAGTTTGATGCCCTCAGAAAAAGTGCATCCCTCACCTTAGATAAACAGCGGTGGGCTGCTGATTGTGAGATCATTTAGGATCATTTAACAATGAGATGAGGAGAAATCTCTTCATTCAAAGGATTGTAAATAGCTGTGGTTGCTCTATTGTTAAATATATTTAAGACTGAGATAGACCGAGGGAATCAAGGGATATGGAGAGTGGATGGGAAAGTGGAGTTGAAGCTGTTGGATCTACAAATGGCTTGAGGCAGGACTTCCATCCCCTTCCAAAAGAAAATCAAATGGCTGGCAGCTTTCTTGCCCCAGCTGCGCCACTGAGAAGTGAGTCTGGGGTTTCGCTGGGGTCAGGTTGGTAGGCCCCAGCAAGGGGATTGAGGGGTTGCGGGGCAGGGGGTGACTAGTCAAGTCAGGGGAACGTTGGGGGAGGGAGTTTACTTGGGCAGCCCTCCGATAGGCTCAATCAGGAAGTATTCTCCCTCTCACAGCCATTCACCAGGCTGACAGCTCTTGTCGGGCCGCTTGGAGACTTGGCATGAGCCTGTCCCATTAACAGGCTAGTTCAGGGCCTCCACTGGCCCACAGGGGTGATTGGGCTGCCTAATGTCTCCCCCGCTGCAGGTAAAGTACCCGTGGGTACATAGGCGGATGGACAGTCAATGAGCCTGATGCTGCTGCCATCGCACCTAATTTTATTCCTCCTACACCCCCACCCCTGCCTGCCATCCCACCCTTGGTGGGAACGTAAAATTCTGGCCTTTGAGTCCTTGGGAATAATCCTGACTTTACCTTGTTAATTTGTAGAAATCCCTGTGGATTTGATGCATAGTGGCACACATTCCAAAGAACATTCCTATCTGTGTACTGTTCCCTCACTTTTTGCTGGCTCTGCTGTTTGCTCTGAGCTTTATATTTATTTTATTTTGTTCACCAATTGAACATTCCAGTGAATTTTTCCAGATCAGTCCAATTAATTGGTAACGCCGATTTGTATTTGCCAGGTCCTTGTTAAGAATTTACACTAGAATTGACTTCCCTAACCTGCTAAGGTGATGTTCTTTCCCTAAAATATCAATAAGTTAAATGGAACATATGAATGAGACTTTTGTACAATTTGTGTTTTATTCGTTTGGTAGTTCAGAACTTGAGTATTGCTGAAAAAAAAGACATGTCAAAGCTTGTCATCTTGCACTCATCAGGATGCTGGCAAGAATACCAATAGAAAGGGGAAAATAGCAATACAAATGGTATTCGTCACTAACAGGATGCTGCTGTCAAGCCAAAAAGATGTTCTGCCTAACACACAAATGGGTAATATAGTATATGAATTTCAGTGCCAGTGTGATGCTAAGTATGTAGGCCACATGTCCCAAAGACTGGCAGATGATATCAAGCAACATGTCCCAGCCGCTATTCACACCGGGCAGGGTACACACCATACCAAACCAGGCTGTGCTTGCAAACCTCAAAATACAGTGTCCATCACTGTGATTCCGTGATTGGACAACGTTTGCTAAATAATCTTCAGTGTGCTAAGAATTACGCTGACTACCAATTTAAGATTGTCAGTTGAGCTCGCAATGTGGTGCATTTGTGTATACTGGAAGCTACATATATTAATACATAGGGCCCTGTTCTTTGCAGACAGAAAGAACGTGATCATACATTGCGCCTGTTTAAGCTAAACAAAATAAGTGACATCGATTCACTGACTCATTTCTCAGGGCAATGCCTTGACCAATCAGGGTCAAGCTGCCTGGTTTAAATTTCAAATGATGCTTGGCAGTTAACTCCAAGGCAATACCACTTGCCAACCAATCAGCACTCTCTTCACATACAGTATAAATTATTGTTTTCCCCTTATATCGGTATTCTTGTGAAGTGTCCTGGTGAGTGCAAGATGAAAAGCTTAGACATGTCTCTTGTTTCAGCAATTTGGGTTTTGTTTTTATTCTTTCATAGGATGTTGGTGTCACAGGCTATAGGCCAGTGCTTGTTGCTCATCCCTAATTGCTCTTGAGAAGGTGATGGTGAGATGCCTTCTTGAACCGCTGCAGTCTATGTGGTGTAGGTACCCACAGTGCTGTTAGTGAGAGAGTTCCAGGATTTTTGACCCAGCGACAGTGAAGAACGGTGATATATTTTCAAGTCAGGATGGTGTGTGGCTTGTGGGCCTTGTGGGGGGAAGCTTGCAGATGGTGGTGTTCCCTTGCAGCTGCTGCCCTTGTCTTTCTGGATGGTCGTTTCACGTGACTGTTTTTTTCCCTGAAAAGAACCGAGCAGTCTTTTATAATCACGTACACAGGTTCCATTTGTACATTTAAAAATAATACTCAAAGGCATATGGAGAGTAATACAATAGGAACAACAGCAATTTACCTAGTGCCTTTCATATATTAAACACCCCAAGGTGTTTCACAAGAGTGATTATCACATAATATTTGACATTGAGCTACAAGAGCAAATATTAAGAAAGCTGACCAACAGTTTGGGCAAAGGTTTTAAAGTGCTCTTAAAGGAGAGAGAGGCAGAGACATTTAAGGAGGAAATTGCAGAGCTTAGCACTGAGACACTTAACCACTATGGTGGAAAGTTTACACTTGAATTGGTCTAAAACCCCTGGTTTTCTTTAAACTTCAGAATTAATGGCGACATAGATGACTCAGTTGTGCAGCCCATTCAATTTTCTTCCTTATGTCCATTACTTTACATGTATGCAGAATAGATTCTATCTACCAATGTTCTGTCTATTTATACATTTTATTTGGTTCTGTTTGAACTTTGTGCTCCCCCAGATTCCTCTCCTCCTGTTGAGTTTCACAATGCTTTGAGTTTTTTTTCTACTGGAACCATTTAAAAGTAAGATTTACTTTTAAAGGGTTTTTTCCAAGCAAAAATGTATTTTAAAGTTTGGGAGGGGATTCTAAGATGAAAGGTGGTTAATATCCCAAATGGAAGTTGTTTTCCCATGAGCTAAATGTTGAACAATCCGTTAGTTTGCTGCATAACTGTGAAGACGTTTCACCCAGTGAAGTAGATCTTGACTTTATATGTTAGTGTAAAATGGACGATAGTGAGTTAAAAATCAGCAATAATGTAAAATGGACTGTAACTTGCTATCATTCGTTTTACATTATCGCACAAAGTCAAGATCTATTCCACATTGTTTTTGGAAAATCCTTTGATCTGTCTGTGAAGAGAGATAAAAGAGAGGGTTTTTTTAAATAAGAGGGAAGCTGCATAAGCATAGTAGACCCGGAACAGGCAGACTGAATAGATGACAGAAGTCTATAAGGAGAGGAGCTTCTGTTCTTGGCAGCTGCAGAATGCAGATAAAGTTATTCCATATGTGGGAAGTGTAGTGTGTCTATTATTTTAAATTCTCAGTTATGTAATTAATTGGTCTATGACTTTAGACTTCCATTTCCGCCTGACCTTCTCCAAGGTATAACCCACCCCTCACATTCTCTCTTTTGACCCCATCCTCTTGTGCATTTTGCCATACTCCACCCTCTTTCTCCCACATGTGGCAGCCACTCAGGCCTCCTGTTCCCTCCCTAAGCCCTCTGCCTCTTCAATTCACTTTCCCAGGAAGCTGTAAATGTTGGAGCAATTGAAATTTTCAAGACTGGTTAGGACAGATTTCTGTTAGGCAACAGGGTTAAGCATTATGGAGCAAAGGAGGTTAAGTGGCATGAGGACTCTGTTTGTTGCAAGAAGAAATAGGAGCTGGAGTAGGCCATTTGGCCCATCGGGCCTGCTCTGTCATTCAACAAGGTCATGGCTGATCTGATCTTGACTTCAACTCCACTTTCCTGCCTGTTCCCTATTGCGTTCCTCATACTTCACCCCCTTCTGGTTTAAAAATCTGTCTATCTCAACTCTGAAGATATTCAATTCCCCAGCCTTCACTGCTCTCTGGGATACAATATTCCAAAGATTAATGACCCTGTGAGGAAAGAAATTCCTCCTGATCTCAGTCTTAAACGGGCAACTTCTTGTTCTGAAATTATGCTCTCTAGGTAGCCTCATGAGGGGATATATTCTCTCAGCATCTACCCTGCTCAAGATCCCTTAGAATCTCAAATACGTTCAAGGGACTGAATGACATAGTCCCAGTCCCTATGCTCTTCCTTTGAAGACCTCCTTAAAACCCACTGTATTGAAAAAACTCTTGTTCCTCACTTTTAATAGCTACGTAGTTAAAATGATTGCAGGTTCAGTTAAAATTGGGGCTAATCGCTGTTATACACAAATATAATAACACACAAGAAATGGGAACAGGAGTATACTATACGGCCCTTCAAGCCTGCACCACCACTCAATACAATCATGGCTGATCTCCAGCTTCAACTCCACTTTCCTGCATGCTCCCAGAAAGACCAAAACTTTACATTTAATGATGGAGCATCCACAATCATCTAGGGTAGAGAATTCCAAAGATTCACAACCTTTTGAGTGAAGAGGTTTCCCCTCATCTCTGTCCTAAATGATCAGTCCCTTATCCTGCAACAATGCCCCTGTCTTTTAGATTTCCTAGCCAGGGGAAACAAACTCTTGATGTCTACCATATCAAGCCCCTTCAGCAACTTGTATTTTTAAATAAGATCACCTCTCATCCTTCTAAACTCCAGAGAAATAGACCCAATTCGCTCAGCTTCCCATCATAGGACAGCCATCTCATCCCAGGACCAATTTAGTGAACCTTCACTGTACCGTCTCCAATGCAAGTATATTCTTCCTTAATGGTGGAGACGAAAACTGTGAAAACAGTGGTCTCACCAAAGCCATGTACAATTGTGGCAAACTTCTTTATTCTTGTATTCCAGGCCCCTTGCAAGAAAGGCTAATATACCATTTATCTTCCTACTTGCTCACTGTACCTGCATGCTAATTTTCTGTGTTCCTTGTCCAAGCACACCCAAGTCCCTCTGAATGTCTTTATCTGAAAGTTTCATACCTTTTAAAAAATATTCTGTTTTTCCATTCTTACTATCAAAGTGAACAACCTCACAGTTCCCCACATTATATTCCACCTGCTGCCTTGTTGCCCACTCACATAACCTGTCTTTGACTCTTTGTAGTCTCTTGGTGCCCTGCTCACAGCGTGCATTCTCACCTAACTTTGTATCGTCAGCAAACTTACATACATTACTCTGTTTCTTAATTCATTAATATAGGTTATATATAACTAAAGCCCCAGCACTGATTCTTGCAGCCTTCCACTAGTTACAGTCTGCTAGATTGAAAATGCCCATTTATCCCTACTCTATGCTTCCTGTCTGTTAACCAATCCTCTATCCATATTAGTATGCCATCCCCAACTTCATGAGCCCTTACTTTTTGTGTGGTCTGTCTAACAAATTAATCTATGAATCTCATTCACAAACATAAGAGTAAATTAATTTTATGCGGCAAGACTCTTGATACAGAGCCTTACTCAGAGAATTGGATGTGGAGATCAGCAAAGCAATTCTAATCAAGCGAGATTCTGGCACTGGGTGCCTCACTTTGCAAAGTTTATTCCAAGGTGTTCTAGTTCAGGTAACTGAGACCACTGAACTCTGTAACAAAAGCGTTTGTGATACATAATTAATAAATAATACATCCCATGAAATGAGAATGGGGTATTGTTTCCTTACTTACCTGAAATTGATCGTGTTAACTGCAGTAATGCTTCATAGCATCTCTTTGAAATTGGCAGAATAATTTGTACAAAATATTTGCAAAAGTGGACTACGGGCCTATATTTCCTAGTGTTTAGAAGAATGAGAAGTCATCTCATTAACATAAAATTCTTAAGGGACTTGATGGGGTAGATGCTGGGAGGATGATTCTCCTGGCTGGGGAATCTGGAACACAGGGTCAGAGTCTCAAGAGGTTGGCCATTTAAGACTGAGATGAGGACATATTTGTTCACTCTAAGGGTTGTGAACCTTTGGAATTTCCTGTCAGAAAGCTGTGGATGCTCAGTCCTTGAGTATAATCAAAACAGAGACTAAGCGAATCAAGGGACGTGGGGCCAGTGCAGCATGGTGTAGCTGAAGTAGATGATCAGCCATGATCTTAGTGAATGGGCTCAACGGGCCAACTGACCTTCTCTTGCTCCTCTTTTCTTATGGACAGTTGAACTGCACTTTTTGTTCCTGGGCTTTAACTGGGAATTGGAAATAAGGCATGGACGTTTTCACCAGTATCTGTTAACTCCTCTCATCTCTGGTGGGCAAAGTATTACATTTGTCTGGAATTTCTGGCTTGTATGCCAAACATTTCTGGAGCTTGGTACAAACAAAGATGTGGATCAGAGAGCCAAACACATCAATGGACACATTGGCCAGTTGGAAGCTTAAAAATAAAGCACTATTGAACAGTTTCTAAGAAAACCAGGTGTGTAAATATTGAATATGTTACACTTTGGAAAGTATTCCAAATGCCTCTCACCTCCCACACTCCCATTTTATTCTTAGTGGCGCTATTCATCATATTTACGCTTCTCCCTTTAGCACTGTACATCAGACTGTGACTTGGACTGTCCCAGTGATCTATCTAAAGGAGATTGAAAGGAGATACATGAGACCTTGCTAGAGGAAGAAACGTACTCGCACACAATCATTGCTGTGTTTGAATGAAGGCTTGCATGCAAATTTGCTGATTAATTTGGTGTTCTTGTTGTAACTAATAGTTTCAGAATTACTTTTTGGTGGATCAGAAAACCAAATAAAAATTAACTTCCATTACAGTACAGCAAATAAGAAAATGTAAATGTTGTGTCAGCAATTTCTCCACCCCTAGAGCTACCAGCTCTATCTGCCCACTTGTTCACCCTCTGATCTTGCTTCTCCATTCCCTCTTTTTCTAGCTTCTGCTACTCACCAGGCCACAAATGACAAAACATAATCTCCAATAAATTGATTCGATCCATCTTTTTCCTCTGCATTCAGATATGTTTTGCATGGCTACATTCAATAGTGTACTTGTGTGTGCGGGAAAATGTGCATATGCATGTAAACTTGTGCGTTGTGTAGCTATTTGTGTGAAGCAACGAAAATATATGGTAGGTGGCTTGCTTTAGCAGAAAGATGTGTAGAATATGGAAACTGTAGAAAGAAGAACTGTAGCTTATGATTAAGACTCAAATAGGCTATCCAACCATGATGATATATTCGTAAAATGCTTAAGTTTGACTAAGAACATCCACCAAGCTTTGTGACTTTGGCAGCATGGCTGGTGGGAAACAATTTGGTTTGCTTAAGCTTGTTGGCTGTGGGATGTGTGTTGAAGTAATTTTCTCACATGGGAGCCACACCGTGTTGTCAGGAGAGGACAAAGAAGAGTTATTTTTAAAAAGGCTAAAAAATGAGCTTGAAGGTCTGTGACACCAGATTTGTGTCAGTCTGTGTCCCAAGGCTTGATAAGCACAACTAACTACTGGCCAACAAATGAAGCACTCAGGCTGCACATCTGGAGAATTGCCAACTTAGTCGAGCGGAACCACGCTCGGCTGAGGAACATTGGAAAGTAATGATCGGTCTCCAACATAGTAATGCTGATGGAACTTGAACTAAAGAAAAGACGGTTACTTTTGAATTCTGGAATGCAGTTAAGAGAGAGAGAGGGAGAGAGATAGAGAGGTGATTTGGTGAACCGCTGAAGACTAGAATCAACACCGAACTGACCATTCACGGTTGACTGGTAGATACAAGTTCCTTGTAACTCCATGTTCCTGTGCGTTCTATTGCTTTTTTTTCATATCCATTCACAGAATGTGGGCATCACTGGCTAGGTCAGCATTTATTGCCCATCCCTATTTGCCCATGAACTGAATGGCTTTTTGGGCCATTTCAGAGTGTGATTAAGAGTCAACCACATTGCTGTGGACCTGAAGTCACATGTAGGCCAGACCAGGTAAAGGTGGCAGACCTCCTTCCCTAAAGGACATTAGTGAACCAGATGGGTTTTTACAACAACGAGTGATAGTTTCATGGTCACCATCACTGAATCTAGCTTTCAATTCCAGATATTATTAATTGAATTCAGATTTCATCAGCTACCTTGGTAGGATTTAAACTACTGTCCCCAAACCATTGGCTGGGTCTCTGCATTACTAGTTCAGTGATATTACCACTATGCCATCATGTTCCCATGCCAGTATATTACTACAAGTGTAATGAATTATTATATTGCAAATAAGAATTTTCAATGGTTAAGATTTTGAGTGTGATCTCATTATTTCTGCAATTCTCGGGTCAGAACTCTAAAACCCTTTTAGGGCTAAGAAAAGTCTTACAAGATGGTACTGAGAAGATTGATATTTGCATGTATATTTAATAAAATTTGCATAAATATCTAAATACAGTTGGGTAACTGCGCTCAAAATGAAAACATCTAGACAATATACAGATATCCAAAACCAAAATAATATAGCAATGACGCAAGTCTGCCAATAGACATTTTGATATCTAAATTAAACCAGCATCTTTATTGCTTGGTCATAACTCAAAGAACAACATGCATTAGTAGACTTACTTTTGATGCTGTAATACCTGTCATTAAGCCATAAGCAATCTTATTCTTGAATATAAATTGCACTTTGAACAGACTCATGACTGTGCCTTTTCCTAGACATTAGTAGCAAAAAGTGCTTCTTTTTAAAAAAAAACCTAAAAAGTTTCTCTGTATTCCGAAGCGATGTTCTTTGAAGTGAACCAGATGCTAAAGAAAAATCATAGACATAACACTTTACCAGACATATTGTACCCTCCTTTTCCAAACAGCATTTACAATTTCTCCTGAAGTATTACTGAAAAGTGTGAATAGAACCTTTAGAATAAAAGTGTCCATAGGAAGAATTTCTACTGCTTATAAGCTACTGTACATGTATTGCTTTTAATCTCTCATTTTCTACATGTCCTTGCGCCCTACCAAGAAACCTTCTACTCTGATATGGATCTGCTTTCATTATCTTGTCCACTCAATTGTAGGAAGTCCAAATGAACAAGAAGGCAAGGATGTTTGCCTAGTGCCATATCATTAAGTTCTAATTTCCACCTTTATTGTGAAAATAAGACTTTCCACTTGCATATGCTCTCCTCATTTCTTCCTCCTTCAAATATGCTTCCATCTTGCGGCACTGGAAACTGTGGCTTTCATTCCACACCCTCCACAATTTAAACACGCCAAAATGCGCAGTAGTAATCAGACATGAAAAGGTCTATTTAAAGTCATGACTGTTTGGACGTCCCCCTCACTATGCGCTCATTCCTCCAGCCCAGATGCAATGGCGGATTCCTGCAAAACGCGGTGAATATCTTGGAATGTTGGCCGGGTTTTGGGTTCACGTCGCCAACAGCTGAGCATCAGCTTGTACACGCCATTCGGACAGATAGCTGGCTGAGCGAGATAAACCTACACACAAAGAACACAGAAGGAAAACAAGTGTAAGAAATCCATTGGCATGTATTACATTAAAAACCACGGCAATGTTTCAAAAAAAAGGACAAACTTGCAATTATATAGCACCATTCATAGCTGTAAATGTCTCAAAGTGTTTTACATCCAATGTAGTATTCTTTGAAGTATAGTCACTGTTATAGTGCAGGGGATTGCAGCTACCAATTGTTGCACAGGAAATTCCCACAAAGCAATGTGACAATGACCAGATAATCTATTTTATTGATGTTGTTTGTAAGATAAATATTGACCAGGATTTGGGTCCCCTGCATCTCTTCAAAATGGTAAAATACAGTAAATGTAGTTTTACATCCACCTGAGAGGGCAGCTGGGGTCATGGTTTAACATCTCACCTGAAAGATGGCACCACTAACAGTACAGTACTCTCTAAGTACAATACTGAGAGTGTCAGCATAGATTGTGCCCTTGAATCCACAAACTCCTGACTAAGAGGCGGGAGTGCTACCAACTTTGTCCCAACTAATACCTAATGAAAATATAAACCAGAAAATGCTGAAAATACACAACGGGAAAAAGATGGTTACACTGATGCAGCCTCTCTTTAGATGCTGACTGACCTACTACACATTTCCAGCAATAGTTTTTTTTATTTATTCTAGCTGTTGCGAAGCCATGCTGTATATGAAAAATGACTTTATGTGTTTACTGGCTGAAAACTACTGATTCAGGTTTAAAAGACTGAACCAGCTTTCCAATGATTAAATCAGCTGCTGCTAAGATGGCCGCCGAGAGTCAGGTGTCCTCAGGTTTCCGGAAAATTCTTAATTGAATGAACATGAGTGGGTTGCCTTCGCTGGAATGGACATGCTGAGATGAAACCACTTGTGGAATTTACACCTCCTGTTGTCTGTGTAATTACCAAATCTTAGAATCTCTGGACTCCCAGACGAAATGTCTCTGAGCTCAACACTTAAAGAGAGTGGGAGAGAAACCAATTTATCATAAGCAGATGTGAACAGCCACCAAGCATTCCCCATTGTATAGCATAGAACCAAAGAAATGTTATAGTGCAGAAAGAGGCCATTTAGCCCATTGTGTTGCGCCAGCCAAAAAAGAGAAAAAAGAAACCAGCTGTTCATTTTAATCCCAATTTCCAGCACCTGGTCCATAGCCTCGCAGGTTACCCCAATTCAGATGCAGATCCAGGTACTTTTTAAGTGAGTTGAGCATTTCGGTCTCAACCACCATCAATGTAGGCAGTGATTTCCAGCCACCCACAACCCTCTGGATGAAAAAGTTTTTCCTCATGTCCCCTCTAATCTTTCTACCAATCACCTTAAATCTATGCCCCCTGGTAATTGACCCTTAAGCTAGGGAAAACAAGTTTTTCCTGTCTACCATATCTAGGCCCCTCATAGTTTCGTACACCTCAATTTGGTCATCCCTTAGCTTCTTCTGTTCTAATGAAAACAACCCTAGCCTATTCAATCTCTCCTCATAGCTGCAATTTTCAAGCCTTGGCAACATCATTGCAAATCCCCTCTGCACTATCTCAAGAGTAATTATGTCTTTCCTGTAATGTGGTGACCAGAACTGTACGCAAAATTCCAGCTGTGGTCTAACCAGCATTTTATACAGTTCCATCATTACATCCTGCTTTTGTATTTAATACCTTGCCGAATAAAGGAAAGCATTCCATATGCTTTCTTGACCACCTTGACATGCACTCCAAGGTCTCTCACTTCCCCAACCCCTCTCAATAACTTCCCATCTATTGAGTATTCCTTTGCTTTGTTTGCCTTCCCCAAATGTATTACATCTCACTTTTCTGGGTTGAATTCCATTTGCCACTTCTCCACCCACTCAACTAAACATTGATATAATTTTGGAGTTAACAGCTATCCTCTTTACTATCAATTACACAGCCACAACATTTAAACAGTTAAACACATACTGAGTTAGCAAGCATATTCTTTTAAAAAAATCCCGTTGTGGTCAAACGAGGAGTGGGAAGCGAGAAGAGCCATTCTACCTCTCCTCACCTGATCGCAACATAGGAGATCAACATCATGCATGCTAGAGTAATAAAAAAAAACTTATCAATGTTAAAAGTATTGACAATAAAGTATGACATGGAAAATATTACAGGAAATATGGTTAACACTTGCAGGAAATGTGTGCTCTTTGGAAATAAAAGGCTAAAAGATCCTTAATTTACTAAAATGTTCAGTAATTTGTTGTAGTTGTAATTTGTTGCTTGACATCAGGTGATCATGCCCAATTTGGTGAGACTTTTCATTGGTCTATTTTCCAGCATGAAGTTACTGGGGCACATTTAGCAAAAGACAGCCACTTCAGGTGTTGTGTTTGCACCAGAAACAACCTTTGGTTTCTTGGATTCTAGGAGGTTTTTATTCTGCCATTTAGATGGAGCTACGACCTTGAATTTTAACCAAACACTAAAAAGAATTCAAATTACTTTGCACAGATTTGAAAATTCTTTAATGTGAGGGGGACTGTGCAGACTAATATTTTTCATATTGTCATGAAGATGTGCTTTATTGTCAAATAATGATTTTTAATCCACTGGCTGGAAATCCAATTTGCACTTTTAAATACAGAGACCTTTTAAATGCAGAGATTAAAGGTGACTTGAGCTAGCAGCCAAAGATGGTCAATTTGCACCACTGCACATTCCAATCCGTTGGGATGGAGACAGGATGTCTGCAAAGATCAATCAAGGACAATGACTTGCAGAATATGGGTGAACTTCATATCTTGTCCCCATTATCAAGGCAATCAGCCAAAATATTCAAGATAAAAGCAAAATACTACAGATGCTGGAAATCTGAAATAAAAATAAAAATAGCTGGAAAAACTCAGCAGGTCTGACAGCATCTGTGGAGAGGAATACAGTTAACGTTTCGAATCTGTATGACTCTTCAACTAGTGAGGATGAACCATTAAACCTAATCACTTGGACAATAGGACACAAGCCGAGAGGAGTTCTCAGACATGAACTCATCAAGCTATCGTGGGAATGCCTTAAACGTTACCGGTTGAACAATAAAATCCTTGCTGTGAGAGGGCGTTTGCTAGACATGACCTGATTAAAGTTGCGGGTGAAAACCACGTTTGAATCATGGTCATGTGACAGGCCCGCCCATTGTGTGATTAAGCTTCTGCTTTCTCTGCAGAAGGGAACAAGCAGCTGTGACACAGAGAAAAGATCTGAGTAAGGTCCCTCTTTTCTCCCTCTCTCGCCAACCTACCTTGCAAGCTTTGAACCCTGTTTGTTGACTGTGACCATCCACACTCCTGTTGCAGACAGAGACTTAAAAGAATTGGACCCAGCACTACTCTTTACAGGAGAACAGCCAACTTTGCCCTCTACATCTTTAAATCACTGAAGGAGTCAGAAGACCACTGATTTCAGCCCGAAGCCAGTCGAGTAACCAAACTACAGATTTTATATTCTTTTTATTTTTACAGACTCGAATTTGACCACCCTATCATTCCCCACTATCCATGTATCAATGTAATCTATGTGTGTGTATGTGTGACCTTCGAGTGTGTGTGCGTTCATGTGAGAGTGAGGGAGAGTGTGTGGCAGGGGAATGCCGTTCATTCATTTTGTTTTAACAATGTACCCTATTTCATTTATATGAAATTTCATTTCAGTGTACCCAGTTTCATTTATTTAAAAAGATTTGGGATCAGCTTTTTTGATCATAATCACAGCCCTAATATTTCCCCAAAAATAAGGTGGAATTTTTCCATCCCACTCGTGGCGGGTTTCGTGGTGGGCGGGAGCAGAGAATCCAGCGGCAGGCAGGCCGATGTAAAAACGCTTTGCAATTCTCCCGATGGCCAGTTAATGACAGGTCAGTTGTCCCGCCAACTAGTGGTGTGAACCCCATTTTCATTCATTAACATCTCATGAATGCTCATTAAAACAGCTGATCGCTGGAATCTTGTCATGCCTTTCAATCTTGCAACACACCATCGGAAAATTACATTGGCCTCAAACCCGCTTGAAAAGGAGTGGCATGCACAAGTCGGACCTCAGTTCGCCTGTAACTTCGAGGTGAGTGCAACATACATAGCCTACCTGCCATAGTGCTGCGCCAGTCTTGTTGAAATGAACTCCACACTGTTGGGGTTGTAAGGTTGCTCTGCTCCTGCTCTTTGCCTACATTGTCCCAAAGGAATTACCGTTGTGCTGTGGTACTCATGCAGGTCTCCACTTTCAGACAGTGACCAGTACTGCGGCCGGGGTTGGGGAGTGCAGGGGTCTTCTGCTCTGGTATCTGAGACTGTTGTCCACAAGGACACCACTGTACAGTGGTAGTCAGGCAGAACTCCACTTTCAGAAACTAGCACTTTGACTGGGGGTGGGATGTGAGATGAGGGTGGGGATGATGAATACAAGGTGGCCAATGGGGAAGGAAGGCAGTGGAAGGTCAGTGAGGGGGAAAGGCGAACACGAGTGTGCCTTTCTAGGGTTGTCCTCTAACTTGTTGCTGCAAGGGTGAACAAGAGTCTGCTTAGAGAGAAAGGAGGAAGACCTCCTTGGGATGAAAGCTATTAAAAGCTGACGGCTTCATCAGCACTGTTAAAGAGCTACTCAGAATTCAGTGGCTTCACATTACAATCACTGCATCTCAAGTGTAACACATGGGAATATAGAATTTGGGAATGTAGACAATAGTGAAGGAGGCACAGCTGTATCATATATGACATTCCATCAATGAAGGCCTGTCAAATGTTCACCAGATTTGACATTCCTCATGGGCCAATTGGCAATTACTCACTGACTGTGAGCAACTGATTGGTCATAAATATGCAGCATCAGAGATTGGAGCACAGAGCTAGGTTGGGTCACTCATCTCAATTAAAGCTTAGCATCCCACACAGGGTTCAAGATGTTACATATCTGCGATGCCATCTTGGTCACCTTTATGTGTGTACGAGTGTCTCAGGGGCAAGGCGGCATCAGCCACCATGCAAGTAGGGCGGAAAAAACTATGGAACCTTAAAGTTTCCATACATTTCATCTTCTGAGCTTCACTTTCTTGCCCCTTGAATCATTAATGGATCAAGAGCTCAATGCTGCCTTTGTCAGGTTCCTAATGCAATGGAGGAGGTGAAGGAGGGAGAGGCAATGCCACGCAAAACCCTAGCAGGAGGCCATGCCTGAGGGACATGGTCGAGTGAACCAGAGCATGAACAGGAGGATCAGGAGGAGAGACCCAGACAACGGATGTGACTCGCCAGACCAAGGGTTTATCATAGATGAGTCTCCTACTTACAAATGAGTGAGAGGCAATGCCGTGCACGTATGAACTTGTCCCAAGATCTGGTACATCACAAATGCCACATTCGTCATGAAGACCTAACGTCACGTGGAGTCGGAAGGTATTCCCTGCTTTGAAGGTGACCGCAGCACTCAATTTCTTGGCCTCTGGGTTTTTCCCAGGATCAACAGGCGACCTGTGCAGCATCTCTCATTCCGTAACACATTGATGCATAAAGGAGGTCACAGATGCCCTCTACAGGAAGGTCTATGATTATAAAAACAAAAAAACTGCGGATGCTGCAAATCCAAAACAAAAACAGAATTACCTGGAAAAACTCAGCAGGTCTGGCAGCATTGGCGGGGAAGAAAAGAGTTGATATTTCGAGTCCTCATGACCCTTCGACAGATTCTGTCGAAGAGTCATGAGGACTCAAAACGTCAACTCTTTTCTTCTCCGCCGATGCTGCCAGACCTGCTGAGTTTTTCCAGGTCTATGATTATGTCAGGTTTACCCTGGATGAATTTAGCCAGGCTACAAGATTCACCAGCTTTGCTGCCATCTCAGGCTTCCCAAAAGTGCAGGGTGCGATATACTACACCTATGTGGCTATACAGGCTCCATGGCAGCAGCCCCTAATGTTTGTAAAACACAAGGGCTATTATTCCATCAATGTGCAACTGGTGTGTGATCACTGGAAGCACAAACTGCACGTTTCTGCACGGTACCCTGGGAGTTGCCATGATTCCTAAGCCCTGAGGCACTCCCAGGTGCCTGAAATTTTCGAGGGGTCATTACATCTGCAGTGGTGGTTGCTTGGGGAAAAGGGGTACCCACTGAAATGCCGGCTGATGACACTGGTACATTGCCCTCAGAGTGGTTACGAGGACAGGTACAATACTGCTCACAGCTCCACACGCTCCATTATAGAGCAGACCATAGGGCTTCTGAAGATGTACTTCAAACGCTTGGATTGCTCAGGTGGCTCACTACAATATACTCCCGAGTTTCCCACATCATCACAGTGTGTTGCGTCATTCACAATCCGGCAATGTAAAGAGGTGGACCCCTGCCAGAGGATGAACTGGAGGAGGATAAGAGCCTCATTGGAGGATGAAGATCCAGAGGCCCAGGAACCTCACGAGGCTGCTGAGGGTCAGTATGAGTGTGATTAAACCAAGGAGGAAGGAGGAGATGGAAGATGTGCCCGTCATACTTTAATTGCTGAAAGGCTCCATGAAGAGTAAAGTTAAGTGAGGGCGTATGGCCACTTCTCTCCTAGCCCGCAATGCCATTTACTTTCATTTCAAGGGATGTCCGACCACTTGCAGCGAGAACGAGTCCTGAATTCACACTTGCGCGTTCTGGCCTCATGATTTGCCAGGCTATGATCTCCACTTTGGTCCCCGATGCCATCTGAATGCGCTGCACTCTGGGAACTGAGAATCCACTGAGGAACAAGAGCGATGCGAGAGACGACTTCAAGCCTTCGCCGCCAACATGATGCAAACACTGCTGCAACTGAGATGTGGACATGACTAGGGATCTCCTCCTCCTCCAGTGCATGTCTTTTCTTCTGCCACTACCACTGAGGAATCACAAATGCTGCTAGAATATCCAGGCTGATGAGCTGCCCTCACTCAATAGTGTCCATTGAGGAAGAAGGGTTAAAACTCTTACATCATTCAAAATAAAGATTTAAACATATCTCCCTGACATCACACAAGGGTGCAGAGACTAGTTCAACTGAGGTTGACATTATATGATTGTGAATCTCACAGTGGGACACTATCACTGAATGGGAGGATGGCTAATCGTCGAAGTAAGAGGATTTCAATGTACAAATTCACAATGCATTCAGTTGACAAAAACATTCATATAACCATCAAATGTATTCACAAAAGTGCAACTTCTTTACAGTTATAGCTCACCAATGATCTAGAAGTTACTTCAATATTTCTTAACTTTCCTAACCCTACTGCTACACCTGGGTGCAGCCCCAACATCTGCAGCAGATGTGGAGGCAGCCAGCTGACTGCTGCGTCTTGATGTCTGTGATGATCTTGGCGGATGTCCTCTGGTGGCCCATGGCCTGGAGGGCCCCAGCCTGATAAAGGTCACCTGCTCAGTGGCAGACGCACTCTCAGTGGCCTGAGCAGCTGGAGTGGATGGGGTCACAGGTAGACAGGGCTATGAGTGGCTACACACCCTTGGAGTGTCCTGAGAGGAAGATATTGGGGTGTCCAGTTGATGCTCATCCTCCTTGCAGGTGCCCAAGGGTCCCGCCCGGACCCCTTCAGGAGATGGTGGTCCTGGAGGGAGTCAGGGTGCCTCGTCCCCATGGCCATGGAGTGCAGGGCTGAGCACAAATCCAGCAAGACCTGCTGGGCCAAGGTCTCCATGAAGGTCACCAACATTCCCATGGTGACCTCGAAGCACTCATATGTCAGAACCATAACATCAGACAAAACACACATGGACTCCTCCTTTATTCTTTCTAGTCTGCTAAGTGACTGTCGAATCTTTGCCTGATATTCTGCTGCCTGTCATTGCATCTCCAGCAAGAGCTGGCAGCCAACTTCCAGGGGCTCATTATCTGAATCGGACCAAGCAGGTGGCTGGTCTCCAACAGCCCTCCGAGTGCTGGAGACCTGGGCTGTTTCTGCCCCCAATTGCTGTGGAGTCGTGTCAGTGAGGTGTTCCCCAGAAAGTGAGCCCGAGCCTAATCTACAGTTGTGCCCCACCAACGCGTGTGTCTCTGCACTGCTGGAGGGTGCGTGTGAATACTGTGTTAGTTCTTCCAGAGCTTCCTCTTTGGGCGTGGTCTTTGTGCTCAGACAGGTGCTCGGCTGCCTTGTGGTCCTCGATCTGCTGGTGCCTAGAAAACAGAAAATAGAGTTCAGTTAATGAGCATGATCTAGATCAGACTGTATTTGACTCACTATGAGTGTCAGGATTAGATGAAGTGATGGAACTGTGATCCGTACTAGGTTCCTGGGAGAGGCCGATCACCCCTTTTCCACATGAGTGATCCCTATCCTCCCCAAAAAGCTTGGCTGCACCTTCCCCAACTCAGTGAGGGTGATGATCTTGGCTGTCCCTCCCTGAGTCTGCAATTTTTCACACCTTTTCTGTGCCAGCTTGGCCTGTATGAAGAAGAAAGAAAGGCAGGTGGTGAGAAGGGATGGAGCAGAGGTTGGGTGAGATACATGTCCCCTTTGTGTGGTGAGCCCTCCCCAGGAAGACCAGAGGATGGAGTGTGAGCAACATGAGAGATGGGATGGTGGTGATGTGAAAGCCTCGGTGAGAGAATGAGTGTTGATATGTGTTCCTCGCTAATGGTTGTGTGAGATCCCTGAAGAGAGTAGCCGTTTCAGTGTATTATGCCAGGTTGAGAGTTTAATAGAGCGAGTTGAAGGATGATTTGCCTTGGTGGAGCGGATCAGATCGTTCATCCTCTTTCTGCTCTGGATGACGTTTCAGGTGTGGTTGCCAGCCACACTGACCTGCTCTGTGACTGCCTCCCAGGCTGGAGACGTGAGGTTGATGTGCTTCCTGCAGCCATCCCTGGGATACAGGACATGCCTGTGCGCCCACATTCCTCAGATCAAGGCCTGGAGGGCCTTGAGGGTGAAGCAGGGTACCGCATTCTCCTTCAGGCTTTCGGCCTTCTCCTTGTGGCTGGAAGTCATCTCTGCACATGGCCTGAAGACAGGTGGGCTGGAGAGAGTGAAATGTATATTTTGGTCTGGCATTTAAATGTGGTGCCTTTGACGGGGGGGGCAGACGAATCAATCTCCTGACCCGCCAGGCGATTCGGCCCGATACTCACCTGTGCATAATTAATGAACGTCCGAGCGTGGAATCAGGTGTGAGTTCCCGCCGTTCCAGCCAGTGGGGTGGGCGCCACCAAAACCTCCCACCGCCACACTTAGTCTCAAAGGGAAATTTCCACCCATAGTGTTTATGGGCAGAATTTTGCCCTTGGCTGGCGGGCGGGCCCCACTGGCTTGGCGGTGGGCGGGCAGCCGAATTCCACTGCCGAAACGGGCACCGCCGCCATTTTGACTGGGCGGACCGATTAAGGCTCGCCCAGCGGCCTGCCCGACAGGAAGCGATATGTGCATCCTGTGCTGGGGGTGGAGGGATTCCCCAACTGTCAAAGTGCTGCTCTTTCACACTCACACTGCTCCCTGAGACTAAGTGCTGTCTCAGAGAGAGCGCTGAAAGTTTAATAAACGTAAAAAATAGCACAATAAAAAAAATTATTAACATGTCCCCCTCGTGACAATGTCACACGAGATAGGACATGTTAATAAATATTACATAAAGTTTATTAAAGTTTTTAAAAAACCGACATGCAACCTCATCCCGCCGGTGGATGAGGTTTCGTGTTTTTTCAGAAGCCCGCTGGGGCTCCTGGGCCTGCCCACCAGCCTTAAGGTTGGACGGGCAGGTCCTTTAATTGGGTTAATTATCCTGTCAATGGCTTCAATTGCCATTGACAGGTCGGTAGGCGGACAGCTGATTTCGCTGTCCGCCCGCCTTCCTGAATATTTAAATGGGGCGGGATGATGTCAGGGGTTCCTCCCCTATGTCATTTTCGCATCAGTGAGCAGGCCCCACCCCCAACTCGCCGACGGAAATATTCTAGTCTATGTGTCTGCTTAGCTCAGTTGATGGGACTTATGCTTCAGACAGAACAATATAGGTTCATGTTGCTCTTGCAGAGTGCCAGCGCGGACACATTAGGCAAAAAACCTCCTTTTGTGTTGTAACCATTCTATGATTACAGGGCTCAGTCCAGGACTTTGAGCACATAATTCAGACTGACAATTCAGTAGCGTATTGGCAGACTGCTGCATTGTTGGACATTCCATCTTTCATCGGAGCTTAAGGTTTCAGGTTCGTATCTTCGTGAGGTACTTTGTTGGGTGGAAACGTAAAGGGCTGAGTATAAAGTTAATAAAGCATATCCATTAACTGGCATTATTGATTATGTGTCTCATCAAAAGATTGTTACAAAATATTCAGGTATACTGTATGAGAGGAAATATAGCACATACTTTATTGGTCTTTGAATGATTCCTTGACTTGCTATTTTGCTACCATGAATTCATTATAAGTTTAAGATCATTGTAACGCAAGCTTACTTGTCGACCTTGATCTCTGAAAAACTCGCCAGTATTTTCAATGACTTGCTCATCTGACAGTTGGGAGTAGGGCTGTTCTCGGCAGAAGGTCAATGACTCCCATAAGGTCACTCCAAAAGCCCATACATCACTTGCTGTAGTAAACTTGCCCTAAAGAGAAAGCAGGCAAAATAAGGATATATCACCAAAAACTAGGAATAAGCAGTTACTTTTTTAACTGAAAGAGAAACTATGACTGAATCACCAGAGGAAGAAATGAAAGAGAATTGACGTACGGCTTGACAAATCGTTGTTACCTGTAGAAATCGAGAGGATGATCAAAACTTCCATCTGGATTTCTTGTTCATGTTGCTACTCATTCATCTCTATTTTATAAAGTACCAAGCACTGTTAAATTGCAAGCCACTGATTCCTTGTCACAAGAACACAATAAGCAGGAACCTGCTCCGCCATTCAATATGATCATAGCTGATCTTGGGCTTCAGCTCCACTTTCCTGCCCACTCCCCCATATGCCTTGATTTCCTGAGAGACCAGGGGTTTTATCCTCTCTAAGTTTGATTAGTTTATCAATTATTCTCCTATTTTCTTTCTTAAATGGCTTTATATCTTCTTGGTCTCTTCAAATATCTTGGAACTATATTGCTATTCCTTCACTGTGGCTGCATCAAAATCTTGGAACTCCCTTCAGAATAGCTCTGTGGGTGTAACTGCACTACACAGACTCCAATGTGTCAAGAAGGCAGCTCAGCACAACCTTCCCAAGGGCAATTAAAGTTGGGTAATAAATACTGGCCTTGCCAACAATGCACACATCCTATGGACAAATAAAAAAAATGTCATGCCCTTGTTAGTCTCCTGGTAAATACAGGGGCGAAGTAACTATTCAATATTTCTGCCATTTCACTGTCATTCCCTGTGAGTTTATTATGCGTACCCCTTATTGACCCAATCCCTCTCTTGGTTTATTATATTGTTATTTATGTGTCTGTAGAATATTTTACTTTTTTAATATATTGCTTAATAAGTTTAATTTAGTAGTTTTGCATTGATTTCCTAATTGCTTCTTTAACTTTTTAATTGTAATATCTTCATATTCTCATTCTCTCATTTACTGTCTATCTACTGAGTCTATACTTTTTGCTTTAGTTTCAATGTTACTCTTATTTCTCTTATGTTGATAGGGTTAGATGAAGTAGAAGGCTCAAATGGAGTATAAACACTGGCATGGACCCGTTAGACTCAAGGGCCTGGCTGGGTGCTGTAATTACTATGTCATTCTATGTTAGGGTTGCCAACTGTGTTCAAATGTATTCCTGGAGATTTCATCACATGACATCCCCCCACACCCCCACCATTCATTGGCCAACACATCCATCTTGTGATGTATTGCCTTCCTACACCAATTGGAAAGCAAGAAGACTCATTACCCAATTGCATGATGCTTGACTGCCTTTTTTATTCCCATCTTCAATATTTTTATATCTGATAAAGGGAAATGTTGAAAGAAAATTTAAAAATAAACTATTTTTTTGATGTCCCAATGATTTTTCCCCAGGATTGCATGCAGCGCTTTCCTGAAGATTGATCTTCAATTCCTGAAGACTCCAGATCAATCCTCGAGGGTTGGCAAACCTATTCTATGTCATAAAACAGGTTCAGGAATTACCAGTGCAAAGAATAGGACAGTGGTGCACTGCTGAATTGGACATACACACACACCAAAGGACTTTATTCAGTTAAACATCAACTTTAAAATAAAATAATGCAGCCAGCCAATGAGTTAGAATTTAGCTTGAGGTGCTCACCAGTAGAATGCTCTCCCATGACATCCAGCGAATAGGAAGCACAGCTCGCCCTTGGATTCGGTAGTAATCTCCGCTGTACAGGTTACGGCTCATGCCAAAGTCTGCTATCTTGATTGTGTAATTCTTACCCACCAGGCAGTTCCGAGTGGCAAGGTCACGATGAACGAAGTTGAGGGAGGAGAGGTACTTCATGCCGGAAGCTATCTGCATGGCCATCAATATGAGGTTGGCATAGCTGAGATTAAAAAAAAGAGAGACCAATGAAAGGAGATGGTACTTATTTACATGCCTGTTTCTTATGTCAAGAACAGATACGAAATGCAAATGATAAAAGAGAAAAGAAAAACTTGCATTTATGTAACAACTTTCACAACCACTGGATATTCCAAATCACTTTGCAGTCAATGAAGTACTTTTGAAATATAATCACTGTTTTAATGTAGGAAACATGACAGCCAATTTACACAGCAAGCCCCCACAAACAGCAGTGTGATAATGACAGATTTTTTTTGTGTGATGTTCATGGAGAGATAAATATGGGCCAGGGCACTGGGGAGAACTTCCCTGCTCTTCTTTCACGTCCACCTTAGTGGGCATACAGGATCTTGGTTTAACTTCGCATCTGAAAGTTGGCACTCCCTTAGTACTGCACTGAAGCGTCAGCCTTGATTTTTATGCTCAAGTCCTGGAGTGGGACTTGAACATAAAACCTTGTGACTCAGAGGAGAGAGTGCTACCAACCAAGCTACAGCTGACAAAACATTTTCTAAATTAAATTTACAGAACAAAAGAATTGCAAAAATGTGAAAAGAGGCCTGTAGATTTTGATTGCAGACTGCAGCATAGCTTAAACAGAGGCACAGGAAATGAGTTACTGCTACTTTGTACGGTGAGTTTGACAAAAAAAAATGATACCACAGCTAAATATGAAACCAGGAGCTAAATATACCGATAAACAAGTCATTCATAGGTAGAAATTATGAATAGCCCCCCAAAACTGAATTTAATCTGTTAATATTATTATTCTCCCCTTCAACTCAATGAAACATTCTGAGCTTTGAGGGTTCATTTGTTATTAATAAGAAAACAATTACAGTATAAAAACCAAAACCTTTGCATGAGCTTAGTAGCAAAGGCTTCTGTCACTTGAACTACTCACATTTGAATGAGCTCAGTTTTTATCTTGATACCTCCCTGTGCTGTTCAGATATATGTGCAACACTGTAATGTGACAAAATTTCATGCCAAGCACCGAAGTGACATTGAACAACTGCATATAGAAGCCTCACCTTACAATGGGTGCATTGCTTGCCATTGGCTCTGCACTTTCTGGTTCATGGCGAGTTAAGAACTGATTAAGGTCCCCATTTTCCATGTATTCTGTGATCATACAAAGGGGGTCATCCCTGATGCAGACTGCCAACAACCGGATAATGTTTGGATCTTTCAGCCGTGACATGATCTTGATTTCTTTCAGGAAGTCATTTCTGCAGAACGTTAAATATGATTGAGTTTAATTAAAACATGGTTTATGCTGTATAGTGAAGGAAGATTAAGACAGAGACGCACAGAAATATTTAAGGGCCTCCGGTTAATTCATGACCTCTGAGCCATGCGGACTAGGAAGTTTTCTGGTTCAATCCCTGGTCTATGTTGAGTTAGTTGACCTTGGTCAGGGCAGTGGATGAGGTGGTTAATTTTGCTGCAGTGTCTAAAGGTTTGGAGGAAGGAAGACACAACAATTCCTGCAATGCGAGCATGCGATACCAGCTGGTGATAGGAGCACCCTTGGCTGTGATGCCTCTACTGTTGTGCAACACCCTATCAGCTCAGTATCCAGGCTGATAGCAGTATAAGGGTCACTCGAGGGAGGTACTAAGCTCTGGAATTCTCTCCTTAAACCTTTCCCCCTCTTTATCCTCTTTTCTCCTTTAAGACGCTTCTTAAAACTCCCCTCTCGATCTGAACTTTTGGTCACAAGTTGTAGTATCTTCTTACGTGGTTCAGCATCAACCTTGTTGAATAATACTATTGCAAATTGCCTTGGGGCATTATTGCACTGAAGAATGTCTGCTTGTGAGACCAATTAGGGAATCACTGAGAGCCACCATCAATTTTGATGCCTGGACAATAACCTTGTGGAGAACTAGATCAATCAACCTTTCTAGAACCAACTTGATTATTATATTGGATTCTACAATGTGTGAGTGATCTGCTCCAGCAGGTTACCAGAGGTCAAAAATTACTCCCAAGGCCTTCAATGTAGGAACTGGAGAAAATTGGATGCAGACAAAAAAAAACCTCAAAGTTATTTAAAATATTCAAACTGAAAAATCACAGTTAACAACCCAGAGAAAAATGATTAAAATTAGATTTCATCATAAAATCTGTGTATCACTTAAGTTCATTCTTAAAGACCACTAGGTAAAAACAAAGAAAACATCCTTGTTAAGTTGAATCTTTGAGAGGAAAGTACAAATTATTCCATTTTTACTTTGAAAATTGGTCAAACAAGCTCACTATTTTGAAATGTTTTTAGATACTGATATTCTTCCTTCCTTATCTCCATTACCTCCTAGTCTTTGCACCCCAACCCCCTGCCAACTCCCACCATTGCCCAACTCTTCTCTCTCAGACTCTGCTTCATGTTCAGGCTCCTCCTTTCTCCCCCATCACTGGTGACCTTGTTTGCAGCCATCCAGGTGCCACGATCCGAATTCTCTCCCTAACACCCCCCTCCCTCACTCCATCACACTCTCCTCTTTTGAGACCCTCTTAAAACCCATCACTTCCACAAAGCTTTTGGTCTCTCCTCATAATTTTTCCCCACTTTCCCTCATGTCTTTGTGAAGTGCCTCAGGAGTTTTCTCTACATTAACAGTGCAAATAAATTGTGACAAAGTTATCGAGAAGATATACCCCATTTTTTTTGGCTGTTCTCAAGATAGGTGGGGGGTGGGGAGGGGTGGTGGTTGTTGATTAGGCTGATATTGCTTGCCCATCCCTTTTTGCTGATTTTGATACAAGTAGTTGCTGGGGCATTTCAGAGGGCAGTTAAAGGTGGGACTGGAGTCAGATACATGCCAGATAAGATAAAGGGCATTAGTGAACCTGCTGAACTTTTATGGCAATCTAACAGCTTTATGGTCAATTACCCTGATACCAGCTTTTTATTAAAACAAAACAAGTCCAATTTTCAAACAGCCAAGGAATTAGTATTTACACTCTTCAGGATTATTAGACCAGGCCTTTGGATTATTATTCCAGTACCACTGTACAGGGTAAAGCCAAACATTGACAACTGGCAAGTCCGAATCTGACTATCACTAGGTAATGATAGATACTCAAATTGGGTATTTAAACGTTCAAAAATATTTATTTTGTTGTCTGTGACTTCACACTGGCATGCTGTTGCAAGGCACTGGGTAATATGGAGGCTTTGTGAAATGATCTGTTTATAATAGTTTTTCCTCATTCTTAGAAAACTTTCTTTCACTTGTAACCCAAGCAAAATATTTGCCAATTGAACCAAATGGACAATCTCCTTATAGGTTTGGTGGTGGTGGCGGTGAAGTCCTGGCAGGATCCTTGGAAAAGATTTTGGAGTGAGGGAACCAAGGAGTGCTCACCTAGCATTTTTGTTGGCATCTGATCGTAGCATTTTCACTGCAACCAACACTGGCTGATTGACACAAATGTCAAATGGGAACTCCTTGTCCATGAATTCTTGCATCCCTTCTGCTTCACAAAGATGAACCTGAGGAGATCAGAATTTGAAGCTTATAAATTTACACGAAGAGAATTGTTAGATTTTGGCATTGAGGGTTTGGTTATCGCTGTGGCATGCAAACTGCTGCCAACCAACAAAGTTTAAAAATGAAGGTGTCACACATTGGAAATTTATACCACACAGTGTCCTTGTTGATATCTATGGTACTTTCATCATTTTAATCAAAGTAACTAGATTTCCTTCTGCTGGGAGTAGCATAGTGTAGCAATTACACTGCAAAGTCCCTCATGTATTTACTCCTCCTATCTTTTTATTTTAGGTTTTGCTTATATCCTCAGTTATTAGAGAAGAAATCTTTTATTCATGGGTTTGAGTGATCTATCACTTCAGAGATGTGGGACAGGATTTTGCCTTTTGGGTTGGGACCCAAATTGGGGCCACAAACCACAGTGCGCTGAAAAATAGGAGGGGGAGGGGGAGCACCCAGAAACAACATTGCTGTGGAGCCAACATGCTCCATGCCAATTCGCCCCGCAGTCATAAAGTGCAGTGGGGAGGACTGGGATGATAATGAGGGCCGAATGGGATGTCCTCCCCTCGCTGGGACATAAGTCCCGCCTCCTGGAACTGCTGGCCAATCCGACCGGCCATCAGTCCCAGCAGTGCCAGGGAGGCGTCGGTGGCCGCTGGCGGGACTGCAGAAGGAAAAGAAGATCATAACCTATGGATCCCCAGAGCAGGTAAGTCCAGGGTCTTGGGGTAGGGGGTGGGTTTCAGGGAGGGAGTGGGTTGGAAGTAAGTGGGGGGGGGCATGGTTTGACCTAAGGAGGGCTGCCCCACAATCGGCAAAGGGCAGCCCCCTTCTTTCCCACCTTTAAACATTTAAGTTAAAAAATCAGGCTTCCCGCTACCACCTTGCTGCTTGCGCCAGAAGTTTTATGGCTACCTGCCACTTACGGGGGCATGAATTTTCACACCGCTAGTCTCTGTACTTGCACCCCTATAGGAGGAAAATCCTGCCCATTGTCAGTTAAGATAGATGCCAGGTTAGGGAAATGATGGCGATAATTGCAATAAAATAGAGCTTTATTTCATTGAATGAGTAAAGGGATCTGAAGACTGAGGACCGTATTTTAGCGCTTCCTTTGTGGAGAAGCTATATTATTCTTCATGAATTGCTGCTCTTATCTTCAGGTACGCAGAATAAAATGGAGCCCCAAACTGAGGCTAATTGCTTTTCATACAATTAAGTGAGTGGATAAAACTGTGGCAAATGGATTATAAAGTGGGCAGATGTGAGGCCATCCACTTTGTGGCTGAGAAAAGATAAAGCAGGCTATCCTTAAATGGAAAGAAACTAAGAACTGTAGAGGAGCGAAGACACTTGGGAGTCCAAGTACAAAAGTCATTAAAATATACAAAAAATTCTCAAGTTGAATGGAATGTTGGCATTCAGGTACAGACCAACCATGATCCAATTGAGTGGTGGAGCAGGCTCGAGGGGCTGAATGGCCTATCATTTCTGTTTCCATCACCCTCATAGGTAGCGAATTCCAGGTCATTACCATGCATTGTTAAAAAGTTCTTCCTCACATTCCCCCTGTATCTCTTACCCAAAACCTTCAATCTGTGTCCTCTACTCCTTGTGTCAGCAGCTAATAGGGACAGTTTTTTCTTCAGCATAACTTTTCAATCCTTTATAATTCAGACCCCTTAAGAGAAAGGCCAAAATTCCATTACACTTTTTGATTACTTTTTATATATTTTAATGACTTATGTATTCAGACTCCCAAATCACTTTGTTCCTCT
Source organism: Carcharodon carcharias (assembly GCF_017639515.1). Classification (NCBI taxonomy): domain Eukaryota; kingdom Metazoa; phylum Chordata; class Chondrichthyes; order Lamniformes; family Lamnidae; genus Carcharodon; species Carcharodon carcharias. The sequence continues at coordinate 12,679,824 of NC_054482.1, read as the reverse complement.
ACAGCTCCGAGTTGCCCAGTTTGGTTACCAGCGGTGGCAAGATGAGGCCCTCAAGTGGGCATTCATTTCCCACTTAAGGACTTCAGTCGACAGTCCATGAGCCTTCCCATCCTGGACCTCAGGGCAGTGTTCCCCACCTGCCACCCTCGCGCCCAAGTAATTGTCCCCCTGCCACAAAAGTCACCTCAATAATTTCAACATTAGAGTGAGGCCATTCAGAAACAAAATTAGGAGTCACTTTTTCACATGATGGATAGTGGAAAGCTGGAACTCTCTTCCTCAAAAAGGTAGAGATGCTGAGTCAACTGAAACTTTAAGACTGTGATAGTGAGATTTTTGTTAGGCTCGGATAGGATATGAAGTATAGGCAGGGAAATGGAGTCAAGGTACTGATCAACTGTGATCTAATTGACAGACGGAGCGGACTCAAGGATCTGAATATCCTATTCCAGTTCTTGATGTTCTTGCACTCCAGTTTAATGGTTAATTACAGCCAAAGTATTGCACTAACCTCCCCAAATTGTCCCTCTCCAAGCTTTTCTTTAAGTGTCAGCAGCTTGCGTGGGAATTCCTCCACAGCCACGTCTTTACCAGACAGCAAATCCATGGTCACAGCAGGGACAGAATAAGTGTTACTTCCAGTGACACCCTGCAGGTTCACAATATCGGCCTCTGCATAGTGTGGCACATTATCTTGCGGTGCTCCAAGTGGCTTCGCGTAGTCACTGCTACACCCTAAGTGAAAAAGAACAACATTTTACTCAATTCCTCTGCAATACAAATTTCCCTTCAGGAGGCGGTGGTGTAGTGGTATTGTCACTGGGCTAGTAATCCAGCGATCCAGGGTAATGCTCTGGGTGGGTTCAAATCCCACCACAGCAGATGGTGGAATTTGAATTCAATAAAAATCTGGAATTAAAAGTGATGACCATGAAACCACTGTTGATTATTGTAAAAACCCATCTGGTTCACTAATGCCCTTTAGGTTGATCCTTGCATGGCCTGGCCAGACCCACAGCAATGTGCTTGACTCTTAACTGGCCTCTGAACAATAAATGCTGGCCTAGGCAGTGATGCCCACATCCCATGATACGAATATAAAAACAAAAAATCATCATGCTTAAAATGGGAGAATAAAAAGGCTTCTCAGAGAACCAGATCACTGTGTACGAGTGCAAGCAAGTCATTTCCTGCTTGCTTGGAAATGTATATTGTAATTACATAAATCCTCCTGAACCTCTCCAACCACCACTGCACCCTTCTACCCCACCACAACAGTTATGAAACAGCTCTTATAAAAGTCACATCCGGATGACAAAGGTAAACTTTCCCTCCTCATCCTTCTCAACCTGTCTGCTGCCTTTGACATGGTTGACCTCTCCAAGTCGTCCAGCTGGTTGAGACTCCTCTCACCTTGTTCTATGATTATCTATCTAAACATATCCAGAGAATCACTTGCAATGGCTTCTCTTCCTGCTTCTGCACCGTTACCTTTGGTGTTCCCCCAGGGATTTATCCTTGGCCCACTCTTATTTCCAATCTACAGGCTGCTCCTCAGCGGTGGCATCTGAAAGCACAGTGTTTCAAAAGTACACTGACAACACCTGGCTCTACTGCACTACCTCTCTTAACTTCTCCACTGTTGCCTAGGTCCCAAGCGGACCCTCCCTAATAGCACTGTGGATGTACCTACACTGTTGTGGTTCAAGAAGGCAGCTCACCACCAGCTTCTCAAGGGCAACGAGGGATGGGCAATAAATGCTGGCCCAGCCAGCGAAACCCTCATCCATGAATGAATAAAAAAATTTTTTTAAATACTGATAATCAGAAATTCCCTTCAACCAAATATTAGGAAGACTGAAGTCCTTGCCTTCAGTTCCCACTCCAAACTTCATTCCCTAATTACTGGCTCTGTCCCTCTCACCGGCAACAGTCAAAGGTTAAACCAATCAACTCACAACCTTGGTGTCATGTTTGATGCCGAAGTGAGCTTCCAAAGACAAGTTCATGCCACCACTAAGACTGTTCATTTCCAACTGTGTAACATCAGCCGACTTTGTCCCAGTCTCAGCTCATCTGCGCTGAAAACCTTATGACTTTGCTATCACTAGACTTTACTATCCCAATGCACTTTTGACTGGTCACAGAATCTCAGAATTTTAACAGCAAGAAGGAAGCCATTTGGCCCATTGTGTCTGCACTGGCTCTCCAAATGAGCACGATGACCTAGTGCCAGTGCCCTGCCTTTTCCCCATACCCCTGCATATTGTTTCTATTCAGATAATCATCTAAAGCCCTCTTGAATGCCTCGATTGAATCTGCGTCCACCACACTTCCAGGCAGTGAACTCCAGGCCTGAACCACTCAGTGTATGAAAAAAATTTCCTAGTGTCACATTTGCTTCTTTTGCAAATCACTTTAAATCTGTGCCGTCTCATTCTTGATCCTTTTACGAGCAGGAACAACTTTTCTCTATCTACTCTGTCCAGCCCCCTCATGATTTTGAACACCTTTATCAAATCTCCTCTTAGTCTTCTTCTCTCCAAGAAGAATGGTCCCAACCTCTCCAATCTATCTTCGTAAATGAAGTTTCTCATCTCTGGAACCATTCTTGTAAACCTCTCCTGCACTCTCTCCAATGTGTCCACATCCTTCCTATAATGTAGCACCCAGAACTGTACAAATACTCCAGCTGGGGTCTAACGAGTGCCTTATATAAATGCAGCATAACCTCCCTGTTCTTGCACTCTATGCCACTATTAATAACCAGGATAATATATGGTTTATTAATTGCTCTCTCCACCTGTCCTGCCACCTTCAATGATCTATGCACATATACATCCAGGTCTTTGTGCTCCTGAACCCCCTTCAAAATTTCACCCCTTATTTTATATTGTCTGTCCATGTTCTTCCTACCAAAATGCATCACCTCACACTTCTCCATATCGAACTTCATCTGCCACCTATCTGCCCACTTCACCAACTTGTCTATGTCTTTTTGAAGTTCTGCACTGCTCTCCTCACAGTTTACAACACTCCCAAGCTTTGTATCATCTGCAATCTTTGAAATTGTCCCCTGCACACCAAGATCTAGGTTATTAATATATATCAGTAAAAGCAAGGGTCCCAATACCGACCCCTGGGGAACTCCACTGCCAGCCCAAAAAATATCAGTTGACCATTACTTTCTGCTTCCTATTTTTCAGCCAATTTTGTATCCAAATTGATACTGTCCCTTTTATTCTGTGAGCAATAACATTTCTCACAAGTCTGTTGTGTGGCACTGTATCAAATGCATTTTGAAAATTCATGTACACCACATCAACAGCATTACCCTCATCAACCTTTCTGCTACCTCTTCAAAGAACTCCAGTAAGTTAGTTAAACACAATTTTGCCTGGCTCTTCCTTAACAACCCATTTTCCCATGTGACTACTAATTTTATTCCAAATAATTGTTTCTAGAATCTTGTCCACCACTGAAGTTAAACTGACTGGTTTGTAATTGATGGGCTTTTCCTTACAAACTTTTTTGGACAAGGGCATAATGTTTGCAATTCTCCAGTCCTCTGGCACCTCCCCTGAATCTAGGGAAGACTGAAAAATTATGGCCAGTGCCCTTGCAATTTCTACTCTCACTTCCTTCAATATCCTTGGATGCATCTCATCCAGTCCCGGGGACTTGTCAACTTGAAGTACTGATAGTCTATTCAACACTTCCTCCTTATCAATTTTGAACCCTTCTAGTGACAGAGTTTCCTCATCTGACACCGTGGCCTGAGTAGCACCTGCCTCCTTGGAAAAGACAGAGGCAAAGTATTCTCACCTCAGCTATGGCCCCTTCGTTCATGTGTAAATTCCCTTTTAGTCCCTAATCAGCCCTACTCCTCCTTTTACCACCTTTTTACTATTTGTGTGCCTGTAGAAGACTTTGGGATTCCCCTTTATGTTGCTTGCCAGTCTTTTCTCATAATCCCTCTTTGCTTCTCTAATATGCTTTTTCATCTCCCCTCTGAGCCTTCTGTATTCCTCTTGGTTCTCAGTTGTATTTTCTACCTGACACCTATCTAAAGCACACTTTTTCTTCTTTATCTTAATTTCTAACCCCTTTTTCATCTGGGGAGCTCTGGATTTGTTTGCCCTACCTTTCCCTTTCGATGGAATATACTTTGTGCCCGACCAATTCTTTTTTGAAGGTAGCCCATTGTTCAGCTACAATTTTTCCCAACAATCATTTGTTCCAGTCTATCTGGCCCAACTCTGTCCTTTCCCCATCAAAGTCGGCTCTTGTCCAGTTAATTTTTCTTACTCTGGAATGCCCGTCGTCCTTTTCTACCATCATCCCAAAATATACAATACAATGACACTGTCTCATAAATGTTCCCCCGCTGACACTTGATCTACTTGGCTCACCTCATTTCCAAGAACCAGGTCCAACAGTGCATCTTTTCTTTTTGGATTGAACACATACTACCGTAGAAAATTTTCCTGAACACAATCTAGGCACTTTTGCCCCTCTCCACCCTTTACACTACCACTGTCCCAGTCTACATTCAGGTAATTAAAGTCTTCCATTATAGCTACTCTATAACGCTTGCATCTCTCTGCAATTTCTTCTATGTCCTTCTCATGAGTTCCTCAGGGTAGTGTCCTCGGCCCAACCATCTTCAGTTACTTCATCAATGACCATCCTTCCATCATAAGATCAGAAGTGGGGATGTTCACTGATGATTGCACAATGTTCAGCACCATTTGTGACTCCTTAGACACTGAAGCAGTCCATGTCCAAATGCTGCAAGACCCGGACAATATCCAGGATTGTGCTGGCAAAAGGCAAGTAACATTTGCGCTACACAAGTGCCAGGCATTGACCATTTCCAACAAGAGAGAATCTGACCATCGCCCCTTGGCGTTCAATGGCATTACCATCACTGAATCCCCCATTTTTAACATCCCAGGGGTTACCATTGACCAGAAACTGAACTGGACTAGCCATTTAAATACTGTGGCTACAAGAGCAAGTCAGAGGCTGGGAATCCGGCAATGAGTAACTCACCTCCTGACTCCCCAAAGCCTATTCACCATCCACAAAGCACATGTCAGGAATATGATGGGATACTCCCCACTTGCCTGGATGAGTGCAGCTCCCACAACACTCAAGAAGCTTGAGAACATCCAGGACAAAGCAGCCACTTGTTGGGCATTCCTTCCACAAACATTCAATCCCTCCACTACTGATGCACAGTAGCAGCAGTGTGTACCATCTACAAGATGCACTGCAGGAATTCACCAAGGTTCCTTCGACAGCACCTTCCAAACCCACAATGACTGCCATCTAGAAGGACAAGGGCAGCAGGTAGATGGGAACACCACCACCTGGAAGTTTCCCTCCAAGTCACTCACCATTCTGACTAGGAAATATATCGTTGCTCCTTTGCTATCGCTGGGTCAAAATCCTGAAACTCCCTTACTAACAGTACCGTGGGTGTATCTACAGCACATGGTCTGCAGTGGTTCCAGAGGGCAGCTCACCACTGCCTGCTCAAGGGCAACTAGGGATGGGCAATAAATGCTGGCCCAGCCAGCGAAGTCCGCATCCCATGAATGAATAAAAAAAAGTTGGCGGTCTATAGACTACACCGAACAATGTAACTGCACCCTTTTTGTTCCTTAGCTGTAACCAATTTGATTCTGTCCATGAACTTTCTGGGACACCCTCTTTCTCCAGCATTGCAATGCTCTCCTTACCCAATCTTGCCACCCCTCCTCCTTTCCTTCCTTTCCTATCTTTTCTGAACTCCTTCTACCCAGGAATATTTAAGAGTCAGGGAAGAGTGTCCTGCGGTCAGCACCGTGGTGAAGCTGTCTGGGAAGAGTGTCCTGCAGTCAGCACCATGGTGAAGCAGCCTGGGAAGAGTGTGCTGCAGTCAGCATCGTGGTGAAGCAGTCTGGAAAGAGTGTCCTGCAGTCAGTTCTTGTTGAAAATAACAAGTGTGACATCACAAGACAGCATGAGAGAGCGGCGGAGAAATCAGAACCAGCACGCGTTCGGGGAAGCTTATAAAAAAGTGACATCATCACAAAGATGAGAGCTGATTGGTGAGTAGTGGGTAAGTGGTTTTCTCCAGTATTTCTCTGGTTTAAACTAGATTAAGCTAAGGAAATGTAAGAGTTCTAGTTTTTATTTAAAATACATAAATAATTTAATGTTTTTTTACTGTATTTAAGTTAAAATAAGGTTTTTTTTAACTAGAGGCATGGCAGGACAGCTCAGTCCCGTGTTATGTGACTGACCATGTGTGCAGGAAGTGCTACCACTGCAGCTACTTAAGCTCTGAGTTTTGGAACTTGAGCGGCAGCTGGAGGCACTGAGGTGCACCTTTGAGGCTGAGAGCTTGGTGCATAACACGTTTTTAGATGTGGTCACCCCACAATTTATGGAAGTGCAGACAGAAAGAGAATGGGTGACCATCAGTCAGAAGAAAGGTGTCAGGCAGGTAGTCAGGAAATCCCCAGGGTGCATCTCACCCGAGAACCGTTTTTCTGTGTTGGAAAATGGTGAGAATGAAAATGGGGAGTGCAGCCGCTCATGGCACTGTGAGTGGCTCAGCTCCACAAGGGGGAGGAAAAAGAGGGGAAGAGCAATAGTGGTAGGAAACTCAATAATAAGGGGAACAAACAGGGGTTTCTGCGGCCATAGATGTGACTCCAGGATGGTATGTTGCCTCCCTGGTGCCAGGGTCAAGGATGTCACTGAACGGCTGCAGGCCATTCTAAAGGGGGAGGGCAAACAGACAGAGATCCTGGTACATATTGGTACCAATGACATAGGTAGAAGGAGGGATGAGGTCCTGCAAGCAGAATTTAGGGAGCTAGGAAACAGATTAAAAAACAGGATCTCAAAGGTAGTAATCTCTGGATTACTTCAGTGCCACATGCTAGTGAGTATAGAAACAGGAGGTTAGTCCAGGTGAAAGCGTGGCTGGAGAGATGGTGCAAGAGGGAGGGCTTTAGATTTCTGGGAATTTGGGACCGTTTCTGGGAGCAGTGGGACCTGTACAAGGCAGACGGGTTGCACCTGAACCGGAATGGGACCAACATTCTTGCGGGGAGGTTTGTTCATGCTGTTGGGGAGCTAACTTGGCTTGGGGGTTGGGATCCTGAGAGGAGGTTCATCGGGGGAGATACACAGCCAAAATTAGAAGAGAGAGCAAGTGAGTCTGGAAGGCTTAGAAATTATAGGCCAGTTAAGGCACAAGGGAGTTTGGCAAGGTTGGATGGTATTTATTTTAATACAAGGAATCTGACGAATAAGTCAGATGAGTCACGGGCACAAATTAACACATGGAAGTATGATGTCATTGCTGTCACAGAGACATGGTTGTGAGAGGGGCAGGATTGGCAGCTCAATATTCCAGGACATAGGGCCTTCAGGCGAGACAGGGAAGGGGGTAAAAAAGGAAGGGATATCATAATATTGATCAAGGAATCAATTACAGCAGTAAAGAGGGATTACATCTTAGAAGGATCCTCAAATGAAGCCATATGGGTAGAACTGAAAACAAAAAAGGAGCAATCACATTGCTGGGAGTGTACTATAGGCTCCCAAACAGTCAGAGAGAAATAGAAGAGCAGATATGTAGGCAAATTTCAGAGAAGTGTAAAAATAATAGGGTAGTAAGAGTGGGGGATTTCAACTTCCCTAACATTAACTGGGTTAGTCATAGTGTGATAGGTTTAGAGGGAGCGGAATTCTTAAAATATATCCAGCAAAGCTTTTTAAGCCAGTACGTAGAAGGTCCTACATGATAGGGGGTGGCCCTGGACTTAATTTTAGGGAATGAAGCCTGGCAAGTGGTAGAGGTGTCAGTGGGGGAGCATTTTGCAGATGGTGATTATAACTCCGTTAGATCCAAGGATGTTATGGAAAAGGACAAAGATGGACCAGAAATCAGAGTTCTGAATGGGGGGGAAGACTGATTCTAATAAGATCAGATATGATTTGGCCAGAGTGGACTGGGAGCAGCTACTTTTAGGTAAATCTGCTTCAGAGCAATGGGACTCATTCAAGAAGGAAATAGGGAGAGTACAGGGCCAACATATTGCAGTAAAGATAAAGGGTGGGACCAACAAATCCAGCGAATCCTGGATGTTGAGGGATATACAGGATTGGATAAAGAGAAAAAGGGAGGTTTATGGCAGATACTGAGGGCTCAAAACAGTGAAAGTCCTAGGGGAGTATGGAATGTGTAGGGGGAAACTTAAAAAGGAAATTAGGAGAGCAAAAAGGGGCATGAAAAAATTGGCAGGTAAAATAAAGGAAAATCCAAAGTTATTTTACAAGTACAGTAAGAGGATAACTAGGGAAAGAAAAGGGCCCATTAAGGACCATAGTGGTAATTTGTGTTTAGAGCTGGAAGACGTAGGTAGGGTTTTGAATGAATAATTTGTGTCGGTGTTCACAAGTGAGAGGGATGACATGGATATGGAAATCAGACAGAAGGACTGTGATATAATTGAAGAAATTAGCATAGAAAGGGAGGAGGTTCTAAGTGGTCTGGCAGGCTTAAAAATAGATAAATCTCCAGGCCTGGATAAAATGTCTCCTAGGCTGTTGAGTGAGGCAAGAGAGGAGATAGCAGGGGTGCTGGCAATAATTTTCAATACCTCTCTGGCCACAGGAGAGGTGCCAGAGGACTGGAGGACAGCCAATGTGATACCATTATTCAAGAAGGGAGGAAGGGATAAACCAGGGAACTACAGGCCAGTCATTGGTGGGAAAACTATTGGAAGCAATTCTGAGGGACAGAATTAATCTACACTTGGAGGAGCAGGGATTAATCAAGGATAGTCAAAATGGTTTTGTTAAGGGAAGGTCATGTCTGACCAATTTGATTGAATTTTTCGAACAAGTGACCAGGTGTGTAGATGAGAGCAATGCATTTGACATAGTCTACTTGGACTTCAGCAAGGATTTTAATAAGGTCCCTTGTGGGAGACTGATAAAAAAGGTAAGAGCCCATGGAATCCAAGGCAATTTGGCAAAATGGATCCAGAATTGGCTGAGTGGCAGTGAAGCAGAGGGTGATGGTCAAGGGGTGTTTATGTGACTGGATGCCTGCGTCCAGTGGGGTTTCACAGGGATCGGTGTTGGGTCCCTTGCTGTTTATGGTATATATAAACGATTTAGACTTGAATGTAGGAGAGTTTATCGGTAAGTTCACGGATGACATGAAAATTGGTGGGGTGGTAAATATTGAGGAGGGTAGCCTTAGATTACAAAAGGATATAGACAGGCTGGTCAGACGGGCTGATCAGTGGGAAATGGAATTTAATCCGGATAAGTGTGAAGTGATGCTTCGGGCAGGACAAGCAAGGCATGGGAATACACGATGAATGGTAGGACTCTGGAAAGTACCGAGGATCAGAGGGACCTTGGTGTGCATGTTCACCGGTCCCTTAAGGTAATGGGTCTGGTAGACAAGGTGGTTAAGAAGGCATAGGATACTTGCCTTTATTAGCCGAGGCATAGAATATAAGAGCAGGGAGGTTATGCTGGAACTGTATAAAATGCTGGTTAGGCCACAGCCAGAGTATTGTGTGCAGTTCTGGAATCCGCATTATCGGAAGGATGTGATTGCACTAGAGAGAGTGCAGAGGAGATTTACCAGGATGTTGCCTGGGCTGGAGAGTTTTAGTTATGAGGAGAGATTGGATAGACTGGGGTTATTTTCCCTGGAGCAGAGGAAATTGAGGGGGGACATGATTGAGGTGTATAAAATTATGAGGGGCATATAGGGTAGACAGGAAGGAACTTTTCCCCTTGGTGGAGGGATCAATAACCAGGGAGCATAAATTTAAGGTAAAGGGCAGGAGGCTTAGAGGGGATGTGAGGAAGAATTTTTTCATCCAGAGTGTGGTGGGAACCTGGAACTCACTGCCTGAAAGGTAGAGGCAGAAACTCTCATAATATTTAAGAAGTATTTGGATGTGCACTTGTGATGCCACAGCATACAAGGCTATGGGCCTAGTGCTGGAAAATGGGCTTAGAATAGTTAGGTACTTGTTTGACTGGCGCAGACTCGATGTGCCGAAGGACCTTTTTCTGTGCTGTAGACCTCTATGACTCTATGACCCAGTTCTGCCCTTCCTTGAGCTAGGTCTCTGTTATTGCCAGAACATCATATTTACACATGGCAATCTGTGCTTGTAACTCACCAACCTTTTTTACTATGCTCCATGCATTCACATACATGCACAGTAACTCTGAATTAGATTTTGTTACTTTCTCCCTCAGCCCGACTTCACCTATTAACTTACTATTCTCTATTTTAGTGCTATCTGTTCCTCCCAGTATTTTGTGCACCCTGGTACTCCTCTCTAATATCCTCTCTTGGTTCCCACACCGCTGCCAAATTAGTTTAACGTTCCCCCAAAATCACTAGCAAAACGCCCCGCAAAGAACTCATTACCAGCTCTGTTCAGGGGCAACCGTTCGGCTTGTACAGGGTCATCTTCCCCAAACCCAGTCCCAGTGTCCCAGGAATCGAAAGCCCTCCCTCCTGCACCATCTTTCCAGCCATGCATTCATTTGCCTTTTCCTCCTATTTCTGTACGCACTGGCATGTGGCACTGGGAGTAATCTGGAGATTCTACATTTGAGGTCCTGCTTGCTAATTTTCTACCTAACTCCCTGAATTCTGATTGCAGGACCGCATCCCCCTTCCTACCTATTTCATTGGTACCAATGTGGACCACAACCTCTAGCTGTTCACTCTCCCCCAGAAGAATATCCTGCAGCCGCTCTGTGACATTCTTGACTCTAGCACCAGGGAGGCAACCCTGGAGTCACGCTTACGGCCACAGAAACACCTGTCTGTTCCCCTAACCAATGAATCCCCGATCACCATAGCTCTTCACTTCTTCTTCCTCCCCTCCTGTATAGCCAAGCCGTTCATGGTGCCATAAACTTGGCTCTGACTGCACTCCAAAACAGAAAACCGATTTGTGAGCAGGACCCTAGGGGACTCCTGCACTACCTGCCTACTTCTCTTGGACTGCCTGGTGGTCACCCATTCCCTCTCTGTCTCCAGGTCTTAAGCTGCAGTGTGACCACCTTTTGGAATGTGCTATCCACGTAACTCTCAGCCTTGCGGATGTGCCACAGTGACTCCAGCTGCCACTTGAGCTCTGAAACCCAGAGCTCAAGTTTCTGCAGTTGGCAGCACTTCCTGCACATGTGGCGTCTAGGACACCGGTAGCATCCGTGACTTCACACGTATTACAGGACACGCATTCGATTCGCCTGAGCTGATATCTTAACTCTACTTCCCTTACGTTAACTTTATTCTACTTTAGATTATTTATATTAGTTTATTATATTGGCCTTAAATTCCCCTTATTCCTGGTGCTTCTTGGTTAAATTGAAGTATAGCTACTTGTTTAAAAATATTACACTTTTCTAATTTAATCACCAGGTCCTATTTACCAAGGCCATTACTCTTCTTTCTGAAGAAAGGTAGAAAAGGAAAAGAGCACCTCCTCCCCCCTCATTGAACTCCCTCAGTCACTTCTGCTCTCGAATTTTCGCCGCTTCTCGTGCTGTTTTTATAGCTCCTCTGCTCTCCTCTAGGTGCTGCTGACTGTCTGGCTCGGGGTCCTCCTCTTACACTCTCCACTCGGTGCTTCTGACTGCCTGGCTCAGGGTCCTCAATGTGGTCTACCACATCATACCCTCCATAAACTTCAGCTCATCCAAAACTCCACTGCCCGTGTCTTAACTCGCACCAAGTCATGTTCATCTATCAACCCTGTGCTCATTGACGTACACTGGTTCCCAGCCAAGCAATGTCTTGATTTATCCCTCCATGGCCGTGCCTCTGCCTATCTTTGTAATCTCCTCCAGTCCCATGACCTTCTAAGATATCTGTGCTCCTCTAATTCTGGCCTCTTGAGTAAACCCAATTTTATTCGCTCCACCATTAGTGGCCACACCTTCAGTTGCCTAGGCCCCAAGCTCTGGAATTTCCTTCCTCCACCTCTTCACCTTTCTACCTTGCTTTCCTCCTTTAGAACACCCCCGACCTAATATCTCCTTTTGTGGCTCGGAGTCATACTTTGTTTTATTAAGCGCCTTAAACTTTTAATTATGTTAAAAATGCTATGTAACTATAACATGTTGGTGCTGAGATAAATCAACGTGTTATTGGGTGTGTTGCATCACCATGATGAAAACGTCATATGACTCTTCTCCAAAATAATAAAAAGCTTGTAAAACCTTTCTTTGTGAAGCTAGTGTCTCTTCTAAATAAATTGATGTGCTACTAAAATCAAGCAGCCGGCTTGATTGGCACCCCATCCACAAACATTCACTCCCTTCACCACTGATGAACAGTGACAACAGTGTATACCATCTACAAGATGCACTCAGGGATTCACCAAAGCTCCTTAGATAGCATCCTCCAAACCCATGACCATTACATCTAGAAGGACAAGGGCAGCAGACACATGGGAACATCACCACCTGGAAGTTCCTGTCCAAGCCACACACCATCCTGACTTGGAACTATATTGCTGTTCCTTCACTGTTGCTGGGCTAAAATCCTGCAACTCCCTCCCTTACAGCACTGTGGGTATACCTACAGTGGTTCAGGAAGGCAGCTCACCACCACCTTCTCAAGGACAATTAGAGATGGGCAATAAATCCTGGCCCAGCCAGTGACATCCACATCCCATGAATGAATAATAAAAAATAATCTGCAAACTAAATAAAGTTTGTCCATTGAGAAAACTCCTTCATTGGTAGAGAGATGGAGAATTTTTCTCTGGTTTTCTTTTATTTGCTTACAGGACGTGGGAATTGCTGGATTATCCCTAATTTCCCTTGAGAAGATGGTAGTGGCAGCTGAATGGAGAGCAGCTAAGAACCAACCACATTGCTAGAGTCTGGAGTCACATGTAGGCCAGACCAGGCAAGGATGGCAGATTTCCTTCCCTAAAGGACATTAGTGAACCAGATGGGTTTTATGACGACCCAGCAGTACCATTCGTATCAGCTTTCTATTCCAGAGTTATTTCATTAACTGAATTTAAATAGTTCATTTTCCACGATGGGATTTTAACTCACATCTTTGGATTGCTAGTAAAGTAACATAACCACTATGCTATGATACCCACAACTATTTAACTCCCCTGTCTCCTTCCAGGCCTACCATGTAGTCCCAACATTTTCTTCTATTTCAGATCACAAGCACTTTTGTTATTTCAGTGGTGAAGATGTTTACGTCCTGTTCAGATCATAAATAATTGGGAGAAACATTGACAAATAAAGGTGAGGAGCTGGGTTAGTGCACTCAAGGGATGAGAACACGAGCTTTCTTTTAGTGAGTTCCAGATCTCAGGCATGCTACCATGGGGATCCGCCAAGTGGAGATCCGAAACTTCCTTTCTGAATGGGAGGAAAATAAAGAGCAACTCTCACAAACGGAATCAAACACCAAGAATTCTTCTTCGAGCAAACACTGCTGCAACCAAATCTAAATGTCAATTTGCTAAAACTATTATATGAATGAATTCAGCAGCTTATGTGGCTTTCAATATCCTCACCTGGCTCATCCCAACTCAGGGAAAATTCTGGAAGCTTGCGGAGCAGCTTTGATGGCTCCTGGTAATCGGGGCCGAGCGGGAATATCCGGTCATATGTGGAATTGGATTCCTGCTCACTGGGTGGCGAGGACTTGTTGTTTATCATGATGGTCTCACTCTGCAGTGAGAGGCTCACTGTGAGCTCATCATCCAGCATTCGGCGTGAAGCCTAAAAGAGAAGCCATCAGTCAATGAATTCAGTGCAAATATCGTCAGATTCTGCATCCTTATCTTAATGAATAAGCCATATATTTAATCAATTGGTGTGGAAGCTATTACTGATACATGTGTTGCCTTCAGTTTAGATGATAAAAGGTTTTTTTTGAGGTGCTTGAATGATTATAGAAATTGACGGGGTAGATCAAACCTAAACTATTTCCTCTGATGGGGAAATCCAGAACAAGGGAGCATAGCCTAAACATGAGAGCTGGATTGCTCAGGGGCACTTCTTCACACAAGGAGTAGTGGAAATTTGGAATTATCTCCCTGCAAATGTTTTTAAGAAAAGCCCAATTGAAAATTGAGATTGATAGATTTTTGTTAGGCAAGAGTATTGAAGGACTATGGAACCAACAACAACAGCAATTTGTATTTATATAGTGCATTTCACAAAATAAAATGTCCCAAGTCACTTCACTGAGGTATTATAAGAAAATATGCCACCGAGCCACATGTGGAGATATTAGGTGAGAAGACAAAAAGCTTGCTCAAAGGGATAGGTTTTAAGGAGCATCAAAGGAGGAAAGCAAGGTAGTGAGGCAGTGGAGTATAGGAAGGACATCCCAGAGCTTGAGGCTTAGGCAACTGAAGGCACACCCACCAATAATGGAGCGATTGAAATTGGGAATGCTCAAGAGGCCAGAATTGGGAGAGCACAAATATCTCAGAGGGTTGTGGGACTGGAGGAGATTACAGGGCAAGGGATGGGTGAGGCCATGGATGAATACGGATTTTAAAATTGAGGAACCAATGTCGGTTAGCGAGCACAGGAGTGATCGGTGACTTGACTGAAACATATAAGATCCTGAATGGTCTTGACAAGGTGAATGCGGAAATGATGTTTCCTCTTGTGGGTGCATCCAGAACTAGGGAGCACTATTTTAAAATTAGGGGTCGCCTTTTAGGACAGGGATAAGGAGAATTTTTTTCTCTCAGAGGGTTGTGCAACTTTGGAACTCTGCCTCAGAAAGTGGTGGAGACAGGGTAATTGAATACTTTTAAGGCAGAGGTAGATAGATTCTTGTTAGGCAAGGGAATCAAAAGTTATTGGAGGTAGATGGGAATGTGGAATTAGAAGTACAAACAGATCAGTCAGGATCTTATTGAATGGTGGAGCAGGCTCAAAGGGCCTACTGCTATACCTATTTTGTGTGTTCATTGGAAAATAGCATTTGGTGCAAGTTAGGACAAGGAGCAGAGTTTTGGATGACCTGAAGTTTACCGAGGGTAGATTGTGGGATGCGGGCCAGGAGTATGTTGGAATAGTCAGGTCTGGAGGTAACAAAGGCTTGAATGAGGGTTTCATCAATAGAAATGCTGAGGCAGAGTAGGAGACAAGGGATGTCTCGGAGGTGGAAATAGGCAGAATTAGTGACAATGCAGATATGTAGTTGAAAATTCATCTTGGGGTCAAATACAACATTGATGTTGTGGATGGTCTGGTTAAGCATCATTAAACCAGGGAGAGGGATGGAATCAGTGATTAGGGAGCAGAGTTTGCAGCAGGGATTGGAAATAATGGCTTGAGTCTTCCCAATATTTAATTGGAAGCAATTTCTGCTCACCCGGTACTGGATGTGCTAATCAGTCTGATCATTTAGCAACAAGATCGAGGGAGGTGATGGTGAGTTGGAGTTGGGTACTGTCAGCATATGTGTGAAAATTAATGCTGTATCTTTGGATGATGTTGCTGAAGCCAGCATGTAGATGAGATATCAGAGGGACCAAGAATAGATCCTTGGGAAACACCAGAGGCAACTGTGTCAGAATGGGAAGAGAAGACAACTGATGGTAATTCTATGGCTATAATTAGATATATAAAGATGGAAGCAGGCAAGAGGAGTCCCTTCCAACTGGATGATGGTGGAGAGGTGTTGGAAGAGAATGGTGTGGTCAACCGTGTCAAAGGCTGCAGATAGCTTGAAAAGGATGAGGAGCGATAGTCTTCCTTTGTCACAGTCACATAGGATGTCATTTGTGACTCCGATTAGAGCTGTTGTGGTCTTGTTTGTTTATTTCGTATCTTTACACACACATCTCCCCCTTTGGGGGACAGTGGAGAAGTGTTTGAAGGATTATCAGGCTGATTATCAACATTTTGAGTGGCATCATGAACAATCCTTCCAGGGCCAACAAGTCCTGCAGTGGGACTTGAACCCAAAACTTCTTGCTGGGAGCCAGAGGTACCCATTGAGCCACAAGAGCTTGTTTCAGTATTCATTTTGGCAGGGGGGAAAACCTGATTGGAGGGATTCAAACATGAAGTTCCAGGAAAGATGGGCTCGAATTTGGGAGGCGAAAACACGTTCAAGGACTTTGGGGAGGAAAGGGAGTTTGGAGATGGAGTGGTAGTTTGCAAGGGGAGGAGGTCAAGGATTTTTTTTTTTAAGGAGAAGGGTAGTGATGGCAAATTTGAAGGAGAGAACCTGAGGAGAGAAATCATTAACAATGTCAGCTAACATGGGAGCCAGGAAGGGATGTTGGATGGTAAGTAGTTTAGTGGAAATGTAGTCAAGCGAGCAGAAGCTGGTCTCATGGACAAAATGAGCTTGGACAGGGCATGAGCGGAGTAGAGAAACTAGAGAAAGAACAAATTCAGGGCTAGGGCAGGCAGAGCCTTAGAGAAGGTTTGCCCTGGAGGGCCAGTGGAAGGGAATGAAGTGGCAGAGGCAGCTGATCCAATTGTCTCAATCTCAGTGACAAAGAATTCCATGAGTTCTTTGCAACTGTCATTGAAGGTGAGGGTTGAGGAGAGAGGGGAAAGAGGTTTAAGATGATAACTTGCAGTAGAGAAAATAAGCCAGGGGTTGTCTTTGCATTCCAGGGTGATCCTGGAATAGTGAGTAGTTCTTAGTATATGAGAACTGCACTCTATGGTGTTTTTGGTGGTCGACCCCGTTCTAGCAGTGAATAGCTAAACCAGTTGGCCACCATAACAATCAAGTCTGCATCCCTTGGACTTAAGGAAGTGGAGAGGAGTGTGGGAAAGCCAGAGTGAGAGAGAGTAATGGGTTTAAAAGGGACTAGAGTGTAAAAGGTGGAGGTGAGGGTGTGGTTGAGCAGATTGGTAGCTACAGAAATGTCCTGATGAACAGAGGGTGAAAGGCTAGGCAATTAGGAATTTAGGAGTGCAGGCGGATACAGAAAGGAGTAGGGATTGGTAGGAGAAGCAGGATTTGGATGGAGAGCGATATAAGGAATGAAAGTGAGCAAATGGATTTAAGGTACAGATCAATCATGATGTAATCGAATGGTGGAACAGTAGAGAGGCTGAATGACCTACTCCTGATTTTAAGTCTCTCTATGTGCACATGTACACTATCTGTATAAATCAACTGGTTATTGATTTAAACACTATGGGAGTACTTTGAACATATGGTTCGAGAAAGCTTGCCACTATCTTCTCAAGGTCAACTAGAGATGTACAATATGTACCAGTGAAGTCCACATTCCCAAAACTGGTTATTTTGCATATACTCTCTCACAGAAAAATAATACAATATTAGATAATGTGAAGTTATAATCATGCAACTCTACTTGCAAGTCTGAACAATGGAATCCAGTGTACATCACATGTGCTCGCATATGTGCCCTAAATATTGCTTGGCTAAAATTACCATCTGACATGATACTATGCTGAACATGGCAGGTTTGATCCTTATGACTGCATATTAGCTGAGGAAATTGGGGTTCTTTGATTGACTTAAGTAACCCTAGACTAGAGGGCAGAAAATCATCCAGGGTTCCCATTCCTGATTCAATCCAGTCACTGGAAGTGGAAATTTGGTGAAGATTGGTTTGGCGTGGTGCCTCCAATGGTCAAACAGCTTGCTGAAACTGGATGTCCAGGCTTATGTCTGAATCATGACCATTTCGCTGAACACACAGCAGGGTTCCTGCCAGTCTTGGAACCAGAGCCAGGAAAAGCCACATAAGCATTGGTTATATTTACATTAGGTGTTATTAGGCTTGCTTGTTCCTTGAATTTCTGTCAAGCAAAGTCACAGCTAAATACATGAGTCAATTGTTATCACATGTTCTGGGCACAGCTTTTAATCTGACATTGGATGGTGGCGGTGAAACCAGAAAATGCTGGAAATGCACAGAGCGTCAGTGGGCAGGGAAGGTAGATTAACATTGTGGGTGGGAATTTTGGTCAGAATTGTAGTTCTGGTGAAGGGCTCCAGCAGAAATGTTCATCTACCTTCCTTAGATATTTACTGAGCTAGTGTTCATTTCCTGAATTTCCCATTTGCCCAGTGTGCGTGTTTCTGTTTTTACTATTTCATTGATGAATTGACTCATCTCTTTCCAGTCACAACATCCCACACGGAAGGGATAGAAAGTGCCATTGGCAGCTCCTAAAACAGAGCTTGGAAAAATCTTCAGTAAAGCTGTTAAAACCTTTTCCAGCATCTTCTGCCAAAACTGCCGCCAAAGGATGATGACAATGATGGCGACCAGGATAAAAATAATAGCCACCAAACAGCCAATGAGGATTCGAGTGTTGCTGTCATCCACTTTGTGCATTGGGTTGATATCTGAGAACACAATGGGGAAAATGGGAATTGTTATACTGGATTGCACAAAATGGAATGAGAATAATGTACATTTTCAAACTATGACTCATCATGCTTAAATAACATGTGTACACCTCTGAAAATAACAGGCACAAGTTTCAGATAAAGCAAGGAACATTGTTGTAACCATGCAGTGAGTTGGGGGGGGGGGCAGTATTTGTACAGCCAAAACGTTTTGATGGAAAATAAGCTATAAAATAACACCTTATCTATGCATCTGAGGAGCTAACCATTTTAGGTTCTGACAATTGCACCAATTGCTCAAATCGCTGCTATTATTTCATGAAATTAAGAAACAATGAAGGACTATCCAACGGCAGTTGTTACGTGATGGTACCAAACAGATGTTCTGCACTAGATCTATATTTAAGCAAAAAGGCTAACTTTTTCTAAAGGAAGAATTCTCTGGGAAAACCAAATGGAAAGCATTAAGAGGTCTTGTTCAAATGTCTACTGAGGTTTGAGTTGAATCAATAGCCTCTTACCTTTTTCACTATGGGTTGTGCTGTCTACTTTAACCGTTGGATAAACCCCTGAAGTGTTGTACATTGCTGTGTCTGCAATGAGAAACAATAGTGCCATCATGAAAACGTATTTGATCAGTCAATGGAGACACATCACAAAAGCTGTAGAATTGATCATGAAGCAATAATGTGCTATTCCCAAACAGTTTTACCTAAAAGGCAATGCACCATTAGATGATACTGACAAAACAATTTGTTGGTCAGCTTTGAGGAGGACTAGGCGTAGATATTTGAGAGACTTAAATGGAGGGGTTTCATACTCTTAAAAAAGGGTGAAATGTAAACAGCAGCCCAATTCATGGCCTTATTATATATTGCTCATATATAATGTTAATTTTATTAATTAACATTAATAATATTTTCTGTGTATGATAGAACCTTTCTTAACAGCAATTATATGGTATGTTTCCAGGTTATTTGGAAAAACTAATGTTAAATATAATTCACACATATTGTTGATTAGAACTTGGATTTACTGTTAATTTTAAGTGCCTCTGTTGAGTGGAGAGATTTGTGATACAAATGCACTAAGTGCCTGTACAATTGCATCGGTCAACATAACTGCCAGGCTTACAATTTTACTGTGCATACCAAGAATGGTATAAACATCTGGGACCAGAGAACGTGACTCCCCTACCTCTCATGAAAGATAAAATTTGAAATTGTATTGAGCAAAATTATTAATTAATACATTAATGCATGAGAATGGAGTGCTGCTTTATTTTTTTTAATGAAAGTTACTTCATTTAAAATAAATAACTTAATGACTTCTTTCAAATAGCGAACAAAGGGATTTCATACAAATGCATTCAAGATGTTTTTTACTAATAACACAGTATGATTTTCAACCCCAGGGTATTGAGCCCACTTCCCTTTAGACAAAAAGTGTTGATTAGGAGTCTGAGCTTTTCTCCTCCGAACCCCTACTCCAGCCATAAAGTAGTCTCAAATAAATCATTAGTATTTTATTTGTTACATTCCTTTGATTCTGTGTGCATAATTTTAGACAGCAAAACTTTGCAGAAAAGTATTTTTTGAAACAGTACTTTGTTGGAAACATATTTTTGAAAGGAGATTCTGGAATAATAATAGATTGAGTTTCATTAGGTTTCAGACATATAGGTTCAGTGTTCAACTATGAAGAGAACAAGCATCCATCTTATACAGCGGTAGGTTTTCCTACTAGGAACTGAACAGAGTTGCCCAAAAACCTTTCTCTATAAGAATCTGTAACCTCTACAAGCTGCCTGTGGTTATTTGTTCTAATGTGTGTTAACTTTAGTTCTCTCTTCAGATGCTGTGCCTAACCTGCTGAGTATTGCTAGTATTTTCTATTCCTTACATTTTCAGCATCCACAATCTTCTTTTTATTTCACCACTTGCACCCCTATTTGCCTGACCAAATGATTGCCATGGTTTTAAAAAGTGTATAAGGGAGCTTGTTCCCTGCAAAATGAGCTGAAGATAGATACAGGTGGATGGAGCCAAGAAGCTGTGACGGGGACAGTGAAAAGGGTCATTGGGTGAGAGGTCAATCAAGAAGTTGAGTATTTGACTTGCCAGTGGGTCACTGAACCTAGAGCCAACTGCTACTGCTTCTTTATTAAGGCGCCGAACACAGCATATGAAACACATCGGGGTGGTGAAGGGTAGAAAGTAAAAAAATCACCTCATTTTAACGTTATGTTAAACAATCATAGCAGCCATTTACAAGACTGATTTGGAGCACTGATCTTCCAGATATTGTGGGGTGGTATGTATAAAGACAAGCAGCACGCAGAGGGGAGAAATATCGAAATAATATTGTGGGAATTAGGGGTGAAAACCTTTCAAACAGATATAATTAGCAACTACCTGACTGGAAGGAAATTTCACTGAACATCATCCATATATCTGCAAAGTAGAATTGGCACATGATGGAGTTTGCCATACGATGTTGTAGTGGAACGGTGACAAAGCGAGCACTCGGATTGACATCATCTAGAACCAGAACAGACGTGGCTGGGTTTGGTTCCCATTTACCCGGTTCTGAGCAGAAAAAGCATTGCACTTCCCTGAATATCTTCACCGCCTTTGAGAACATGTTATTGCAATGGACCTGCAGTGATGAAAGGATAAACATTCCATGTTAGATTTGTACACTGTGTTTAACACAAACCATCCCGCCAGCTCCCCCAAATTGGTGTACATGCTATATAAAACAAGTCTTCTCACTTTTAATATGTAACATAGAACACAGCCTTTTGCCATTTATTCATGAAGCACCAATTGGACATTTTCTCGAACAATGCAATCTGCCTTAATCATTTTCAAGTACAATTAAATCTTAGATACAAATCACTCAATTATACACTGCTTTTCCAAACCTTAGTGAAAGCTGCAATACAGTTAGGGAACGTAAGAAACGAAAGCAGGAGTAGTTAATTTAGTCAATCAGGCCTGCTCTGCCATTCAATAAGATCACAGCTCTTCTGAGCATGGCATAAACTTCACTTTCCTGCCTGTCCCCTATAACCCTTAACTACTTGGCCTAAATAGCCAAGTGGTTATGGTACTGGGTTTGTAACCCCAAGATCAAGAGTTCAAATCTCACAATGGCAAACTATGAAACAATGTAACTTCATCTGAATAGGAAAAGATGGAAATGGGTTTGTACTCAAAAGAGTTATAACCCTTAACTGTCTTGTAGATCAACCATCTGTCTAACTCAGCCTTGAATGTATTCAATGACCCAGCCTCCAGTGCTCTCTGTGGTAGAAATTAAGATTAATGACCCTCTGTGAGAAGAAATTTCTCCTCATCTTTATCTTAAATGGGAGACTCCTTATTCTGAAACTGTGCCCCTTAGTTCCACATTTCCCCGACAAGATGAAACATGCTGTCAGGGACTCAAACCTCCACAAAATGTATTCTTGATGGGATTAATTACTTTAATGAAAAAAATACTGTGGATGCTGGAAATCTGAAACAAAAACAGAAAATGCTGCAAAAACTCAGCAGGTCTAACAGCATCTGTGGAGAGAAAAACAGGGTTATCATTTCGAGTCCATATGACTTCATACGGACTCAAAGGGACATACATAGATCAATGAGTGGGCAAAATTTGGCAGATGGAGTGTAATGTGGGAAAATGTGTACATGTCCACTTTGGCAGGAAGAACAGAAAAGCAGTATATTATCTAAATGGAAAGAGATTTCAGAACTCTGAGTTATGGAGGGATCTGAGTGTCCTGGTACATGAATCACAAAAACTTGGTATGCAGGTGTTTAGAAAGGCAAATGGAATGTTGGTGCTTATTGCAAGGGGAATCAAGTATAAAAGTAGGAACGTTTTGTTACAGTTGCACAGGGCATTGACGAGACCACATCTGGAGTACTGTGTACAGTTTTGGTCTCCTTACTTAAGAAAGGATATAATTGCATTAGAAGCAGTTCAGAGAAGATTCACTCAACTGATTCCTGGGATGAAGGGGTTATCTTTTGAGAAAAGGTTAGACAGTTTGGATCTGTATCCATTTGGATTTAGAAGATTGAGAGATAATCTTATTGAAACATTTAAGATTCTGAGGGGAATTGACAGGGTGATTGCCGAGAGGATACTTCCCCTTGTGGGAGATACTAGAACCAGGCACAGAGTTTAAAAATAAGGGGTCTCCCATGTAAGACAAAGATGAAGAGAATTTTTTTCTCTCAGAGGGGTCATTAGTGTATGAAATCCTCTACCCCAGAGAGCTATGGAGGCAGGGCCATTAAATATTTTTATGGCTGAATTAGATAGATTCATGATTAACAAGGGAGTCAAGGGTTATGGGGAGAAGACAGGAAAGTAGAGTTAAGGCCACAATCAGATCAGCCATGATCTTATCAAATGGTGGAGCAAGCTCGAGGGGCCAAATGGCCTACTCTTACTCCTAATTCGTATATTTGTAAAATAGTGGGTTTACTCACTGCCTTTTTGATGATATGGGGCTCACTAGCTATTAAAGTTCTCAATGAATCAGAAGAGGAACTCAAAACTCAGGTGTCCTCCTGATTTCCCCATTCCACTGTCTGTTCAGTCTAGAGTTAGCAAAAACTAGCGATTAAAGTTATGAACAAAAGCTTGACTGGACTGATATCTGCTTATGGCAACTGGCACCTCTGCAGTTGCTACTTTGAGTTTTAATGGAGGTTGACACTTTAATCTGTTGGATATACATGTAATCATGAGCTTTGCTAGTTTACGAGGATTTCTGTTGGGGAAAGATATAGGAATAGAGATCACCTTTCTACCATCATCCAGAAACCTTTCAGAAGCTGATCTATGGAATTGTTCTGACAGAGCTATGAAGAGCCTAATTCTTACAGGAAACTACTTCTAGATCCATTCACACTAACAGGATAAATTAATTCTAACCAGGTAAGTGATGGAGAATATCTGCAAAGGAGAATGAGATTCTCATCTATTTGTAATTGATTATTATTTTAATAATATTTAATAATAATAAAATATTTCATTATGTTATTGATTTATTATTTGTAATTAGGCAGTTAATGCTGTTTATTGCAATACCATTTTCAAGCGTTTCAATTTGTGTGGGTTGGGGCTTAGTGAATCTGAGTTCAAATGAGATATTGCTGTGCCAATCTGACATTTAATTGAAGAGTTTATTGATTCATAAACTGTGACCTGCACAGCTTTCTAAAATATTTTCAAAATGAAAAAACTGAACGAAACATTCCACAGGGGGTTATGTTTGGGTGCCATAGGTACAAATGATGGTGAGTCAACAACAACAACTTGCATTTCTATAGTGCCTTTAATGTAATAAAACTTTCCAAGGTGCTTTACCTGCGTTATCAAGCAGAATTTGACACTCCATGTTAGGAGATATTTAGGCCTGCTGACCTAAAGCTTGGCCAAAGAGCTAGGTTTTAAGGGATGTCTTAAACGAGGAAAGTGAAACAGAGAGGGTATGCCAGAGCTTACGGCCTAGATATTTGAAGACACAGCCACAAATGGCGGAGTGATTAAAATTGGGACTGCTTGGGAGATCAGAACTGGCAGAGCGCAAAGGATTTTAGTCTGTAAGGCTGGAGGAGATCACAAAGAGAGGAGGGGGAGAGGCCATGGAGGGATTTGAAAACAAAGATGAGAATTTTAAAATAAGGCATTGTTTAACTGGCAGCCAATGTTGGTGAATGAGCACACTGGGAGGTGGGAAAAAGGGTAGGAGCTTTTGTACAGTAGCCTTTTGTTAACTTATGACTGTTGGGAGCCATAGAATTACCCATTGGGATACCAAAGTTATGATTTTGTGAGGACTGATAAAGAACAATCATTGTATGGACATTTTGTTTTATAATGTTGACGTGTAAAAGGACAGTAACAATTTATATCTTATTCAATAAATGTCAAACCATACTTCAAAGAGAAGGAAAATATGGGGATTAACTCCAAATGTGTAAGGTTAAAAATATTAGTAGGAGAATATTTGCTCTGCTGTATCTCTCCAAACTGGCTATTGTCCCAGCGTAAGCTTTCATGGTGAGTGTAACAGGCTATTCAGATGTTCCTGAGACCTTCATTAGTGCACTACCTGCAGGCAATACTGAATGGCTATAAGGAGCAGGAGTCCAGATTGATCTTTCCTATCATAGCAAGGAGCAGGGAGACTGGATGCAGAGCCTCCCCTGCCATCCTAGCTGAAATAAGGTAATGATACAGACTTGGGATGGAACTTGGAACTTTTGCTGGTGGACTGGATAAACTCACTGAGCTGGAGGGGGAGCCAGTAACGCTGGTTTTAATTATTTCCCTTTTCTGCCTTTTTTTCCATCTCTTTATGTGGGGATCTGTTCAGCTAATGTAAGCAGTCAAAATATTGGTGATGAGCGCTGACATCTGCTGCTGTGTTATTGTACCCTGTAATGGAAAGGTGAAGGTTCAACTCTTGGGAAATCAAGGTAATTTTCAAAGCACTCCGTTTGACCACCACCCCCACCCCCCCAGTTTCCTGGTTTCCCAGGCTGCCAACACCTTGATTTTAAAAGCACCATCCTTGTTTTCAAATCTTGCCATAGTCTTACCCTTCCCCAACTGTGTAACTTCCTCCAGTTCTGAGCCCTCTGAGCTCTCTGTGTTCCTCCAACCCTGGCCACTTGCGTACCATTGATTTCCATTGCTTCACCAATGGCATTGCCTTTAGATACTTAGGCCCCAAACTCTGGAATTCCTTACCTAAACCTCCGAGTCTGTACCTCACTCTCCTCTTTTAAAATGCAGTTTAAATCCTACCTCTTTAACAAAGCATTTGCACATCTGTCCTAATTTTTTCTTAGTAGCTCAATGTCAAATTTTGTTTGATAATATTCCTATGAAACAGCTTGGAATGTTTCATGTTGAAAATGCTATGTTGTTGATCCATTAACCTAAATCTAAAGACTCTGACCATCAGACATTTACTGATATTCAAAAAGACAGAAATAAAAAAGACAAAGTTTGTACCTTCATTGCTGTGAAATTTCGGACCCGGTCAAACTCAAAGAGGATTTCCACGTAGCCATTTTCAAAGCTGTCATTCCTCCATCCCAAGTAGTCATACCCTGGCCACACATTGTATACATGGCTCTGTGTGAAATCATCCAAACCCCAGACGCCATCTGTCATCTGACCAAGTCCTTCTGAAACCATCCTGGGAACAGGGAGACATGATGACATTTATTCAGAAGCACAGATTAATGTAACAAAATTGGGGTTAAAAGACTCTAAGCATCATTACATGGTTTATGGGATCCAATGTGGGCAAACTAAATTTCTTTGTGTCTATCAGCAGCTTTTTTATTCGATCAAGTGGTAGAAGATTAAGAAAATGAATATATCGATTAGTAACAAAAGCAAAATGCAGCGGATGTGTTGTTCTGATAAAAGGCCATCGGCCTGAAACATGAACTCTGTTAATCACTTTACAGATACTGCCTGACCTGCTGAACATTTCCAGCATTTTCTACTTTTATACCATAGTCCATTAGCTGGATGATTTTTCCAATAATGACGCCTCAGTTTCAATTTTCCACAAAAAAAACCCAGCAACAGTAAAGGGTTAATGGTGGCTGCATTCTTTCTACATTTCTTTAAATAGTCAGTTGTTCTTTTTAAAAAAAAACCATGATGGAAGCACCAAAATAACATATTCCTGTGTTTAATACTTTTTAAATTAGCACTGCTAAATATTTTGTGGTTATATTACCACTGCACGGCAGTGTTCTAACTTGACAATAACATTATCTGAAGACAGATTCACTGCTGCATGAATATGCTGTGATATCCCAATATCATTATATCATAGTTACTCTATTTTTCTAAAATTATTCGATTTAATTTCATCCTATTGCTATAGTTCTGCAGAGATTCTGTTGCTCTGTGTACAGTATTGGTGCTAAAACTGTAGCATTGATGCAAGTGAAATGTGACTTGAATCTCTTATAAAGTAGGGCCCGACCTGATGGATGGAGTTTCAGTCTGCCTCACTGTGGAGTCAATTTGCTGACACATAATTAATACTACATATATCTGGTGCAAAATCAGAACTGCTTTGTACCAATGTTAAACTTGGAGGCTAAGTGTAGTTTTACATGCTCCATTGCTAGAACCAATGAGATAATTAAATAGGTATATTACAGTAACAATTCACTATTTCAAATGACTTATCAGTTCAGTGCCGGCAGATGTTCCATTCTAGTTAGTGGGGAGTTTAGGCTTCAATAAGTTGAGATCTTGTTAAGAAGTAGCTAACAAGTCTCCACAAATTTTAACAATATGCTCTATCCAATAGTGGGTGAAGTTTGCTCTATTTGGAGGGAATGTTCACCATAAGTTAGGCACAGTGTAGCTCACTAAAAATTCATTCCAGTTCACAACTTGATACAATTTTCCCCCAGTGTAAATGCACATGCTATCTCTCTATAAGTTGCTTTTCTTAAACAGAGGATGAATTACTAAGAAATAGAGGACAAACAAATAAACTGTATTTATACATTTGAAGGAATATAACTCCAAAAGCTATCTTTAGGATATGAAGGCTTTAGGGAGGGTGCAGAATAGATTTACGAGAATGTTTTCACTGATGAGAGACCTCAGCCATGTGGACAGACTGGAGAAGCTGGGGTTGTGCTCCTTAAGAGAAGCAAGTTGAATGGAGATTTGGTAGAGCTGTTGAAAATCATGAATGGTCCAGACAGAAATGGGGATATGGTGTTCAAGTACTCCTCAGTAATTTGTTGCTTTTTATGTTCCATCATTGTTTTATAGATGAAAATAGCAACTAATTTGTGCACAGCATGATCCCATATATCAATGAGATGAATGAAGGGTTAATCTGTTATTCAGGATGTTGATTGGGGGGTAACTGTTTGGCAGGACAAGGGGAGAATTTCCCTCCTCTTCTTCAAATAGTGTCAGGGTCAGTTACATTCATCTGAACAGACTCATGCAGCCTTTTTCCGCATTGGTTCATCTGAGCCCTGGCAACCCATCAGCAGCACTCTCAAAATTTAAGATATTCATCAATCTCTGTAGATCACATCTATGTGTAGTAGGATCAGGAAATTAGAACTGTGAAGGAGGTAATGACAACAAGAGAAAATAACAGAAATAACTTGCATTTATCTAGCCCCTTTAACATGGGAAAAGGTCCCAACATGTTTCACAGGAGTATTATCAAACAAACATTGATATCGAGCTAAGGAGGTATATGTTAGAAATTGTGACAAAAGCTGGGTCAAAGAGCATGAGGAGGAGAGAGATGAGAAGTCAGAGAGTTTTAGGGAGAGAATTCCAGAACTAAGTACCAAGGCAGCTGAAGACATGTCCATCAGTGGTAGAGTGAAGGGAGTGGAGAATGCGTAAGTGACCAGAGTTGGTAGAACATAGGACAGCACTTTCTGGTCCCGCCAGCAACAGGCATTGTTGCGGGTGGGATGGGAAAATATGGAGAGAGGCCAAAAAAATTTTGGCCACTCTCCAAATTTTCCCATCCTGCCCGCAATGATGCCAAATGCTGGCAGGACCGGAAATCCCACCCATCGCTCTCGAGGGGTTGTAGGGCTTGAGGTAGGGGGAGGTTTGGTTATCATTACAATTCACTAAAACAAAACTAACTGAACCATGATGACAGAATATGTGACTGCCATCTGTGAAACACAGCAAACTAATTTGCTGAGTGGTATTCAGGCTTCTTGCTGTAAAAAGTTTATGTTTTGGTGAGATCCCATTGCTCAAAAAAAGTTTATTTTCTCTGCACCACATCCTTCTGTAAGACAGAAAGAATTGTTTCAAAATAAGATCAAAATTCTCAAGTGGCTTGGCATCATGTGTTGTGGTCAGCACAACCTCCCGGTCAGAATATTCTACTTGTTTGAGAGATTGAGTTTTTGATTTAATAAGAAGCTACGTTTGATAGCAAATAATTTTAGAAAAGTGAAAGTGGCTAAAAAGAAAACCATTTTTAAGATGGATACATCTTTAGGTAAGAGTTTGGACCCTATACATTGTGCTGTATTTAATGATAATATATACCAGTTTCTCTCCTTTGTTTCTTCCCAACTATATTCCTCACAACCTCCTCAACACATTTGCTTTGTACTGCAGCATGTAACCAAGTTCATTGAGGCCAAGTCTAATCATAACTACAGAAAATAGTGTATGAGAAAAGTGTGCTTGGAGGGAAGAGCTAAAAGAAACTTGTTAAAGAGAGTGTAGGACATCTTACCTTGAACTAATTGCACCGTCATAGACTGAATCATTCAAATAAACAGTGGGACTCCTGGATGAGAAAATCTGGTGACCAACTGGGCTACTGTAAGACACTAGACCATCTGCATAAAGACATAAACAGGTCAAATCAAAGACATGCTCACTGAGATTTAACCATTTTACAAATTTTGGTGGATATTTGTACTCCCTCCACTCGATGGAAACTGAACAATATGAGAGTTAAACTCAAAGTTGACCCACTTACCAATCTGTTTCCATCCCAAGGCCACCTAAACGTTGGCTGGCTGGATCCTCAAGAATTGATGCTAATCAGGGTGTATTACATTGCTCGGATCCCAAAGCCTTTTGCATGGCCAAGTGAGTGGGTTGTCTGCTGTAGAGACTCTGCTGACTAGGAGGAGTTTGGCCAGAAGCATAGGCCCTCCAAGGTAAGTAAAAAAAAATGTCCACTGAGGGGCCAGGAGGAGCAGAGGTTTTCCACTGAAGCACACAACAAATAGTTTGAGCCACTGATGCCCAGGCTCCTTCCAATTCTGTATTCTCGAACCTTCCACCATGCTCCTACTGATGACACTTCTTGCCAGGTCCCCCAATATTGCACAGGTTCAATCATGGGAAGCTGCCCATCTGAGAATGGGCTTATATTGCAATGAGAACTGGCTATTAAAGTAGACTGTGCATTGCACATGCACACCTTGGTGGGTCTGCCCAGACATTCAGCTAACTGCCAGCTCAGCAGTTATAACATGCCCTATTCAATTTTACTCTCAACTCAAAGAAGCAATGAATTCTCCAGTCTAAAGTTTCATTGAAAATTATAGTATCACATTTCATTTTGAATTTTTGCCAACTTTACCACATAATCATCAATAGGAGGAATTTTATCTGCAATCCCCCTCCCCTCTCAAAGTACTCAGGCTAGCTGCCTCCCTCAACTACTATCACCATTTAATTCATTATGTGAGAACTCAGCTTTTGCCAGATGGTTAGCATGTTTACTTATAATAATAGTGAGCACAGTTCATACAATTACATAGAATTTAAAAGCAGAAAACAGGCCACTTGGCTCAATAAGTTTATGTCAGTAACAAAAACAAAAATACCTGGAAAAACTCAGCAGGTCTGGCAGCATCTGCGGAAAGGAACACAGTTAATGTTTCGAGTCCGAATGACCCTCCAACAGAACTAAGTACAAATAGAAGAGAGGTGAAATATAAGCTGGTTTAAGCGGGGGGTGGGACAGGTAGAGCTGGATAGAGGGCCAGTGATAGATGGAGATAACCAAAAGATGTCACAGACAAAAGGACAAAGAGGTGTTGAAGGTGGTGATATTATCTGAGGAATGTGCTAATTAAGGGTAGAAAGTAGGACAAGCAAGATACAGATAGCCCTAGTGGGGGTGGGGTGGGTGGAAGGAATTTAAAAAGGCTAAAAGGTAGAGATAAAATGGATGGAAATACATTTAAAAATAATGGAAGTAGGTGGGAAAAGAAAAATCTATATAAATTATTGGAAAAAAGTTGGGGGGGGGAATAATCGGAAAGAGGGTGGGGATGGAGGAGAGAGTTCATGATCTAAAATTGTTGAACTCAATATTCAGAACTGTCGAAGGGTCATGAGGACTCGAAACGTCAACTCTTTTCTTCTCCGCCGATGCTGCCAGACCTGCTGAGTTTTTCCAGGTAATTCTGTTTTTGTTTTTGTTTTGTAACTTTAAAGACCTTTATCAGGTCACCTCTCTGTTATCTCTGTTCTAGAGAAAGGAGTCCCAGCTTGTTGTAACCTTCCTGATAAGTATACCCTCACAGATCTGGTATGGTCAGAAGTAATCGATTGGACACAGATACTCTGGGGTGTCTTGAAGATGTCATAAGGTGCCATATAAATGCAACTGTTTTCTTTACATCCACTGTTAACATTCGCATGCTGCGAATTCCTAAATTAGTTTAAAATAAACAGGCCAGCTATTGTTTCGTGATTGTGAGCCACATTATGCTGCCAATCTGCAGCACTGCAGAAGGTTTGGGGTTTGTGTCCAGAAGAAAAACCAAAATGTGTTTCAATCACCAGGGATAATGATAGCTAAATCGTTGATTACTGTAGGTCTGATTGAGTCTCTTTTTTGCAGTTTAGCAAGACCAAATTGGTGCTGCCTTCGCAGGCTATAATGACGCAGATTTACCAGAAATGTAACAAGAACCCAGAACTATAAGGAGGAAGTGTTCTAAAGAGGCTGCACTGACAACCAGGATCATCAGCTGAAGCAG
Organism: Carcharodon carcharias; assembly: GCF_017639515.1. Lineage (NCBI taxonomy): Eukaryota > Metazoa > Chordata > Chondrichthyes > Lamniformes > Lamnidae > Carcharodon > Carcharodon carcharias. Next base: position 12,648,837 of record NC_054482.1, on the reverse strand, counting down.
GGTTCTAGTTGTATAAGATTCTGCCTCGATTAAATAGTCATCAGGCATCTCAGTTATTCAACAATTTTATTTTTTTGGATGACAAACCAGAACATACGGACATAGGAAATAGGATCGGGAATAGGTTCATTCGGCTCTGCCATTCAACGACATCATTGTTGCTCTTCTACTCAACACCATTTTACCACACTATCCCCATTTCCCTTGATATCTTTAACATGCAGAAATCTATCACTCTCTGTCTTGAACGTACTAAATGACTGAGCCTCCCAGCCCTCTGGGGTAGAAAATTCGAAAGATTCAAACCCTCTGAGTGAAGAAATTCATCATCACCTCAGTGTAAATGGCCTACCCTCTTATTCTGAGTCTGCGTCCCCTGGTTGCAGACCATCCAGCCAGGGGAAACATCCTTCCTGCATCTCTCCTGTCAAACCCTGTAAAAATTTTGTATTCTTCAGTGAGAAATTCAATGAAAAGAAGAGCTGGGCATCCTTTTTGTTACTGATGTAAGTAGCTTAATGACACGTTTCAATGTGATTTACATCAAGGTGTATTGGAAGGTTTACAAGCATTTTTTCTCAAAGGTAGTGCACTTTAACCTTTCACCAGTGGAGATTATATAGGCTGAGTGGATGGTTGGGGCATAATCTTTATTTCAGCTTCAATGCCCTTATCTCCCTAAATCCCTACCCTTTAATACCTCTCTCCCTGTTTTCAGAAAGTTTCTTGAAACTCTTCTCTTCAAATATGTTTTCTTATCCCCCACAACCACAATAATCCTTCTGTTTCCCTTTTCCGTTATGATCTGTGTCCATCTTGCTCCTTCACCTTGTAAAGTAGGTTGGAAAATGTAAATAATTGTTGGCAGGATTGTTTTGGGTTTAAATGCCAACCAACCACAAGGTGAAACCCATTTTTTAAATTCATTCATGGGATGTGAGCGTCGCTGGGTAGGCCAGCATTTATTGTCCATCCCTAGTTGCCCTTGAGAAGGTGGAGGTGAGCTGCCTTCTTGAACTGCTGCAGTCCATGTGGTGTAGGTAACCCACAGTGCTGTTAGGGAGGGAATTCCAGGATTTTGACCCACTGACAGTGAAGGAATAGGGACATATTTTCAAATCAGGATGGTGAGTGGCTCAGAGGGGAACTTGCAGGTGGTTCCCATGCATCTGCTGCTGTTGTCTATCGAGGTGGTAGAGGTTGCGAGTTTTGAAGGTGCTGTCGAAGGAACTTTGGTGAGTTACTGCAGTGCATCTTGTAGATGGTACACACACTGTTGCCACCGTGCCTTGGTGGTAGAGGGGGTGCCAATCAAGCGGGCTGCTTTGTCCAGGATGGTATTGATCTTCTTGGGTGTCAATGGAGCCGCACTCATCCAGACCAGTCCCAAAATAGGTCATCTTGGGAGAATCTGATTTTTACATTCTCTTCCTACTTCAATTCACCTCACAAAGTGATGTTGCTGTATTTGAAGCATTATACATGCACACATATGCTTAAACAAACACACACTCTCATCTTAAACGCGTTGCTGTGGTAAAGTGAGGTACTCTGTCCATTTAAGAGAATGCAAGTGTGACAGCACTGACTAATCACTGTACAGTGTGGGCAACTGGGAACTATAAGTCAAGTTCTGGAAGTTTCTGAGGGAGCATCTCTGAATGATCCGGTGCTCTGCCCTATGTCTCAATAAACCATCACTGTTTATTCTTCCATCAGTCTCTCCCCGTTATAGCAACTGAAGAGAACATAGGAAGGTATGCAGTTAGAGTTCAGTTGGCCAACAAACTCATTTACTTAAGACATAAAACTTGCTTTCAAACTCATCCATGACCTTGCACCTCCCTATCTCTGTAATCGCCTCCAGCTATACTGAGTTATCTGTGCTCCTCAAATTCTGCTTTCTTGAGCAACCCCAATTTTAATTACTCCACCATTGGTGTTTGGGCCTTCACTCCTTACACTCTGAATTCCCTCCGTAAACCCCTCTGTCTCTCTACCACTCTTTCCTCCTTTAAGGTGCTCCTTAACACCTACCTCTTTGACCAAGCATTTGGCATCTACCCTAAGAATGTCTTTTGTGGTTTGCTGTCATATTTTGTTAATAATGCTCCTGTGAAGTGCCTTGTGACATTAAAGGCGCTATATAATTGCCAGTTGTTAATGTTCCATACACATTCACAGACGCATACATAAACGCATGTACAGGAAAGGTACCTTGAGTATATTGCCATTGTTGGATGAAATTGGATGTAGTGGAGGTAATCCCACATCGGCTACTCAGAATGAAGTGGAAATACGAAAGGGCAGCAGAGATGCCAATATCACTTGATCAAAGCCTGCCTTTAACATATTGTATTATTTTTTGAAACTGTTCACGCACTTACCTAACCACTCACATCCATAGAGCTCCACTCTCATACACACACTCATGGAGTGATCAGTAATTGGTATGAACCGGACAAATCTAGCTATCACTGGTGGCTCCAGATCTCTCAGTACAGCATCATATGGGTTTGCATTTCCTTCAATCACCTGAAGAAGAAGATACAAAAACACAGGTTAAAATGAGACAAATCTTGCTTTCACATACTTGGGCCTTTCAAGATTTTGAGTGAAGGTTTGTGTTAGACTTCACTCAGTGGCAGCACTCTTGCCTCTGAGTCAGAAGGTTGTGGGTTCATACCCTACTTGAGAGCTTTTGGTTCTGATTTTAAAGTGAAGAGTGGCACGGTGTGTGAGAACTGCAAAGCGAGCTGCAACCCGGAGTGTCCAGGGTTGTTAAGTTTATGAAAGGCTGTATGTAAATGCAAGTCATTATTTTTCTTCATACATTACAGCTGAAAATTCATGACTGCCCCAATCACTAAATGTACATGTATATAGCACTTTGTAAAATGATTATATGTATGTTGTTGTATATATTGTACGTAATATTGCATATAATCAATGTGTTGTTGAAAAAAGTTAACACATCTTTGTTAAGTTCTGAACTGATGGCAGAACCTCAGTAAATTATTCATAGACATAATGAAATGTACAGGAACAGAGAATAAGAGAATTTGAAGAGAAACAGGCTTCCATTTATATAGTATCTTTCATGATTTCACAACCTCCCAAAACTGTTAACAGCCAATGCATACCTTTGAAGTCTAGCTCACTGCTGAAATGTAGAAAACATGGTAACCAATGGGCTGGATATTACCGGCCATCTAGAAGAGGGCTGGGAGGCATGGAAGCACGTAAAATGGCCAACGAAAGTGGGGGCGGAGTGCCCCTCACCTTCCCACTGCCATAGTATTTTAACAGTGGTGGGGAAGGTGGAGGATTGCCCTCCACCCAGGGGTCAATTCCTGTGATTGGCCAATTAAGAGACACTTCCCATCACTTCTGGCATTTTATCAGTGGTGAGTGGGCCATCTGTTGCGGTGAGAGACCACCTGGTGAGCCCTAGTGCTGTCCCTGCGGGCTTGTTGGGGGGGAGGGAGCAGGCTGGTCATGGTGGTGTACTCCAATTGGATACCCTGTGGCCCACAGAGGAGCAACCCTCCCCCCCGCCTACCCAGTGGCAAATGCCATCCCCCAGCCCCTCAGCCCTCACCAATCCCATCCTCCTTGAACCTGATTGGAGCCTGCCTGACTGGCCATGGTGATCCCAAACCTCACTTAGCAGTTGCGAGGATAGCCTGCTCCCATGGCCTTCTCTGCTAGGTGCTGTGCTAGCACTGTTCCCGGTGGTGCTGCTGAGTCTGCAGAGCTGCTGGCCTTCCGATTGGCCCATCCTTTAAAAGGAAGGCAACCTCAGCTCATTAGTTGCTGGAAGGCCAAAGAATGCAGCTGGGTGTCCCACAAATGGTTAGGGTGGGACTGCACCTGGCATTCGGGCCCATCGTCAGAACCCATGCCGCACCGATCAAATTCCAACCAATTTGTGTGCAACAAGGTCCTAGAACAGTAATGTGATACTGACCAAGTAATCTATTTTAGCAGTTGCTGGTTCAAGGGATAAATGTTGGCCAGGGTGTTGGGAAGAACTCCGTTGTTCTTTCAATAAAGCAGTGGGATCTTTTATGTTCCCCTGAGGGGGCAGGCAGGGCCTTGGTTCAATGGCTCATCCTGAAAGATGGCATTTTAGGCAGTACACTTGCTCGGTACTGCACTGAAGTGTCAGTTTACATTATGTACTTAAATCTCTGGACTGCGGCCTGACACCATGAAATAGGGTGAATTACAAATCAGGTACAGAATGAGGAATACAGGGCGGAATCTTCTGGGCCCACCAGTACTGGGTGGCTTGGTGGGTGGGGAAACCTAATTTTGTGTGAGGTCAAAAATCACTTTCCTGACAGCAGGATGAACTTTAGCAATCAAGGGCAGAATCTTGCCTTTGTCGGGCAGGCTCAGCAGGGGAGGTCAGGAAGCTGATCGCCGCCCACGATCAGAGCTACAAGGTGATTTCACGCTGGCGGGCCAATTAAGACCTGCCCAGCGTAAAACGCAAGCGGCACTGCTCACGCTGCCTGTGTGGGTTGGGGAGAGGAGGGTGTGCAAAGCGAGCCCGGACTTCGTGCATGCATGCAAGCTTCATAATCTCCCTGAGGCACAGAGTTGCTTCAGGGCGATGAAGAGTTATATAAAGAAAATAAAAATGTAATGAATCATGTCCCCTCATGTTACAGAAGGAGGCCATTTGGCCCATTGTGTCTGCACCAGCTCTCCAAATGAGCATTATGACCTAGTGCCATTGCCCTACCTTTTCCCCATAACCCTGCACATTGTTTCTATTCAAATAACCATCTAATGCCCTCTTTTATGCCTCGATTGAATCTGCCTTCACCACACTTCCAGGCAGTGCATTCTGGACCTGAACCACTCGTTGTGTGAAAAAGTTTTTTCTCACATCACACTTGCTTCTTTTGCAAGTCACTTTAAATCTGTGCCCTCTTGTTCTTAACCCTTTTACAAGCAGGAACAGCTTCTCCCCATCTACTCTGTTCAGCCCCCTCATGATTTCGAACATCTCTATCAAATCTCCTCTCAGCCGCCTTCTCTCCAAGGAGAACAGTCCCAACCTCTCCAATCTATCCTCATAGCTGAAGTTTCTCATTGTTGGAACCATTCTTGTAAACCTCTTTTGCACTCTCTTCAATGTGTTCACATCCTTCCTAGAGTGTGGCACCCAGAACTGTACACAATATTCCAGCTGAGGCCTAACGAGTGTCTTATATAAATTCAGCATAACCTCCCTGCTCTTGTACTCTATGCCCCAATTGATAAAGCCCAGGATACGATATGCTTTATTAACTGCTCTCTCCACATGTCCAGCCACCTTCAATGATCTATACATCTATACACCCAGGTCTTTCTGCACCCCTTTCAAGATTCCACCCCTTATTTTATATTGTCTGTCCGTGTTCTTCCTACCAAAATGCATCACCTCACACTTCTCCACATTGAATTTCATCTACCACCTATCTGCTCACTCCACCAACTTGTCTGTACCCTCATTAAGTTCCATACTGTCCTCCTCACAATTCACAACACTCCCAAGCTTCATAACATCCGCAAACTTTGAAATTGTCCCTGCACACCAAGATCTAAATCATTAATATATAATCAGGAAAAGCAGGGATCCCAATACCGACCCCTGGGGAACTCCACTATAAACCTTCCTTCAGCCCGAAAAATATCCATTGACCATTGCTCTCTGCTTCCTATTTTTCAGCCAGTTTTGAATCCACATTGCTACTGTCCCTTTTATTCCATGAGCAATAACTTTTCTCACAAGTCTGTTGTGTGGCACTGTGTCAAATGCCTTTTCAAAGTCCATGTACACCACATCAACAGCATTACCCTCATCGACCTTTTCTGTTACCTCTTCAAAAAACTCCAGCAAGTTAGTTAAACATGATTTCCCCTTTAGAAATCCATGCTGGCTCTTCCTTTTTAACCCATATTTTTCCATGTGACTACTAATTCTATCCCGAATAATTGTTTCTAGAATCTTGCCCATCACTGAAGTTAAACTGACTGGTCTGTAATTGCTGGGCCTATCCTTACAGCCATTTTTGAACAAGGGCATGATGTTTGCAATTCTCCAGTCCTCTGGCAACACCCCGCCCCCGTGTCTAGGGAAGACTGAAAGATTATGGCCAGTGCCTCTGCAATTTCACCAAAAATAAAACTTCAAATCAGGATTTTAAAATAAAATGCCTCGAAGGCACAATCTCTCTCAGATCCTAGTTATATTTCAGTATAGTCAAAACAAAAACAGTTTGGTTTTTTTGTGTTGGATACCATTATGGGCTCCATTGATTAGAAATTGGAGCTTTATGAGATAACGAGACACCACAAACCAAAAATCAGTCTGATAGTTTTAGTGATCAGGTCATCTCAGAAGAGCAGCTGAGGCTCCTGCATGCAAAATGGAGAATTACGATGATGTTAGAGACTCTCAGACACACCGCAATATTTATTTAATTCTGTCTGATTTGAATCATTGCAACGCTTTTGAATTTTGTCTCCTGGGTCGTTACAATTGAAGCATTTTGTTATTGAATGCTGTTAATAAGTATAAAGATTTTTTGTCACGTGACAAAGACGGGACATCTTCCGTGATGGGGTGGAATTTTATGGCCCCATCCCGGCGGCATTGAGGGTGGAGCTGTAAAATGCAATGAGCCTTTCAAAAGTCCATTGACGTCGGCTGGACTGTAAAATTCTACCCATGATGGGAAGCCATTAGTACTACGGGACAAAAACAGAATTACCTGGAAAAACTCAGCAGGTCTGGCAGCATCGGCGGAGAAGAAAAGAGTTGACATTTCGAGTCCTCATGACCCTTTAGCAGAACTGGGTGAATCCAAGGAGAGGGGTGAAATATAAGCTGGTTTAAGGTGGCGGTGGGGGTTGGGTGGGGGGAGAGAAGTGGAGGGGGGTGGTGTGGTCGTAGGGACAAGCAAGCAGTGATAGTGATAGGTATTAGTACTACAGGGTTTAGTTGTCTGATAAATAACACTGTTTTACAATCTTACTTGTATCATGAAATAGTAATTTGTGACTGTGAGCATGTTGAATTTTTAATTTCCCTTCACTGTGCACCTCATTACAGTGTCATTACTATATATAATGTAATGAGTGCTTATTGTATATTGATCATGTTCATTACATATTTCATAGTGACAGGGTTTGTTGTATATTCAATATGGCCAGTGATTGCTGTGCATTGCATACTGATCATATTTGCTATTTATTTCATACAACTGCATTAGTTTTATGTGATACACCAATAATCTTTGCCAAATAGGATTAAGTTCATCAATCCCCTGCTCCCAGCAAGGGGCTGTGTCCTACAGGTAAAAGAATCCAGAGTTTCTCCCATCGTTGCCAAATATTGGCCAAAGCATGGGAGCAGGCTCCCTACCTCAAATCACAGCCCACAAAATAGACAGGGCCTACATGGGTTTTGTAAGATCCTAAAGCCAGAGTAGGGAGGAAGAAGATACTCTAATGAAAGATGCAATTGGTGCTTTATTTGTTCACTGGATGTGTGATTGGACTTTCAACTGAGATTAAATCAGACACATTGGGTGCATTTTGAATTTGGGCAATTGTGTAGAACAGGCAATATTGATTCAGCCACTTGTTATACATCTCTTCCAATTTAACCAAGGTCAAAATTACCCCTACTGTAGTTGCATTTGTTCAGTTTAATTTATTCCAATTGAGCTTAGTTGGAAGATCAATACTTAAACTCGCAAGTTATATTTAACTATAGTATATTTTATTGACCATCTGTGCTCCAGCCACAGAATGTAGATGTTACCAAACACCACTGAGCAATGATTTCACCTGCTACCTTTCACAGGTGAACCAAATATTTAGCATGCCTTTATTGTCTAATTTACCTGTCTCCCATGTCGATTTTTCCACGAATTCCATCGTTTTCCATCCCTACTGTAGTCGAGCCGATACATCTGAGCAAACTCATTGCCATGACCTCCAGCATGGCGCCCCTGAGTTCCCACAAGGGTAATAAAGTGCAGAGTTCGCAGGTCAACCTGAAGAAATTCCATGTCCTCAGGATCTACTGGACCATCTGGACACCAGGCTCCATCCCCTTCTTCAAAATCCAGTCTGTGGGACAGCAAGAGACTTTGTCACTGCTAGGGTTATGGTGGCAGAACACAATAGTGTTCCAGTTGACTGCTTGAAATATTACTGCTATCTGGACAAGTGAACAAAGAACAATTTGGTGGAAGTGTGAAGGGTGAAATAGGATCACAGAATGGTTACAGCAATTCCACCCGTTGTGCTCTCTGCAAAAGCAACTCCGATAATCCCAACTAAAAACAGAAGTTGCTGGAAAAACTCAGCAGGCCTGGAAGCATTGTGGAAAGAGAAACAGTGTTAATGTTTTGAGTCCAATATGACTTTTCTTCAGAACTCTCACTCCCCCGCTCTATCCCCGCAGCACTTTAATTTTTTTCTCTTCAGATAATGATCCAATTTCCTTTCGAAAGCCATGTTAGAACCTGCCTCTGCTTTCAGGCATTACATTCCAGATCCTAACCACATGCTATGTTTAAAAAAAAGTTTTTCCTCATGTGGCCTTTCATTCTTTGCTATTCAGCTTAAATCAGCGTCCTCTCATTCTTAACCCTTCCACCAATGGGAACAGTTTCTCTCTATCTATTCTGTCTAGATCCCTCATGATTTTGAACACCTCTATCAAATCTCCTCTTGACCTAAGGAAAACAACCCAACTGCCCCAATCTATCCATGTAACTGAAGTCCTTCATCCTGGAACAACTCTTGTGAATCTTTTCTGCACCTTCTCAATTGCCTTCGCATCCTTCCTAAAGTATGGTACCCAGAATTGGATGCAATATTTCATTTGAGGCCTAACCAGTTTTTTAAAGATTTGCCATAATTTCCTTGCTTTAGCACTGTATAGACTGATTTTTTTAGCCCGCAGAATCCCATATGCTTACTTTGTCTACCAACCTGGCCAACTTCAACCATTTGTGCACATTTACCCCCACATTTACCTCTACTCCTACACCCGGTTAAGAATTTGTTTTTTATTCGTTCATGGGATGGGGGTATCGCTAAGCCAGCATTTATTGCCCTTCCCTAATTGTCCTTGAGAATTGAATGGCTTGCTGGGCCATTTCAGAGGGCATTTGGGGGTCTGGAGTCACATCTATGCCAGACCAGCTAAGGACAGCAGATTTCCTTCCCTAAAAGACATTAGTGAACTAGATGGGTTTTTACAACAATTGACAACGGTTTCGTGATCTCCTATTGAGTTCAAATTTCAACATAGTGGGATTGAACCCATGTCCCCAGACCATTACCCAGAGTCAATACCACTATGCCACTATATCCCCTGAGTTTTTAATTGTACCCTTTATTTTATGTTGTCTCTCACTCTTCCTACCAATTTGTATCTCTTCACACTTTCCTGCATGAAATTTCCTCTGCCATATATCCACCCATTCCACCAGCCTATCTATATCCTCTTGAAGTCTATCACTGTTCTCCTTGCAATTCACAATACTTCCAAGTTTTGGCAGATCATAAAGGCATGGCAGGCACTATTATATAATTTCACATCCATAGAATCAAAGAACAACAATTTGTGTTTCACATAGTAAAACATTATAAAGCAAAATTCGACACCGAGCCAGGTTTTTTTTTGTTCTTGTGATTATCACTGGCAAGCATTTATTGTTCAAACTTAATTGCCCTTGAATTGAGTGGCTTGCTAAGCCATTTCAGAAGGCAGTTGAACTGCATTGCTGTGAGTCTAGAGTCACATGTAGGCCAGGCCAGGTAAGGATGGCAGATTTCCTTCTGTAATGGACATTAAAGAACCAGATGGGGTTTTTGTATGACAATCAATGATAATTTCATTGTCACCATTACTGAGACTAGCTTTCAATTCCAGATTTAATTAATTTAAGTTCTACCAGCTGCCATGGAGTGATTTGAATTCACATCCCCAGGGCTTCAGCCTGGGCCTCTGGATTACTAACCCAGTGCCATTCCCACTATGCCATTGCCACCCTGTGGATAAGGATACATAAGGGAAAATGACTTAAAACTTAGGCAAAGAGGTGAGTTTTAAGGAGCGTCTTAAAGAAGCAAGGAAAGAGGGAGAGAGGCAGAGAGGTGCAGGGAGGTCATTTCAGAGATCACGGCCTGAAGGCACAGCCACCAATGCTAGAATGATTAAAATCAGGGATTGTTAAGAGGCCAAAATTAAAGGAGTTCAGATATCTCTGTAGGGCTGCAAGTGGGTTGCAGAGATAGGCTGGGCTGAGGCCATGGAAGAATTTGAAAACAAGGATGAGTATTTTAAAATCAGTGGGCTGCTCAATTAGGAGCTAATGCAGGTCAGCAAGCATGGGTGTGATGGGTGGATGGGACTTGGTGTGAAATAGGACATGGACAGCAGAGTTTTGGATGAGATCAAGTTTAGGGAGGGTGGAAGATGAGATGCCAGTCAGGAGTGCATTAGAGTAATTGAGTCTAGAGGTAATAAAGGCATGGATGAGGATTTCAGCAGCAGATGAACTGAGACAGGGACAGAGCAATGTAACAGAGCTGGAAGTAGGATGTCTTGATGGTGGTGTGGATATATGTCCGGAAGCTCATCTCAACATCAAATATGGCACCAAGGCTGCAAACAGTCTGATTCAGGCAGTTGCCATGGAGAGGGATAGCATTGTTAATGTTGAAATTGTGCTGTAATAGAAAAATGCTTTAAGTTGGTAATTAAGCACATCAGTCCCCAGTTGGGAAAGGATCAGGGAATCATTGCAAAAGTATATAATCCATTTTATTCTGGGTATCTGTGGGGAATTGGGAGAGTCTGTGACTTTACTTTGCTGTCTTGGAAATAAACTTGTTTTAAGGTACAGACTAGCTTCAGGCTCATTCTTCCTCAACGTACAATTATTGGAATTAACAGGTGTCGGTGGCTAGGGGATGAGTTCGTGATGGGGGGTAAAGGCAATGGTTTCAGTCTTCCCAATACTTAGTCGGAGGAATTTTCTGCTCATCCTGCGCTAGGTGTTGGATAAGTGATGTGACAAGTTGGACACAGTGCAGACGTATTGGCCTAAGTTTTCCAGTCCCGCCCATCGCAGGTGGGACGGATAAGTTGGTAGAACAGCAAACAGTCCATTGACCTTGGGTGGGAATTTTCAGTCCCACTGCAGGCAGGACTGAAAAATCCCGCCAATTTTGCTTGAGCCACCTCTTGAAAGAGCTATCAATCCGTCCTGTGCCCTTGCTTTTTGTGTAGCTCTTTCTTTCTCTTGTTTTCAGTTCTGATGAAGAGGACACTACTGAAATGTTGACCCGCCATTTCTTTATCCTTTTGCTGCATTTTGCCTCGGGCACCATTCAGGATTGAATCTCCCCTCTGATTTTCCTACATTGTGACATAAATAAATCCCGAGACATTTAAGGTCCTAATGTTATACCTTACCATGTGGTCGTTGCAGAAATACCATCCCAGGCAACTGCAAGTGGGCAATCCACTCACCTTCCGTGTTTGGCTGCGGTAGAATCGTACCACTGGCTGGAAGCTGTAATGTCTTCATCGGGGATTTTCCTCCCTGACATCCCAAGAGGGTAGCGACACACGGCTGTAGAAGATCACAGGAGGTCAGGAGTTTGACATGGCACATTTCTATCCACAGCTATTTCTCTCTAGGAAGGTTGCATGGTAACTCAAGGGTGGAAATTTTAACCTAACTGACAAGGCCAAATGGAATTCTGGTTTTACATTGCAATCTGCACTGATTTCAGTGAAGGATAAAACTAACACAGGCAGGTTGGGTTAAAAGTGCCCCATACTTCTCCCACTAGGGGTGATGTTCAGAAACTTTGTGAAAACTTCGCCTGCAGAAAGTTTGCTACTGATTCTTCCGTCTGTGCGTTACCTTTAAAAAATTCATAAACGTGGTGCTTATAAACCTCATTTACAAATTTATTAAACAGCACAGTGCAAAATATTAATATGTGTTAATTCCCTGCAACTTTCCTGCGTTTAAAATACATTCCACATGGACAAGGGAATTTTAACCAAACTGAAGCAGATCGATGGAGGGTTAAACTCTTAAAAATCAAATTGTCAACCCAAACCCACTCCAGCCCATCCTCTTCTAGTTTTAACTGAGACAGGAAGATGGGCAGGTAACCAACTTCGAGCCTTATTGTCATTTAGCTTTTTGAATTAAACTTGCTAAAATTGAGACCTTTGGGTGTGGCAGATGGCTGTGTTCACTGATGGTTTTATTTGGGAAATTTAATTCAGAGCAATTGGGCATTTAAAAAAAGAATGAGACGATTTTATTTCTCCCAAGACTAGTGAATGTTTAAAATGTCAGTTCAGAAGTGTGCTGTGGGGCGCTGGGTAAGGTGCCAGTTTGTGCTGGGACAAATATGTCCTCACATAGGAAATGTGTGACCCTTTAATATGATCAGCCATGCTCATATTGAATGGTGGAGCAAGCTCGAAGGGCCAAATGACCTACTCCTGCTTCTATTTTCCTATGTTTCTATGCTTATCTCACAGATAACAGGATCATTCTGTGACTGTGATAGTCGGTTGCTTAGAGTGACAGCAGGCTGCCCTCTAATGATAGCAGTTTTCTCTAGAGCCATAGCTGGCTGTTGTGCAGGGATAACAGGTTCTCTTGTAAACCAATGGTTACACATGAATTGTCAGCGTTCAACATCTTTGCTCCTCTGAATCTGACTGCAAGTTCAGGATTTAGAGAAAGCTTAGATTAAAATGTAGAAATCTTGAATTTGCTTTCTGCTTGCCATAGGCTGTACTGTGGACCCCCTTCCACAGAACCAGCTATCAAAGAAATTTGCTGATTTGGCATAAGATACCCTTTTCCCGCTCTCACATCACAGTTAGAAATTCCATTAAAAATTACATCTTGATCAGTGTAGTGTATTTTTAAACAGTGATCAGAGTGATAACTATTGCTCTAAGAAAATAATTTTATATTTGTGGAATGTTGTTAAATATCTCCATTATGGTTACTTACTAGATTTTTTAAACTAAATTTTGTTAAGTAATTTTTTAAAAGTTTATTCACAATATTTCAGCTTCTACCATGGGTGTATGCCCCGATCTTTATCTCATTCTCTATAAAATTTTTGAAAAAGTGATTTAATTATCAGTGCTTTTCAGTTCCTGCCTGGCTGTCTGTGAGAATTCTTCAATGGAATTGGTTGCTTGGCCCGACTGATGACCGCAACCCACACTGGGAATCCCGATTAGGGAATATTACAACCCATTGCATGGTGAGAAAGGTAAAGTTCTTGTCACAAAGATCACTAGATTGAGTGAGGCTTTCTTCAAGCGCCCTTGCTTTGCTGCTTACTGCAAAATCCAGGCCTTTGTTTTGGGCCACAGGTTTACTCCTTCATTGAACAGACCCACTCTGTAGAAGTTGCGTTTCATAAAAACAAATAACGTCCAAAGGGAATATTAGATAATTGTTTTCTTGCATGCTTTAATTCAATGAAGGGGACTGATCACATTGCAATCACTTCAATCCCATCCCACTCCCTCAGTTATATTATTTTTAATATCTAGGCTTGTTGCAGTGTCATACGTCTGGCTGAAAGCTATTTGAAAGGATCTATACATAGAGCAGAATTTTGCCCGTGGCGGGCGGGGGTGGTCAAGATGCTGGCTGCCACCTGCAGTCGGCACCTGACCATGATTTCATGCCGGTGGGCCAATTAAGGACCGCCTGGTGTGAAACGTGAGCGGCAGCGCTGAGCGCTGCCTGTGCGGGATGGGGGGAGGAGGGCAGTTGGGCCAAGCGTGAACTTTGTGCATGCATGCAAGTGAGCGCTTCATAACCTCCCTGAGGCACAGAGCTGCCTCAGGGAGATGAAAGGTTGTTAAAAAGAAGGGATATAAAGAAAATAAAAAATTAATAAAACATGTCCCCGCTCACGTCACATGCGCTGGGACATGTTATTAATTCAATTGTAAAACTTTTATTTTACTTTATTTGCTCTTGGAAACCTCATCCCGCCCGTGGATGAAGTTTCCAAAAAAATGCAAAGACCACTTGGCCTTTTCGCTTGCCCGACAACCATTGGGTTGGACGGGCAGTGAAAAAATTAGGTTGATTGATTATTTAATGGCCTAAATAGGCCTTTTAATTGTCAGCGGATGCACTGCAGATTCTGGTGCGCACCTGCTGACTGAACTATCGCGTGTCTGCGTGTTGATGTCAGCGCACTCGGCCGAGGTCAACGCACGTCCATTCACGCCCGAGCGGGTTGGACGCCCGCCCGCCCGCCCGCCAAGTGAAAATTTCTGACCATGGTTTTTGATTAACTACAAGTCACTTACATGAGAGCAAAGGAATAATGGGCTAGAACTTGTCTTTGTCAAATAGTGTGAATTGTAGCCAATCGGAATAAAACTGGGGGGAGATTTAAAATGGGTTACCAACCCGTTATCATCTATTTTACACTGTCACCCAAAGTGACAGTCTACCACAGCCTCCTTGCTTTGCTCTCAGCAGTAAAGCTTAATGAATAGGATGAAGATACTCATCCAGGACATTTGGTAATCATTACTGCCTGTTCCCAACTCTGCATAGGCATTTATCTTTAAATACTGCCTTCAGTGCCAGGTCACCATTTGGTGTTCAAAGTTCAATGGATTTCTTGAAAACAGTGTTAGCTGCTGTAGTATTTGTTAAGTGCATTACTTACGTTGCTATTTTTTTTTAAAAGAAAGGACAAATAATAATAAGACAATAATTAATTTAAGGATAAGCTACATGTTGCTGAAAACCCCTATTCATTCTGGTTTGAAGAAATGACAAACTTCAAAGCTCAGTGTATGAAGGCACCTTTCTCAGAGTGGCAAACCCCAGGAGGTTTGTTAATACTGTTTGATAATGTCTCCAAACAAAACAAGTCTGTTTCTTTGAACGTACATTCTTTATGGCAGTAAGATACAGTGATCTACGAAAAAATGTTAAAAGTTCAAGGACATCTCGGCATTCAGTCTCCGCTCGGATGAGGTGGCACAGTGGGGTGGAGGGATTACTGTTTTATGAAGTATTTTGAAAACAGAATCTTTGACATGGTATTGGGCAAAGCAAGCCGAGTTGAATCTGCAGACATTACACAATCACTACGCTTCCAAAGCATTTTGGGTTTATTTTCATTAAGTTGTTAGGCTCATGAGATTCAGTTTGGAGCACATTCCAAATTGTCACCTCCTCTGCCTTTCCCAGCACTCCAGGTATCCAGCAGTATACTGAGTGCCTGCGCCTTAGTGACAGACCCATGGATTGAAAGCATGTATAGGTTACAGTATGATGAAAGAAGACTTTCAGTTTTGAATACGAAGAATGGAAAAGTACTAGCCTCGATTCCACCCTGACTTTACAGCTGTTTGGTACAATCCTAAACCAGCACTGTAGACCTTGGCAGCAATGTGGGAAAAAAAAGCAAGTTGAATGGTCTAATTGTTTCCCCAATATTTACCATTTTACCACTGGCTCCAACACACATACATTATCATTAGACTCAGCTAATGTGCATCATATAATTTGAGCAGAGAGTCAGTTCATGTCAGATATTACAGCCGAACATTGAGAAGAAAATAGAGAATGTAAATAGAAAAATATATTTACGTTCCAGAAAAGGAACTCTTGAATACCTTTTTGTTTAAACAAATGACTTTTTTCAGCTGATACAAAGTTTTTCTGAATAAACATTGATGTTTGGAAGTGCTTAAGGAAATGTTTTATCGGCAAATGAATCAGTTATTTTTCTGCTTATACGTGCACAGAATCTAGCACATCTCACATTTTTTGAGAAATATGATAGTCTCTGAACAGCATAACTAAAAAATGCTGCCAAAAGGTGGGTGTTGCCATCTTCTGCGAAGCTTCACAACCAGCTTGGTACTTGGCTCAAACATGAATGGCTCAAACTACAAAAGAAAGTTGTGGGTTCAAGTCCCACTTATGAGACTTGAGCACAAAACCTGCACACAATCGAGGGAGTGCTGCATAATTGGAAGTGCTGTTTTTTGTTTTGGATAAGTTGTTAAATAGGTGACCTGTCTCCCTTCTTAGGTACAAAAGTAGTGCACAGGGGAATGTCTATGCATACTAGAGCATATGGACTTCCAGAAGGCATTTGATAAAGTGCCTTATAAAAGACTGTTAGCTGAAGCTGAAACTCAAAGAATTGAAAGCAACTTATTGACCTGGTTAGGAATTTGGCTGAGTGGAAAGAGACAAAGAGGCAGGATAATGGGCAGGAGTTGGCAGGATGTGACTACTGGTCTCTCCAAGAATCTGTGTTGGGGCCTCAACTATTCACCATATTACTTAACTACTTAATGATGGGATAGAAAGACACTTATCCAGCTTTGCTGATGCCACTAAAATAGGCAGCATTTTAAGAAGTGTAGATAGAATCATATAATTACAAAGAGATATTGATATATTAAGTAAAAGGGAGAAAATTGTGGCAAATGGGTTTCAACGTAGGAGAGTGGGAGGTCAACCACTTTCGATCTAAAAAGGATGGAACAGAATACTTTCTAAACAGTGAAAGGTTGTATTGTGGAGGTCCAAAGAGACTTGGGTGGAGATGGGGGGTGTGTTCCAGGTATATAAATCATTAAACTGTCATGAACTGGTACAGAAAATAATCTAAAAAGCTAATGGAATGCTGGTCTTTGTATCTCAAGGAATAAAATATAAGAAGGTCAAAGTCATGCTTCAGCTATACAAAGCCCTGGTCAGACAACACCTAGAATACTGTAAGCAACTGTGGGCACCACACCACAGGAAAGATATACTGGTCTTGGAGGAAGTCAGCATAGACTTACCAGAATGATGCCTGACCTTAAAGGAGAGATTACACAAACCATTCTCTGGAATTTAGAAGGTTATGGGGTGATTTTATCAAAGTTTTCCAGGCATTAAGGGGAGCAGATAGCATAAATTGGGAGGACCCATTTTCATTAGTTTGGGAGTAGAGGACTAGGGGGCACAGTCCAAGTATTAGAGCCAAAGCTTTCCGAGTTAAATTAGGAAACACTTCTACACACATTTTGGAATGCTGTTCTGCAAACAGTAGTTTATTTTGGATCAATTAATTTTAAAACTGTGATTGATAGCTTTTTGTTCACCAAAATTAAGAAGGGATCTTGGGAAATGCTAGGTATGCAGAGTTAGTCACAGATCGGCCATGATCTCATTGAATGGCTGAACAGGCTTAAGAGGATAAATGATCAGCTCCTGTTTCTATGTTTCAAGGTGGATGTAACAGATCCCATATGGCATGATATTAAGAAGAACAGGGAAGTTCTTCCAGGTGCTCTGGCCAAAATTTATCCCTGAACTAACATCACTATCAAAAAACGATTGTCTAGCCATTATCACATCGCTGTTTGGAGGATCTTGCTGTGAAAATTGGCTGTCATGTTTCCTACATTCCAACAGTGACTACACTTCAAGAAGAATTTTGTTGGCTGTAAAGCTTTTTGGAATGTTCTGAGGTCGGGAAAGGCATTATATTCAGTTGTTTTCTTTCTTTCTTTCTAATCAAATACACTGCGACAAATAAACTGACAATACATAGAATGCAATTTAAGCAGTCCATGGTTGAAAAACCTGATGAGAAATGCTTACAAAGGTTCCTATGCCGTACCATGGGTATAGGTTTGCATTGTAGCAGATGGAGCTACCATGGCGCATGAAAGGTAAAGTTTAAATGAACCTCCTTATTTTTTGTCATACTTTTGTTAGCATACCTGACTGTTTAGGGAATGCTCATTGTAAGGGTTCTAAGAGAGCCATCAGAGCTCCATCCCCCAAAGAGGGGACCACGGGCTGTAAAGGCGACACCCGTAGCTCAAATGGTACCACTGGAGGGATTTCTCCTCCAATCCAAAGGACTACCAGCTTGGCCCCTCTGAAATAGTTATTTTCTGGGTGCCAAGGGCTCCCATTTTGAAGTTTCCTTGAGGTGTTCTACCTGCCTCAGCAATGCCTACCTTTCCCAGTGTGGCTGCCGAGATTCTAGAGCTACGGGCCCTGTGAATGGGCTGGAAGCATTAGGAGTCTCCCTACCATTCTCTGGTGGAATATCTCCTCCAGGCTGGTACCTGGCAATTGTGGGCTCAGGACTCCTATTTGATCCTGACATCAGGGTCTTGAAGCTCAAAGTAAACCCTGCCCATGTGATCAGAGATGTATTGGAAGACATCTAACAGATGACCTGCTCAGCACCTTTGCATGGAATTTTTTTTAGTATTCGTTCATGGGATGTGGGGATCAGCATTTATTGCCTATCCCTAAATGCCCTCGAGAAGGTGGTGGTGAGTTGCTTTCTTGAACTGCTGCAGTCCCTGTGGTGTAGGTACACCCACGGTGCTGTTAGGGAGGGAGTTCTAGGATTTTGAACCAGCAACAGTGAAGGCACGGCGATATATTTCCAAGTCAGGGTGATGAGCGGCTTGGAGGGAATCTTCTAGGTGGTGGTGTTCCCATCTATCTGCTGCCCTTGTCCTTCTAGATGGAAGTGGCTGTGGGTTTGGAAGGTGCTGTCTGAGGAGTCTAAGGTGAGTTGCTGCAATGCATCTTGTAGACAGTACACACTGCTGCTACTGTGCATCGGTGGTGGAGGGAGTGAAAGCTTGTGAGTGGGGTGCCAATCAAGTGGGCTGCTTTGCCCTGGATGGTGTCGAGCTTATTGAGTGTTGTTGGAGCTGCACTCATCCAGGCAAGTGGGGAGTATTCCATCACACTCCTGACTTGTGCCTTGTAGATGATGGACAGACTTTGGCTGGGGGGAGGGGGGGGGTGGTCAAGAGGTGAGTTACTCACCACAGGACTCCTGGACTCTGACTTGCTCTTGTAGCCACAGTATTTATATGGCTAGTTCGGTTCAGTTTCTGGTCAATGGTAACACTCTTGGTGTTAATAATGGGAGATTCAGCAATGGTCATGCCATTGAATGTCAAGGGGCGATGGTTAGATTCTCTCTTGTTGGGGATGGTCATTGCCTGGCATTTGTGTGGTGCAAATGTTACTTGCCACCTGTCAGCCCAAGCCTGGATATTGTCCAGGTCTTGCTGCATTTAGACATGGACTGCTTCAGTATCTGAGGAGTCGCAATTGGTGCTGAACATTGTGCAATCATCAGTGAACATCCCCACTTCTCTACGATGGGAGGAAGGTCATTGATGAAACAGCTGAAAATGGTTGGGCCTAAGGCACTACCCCTGAGGAACTCCTGCAGTGATATAACTGAGATTACTGACCTCCAACAACCACAACCATCTTCCTTTGAGCTAGGTATAAAGAGAATATCACTTTTCCTAATATTACTGTGGGATGTGTTGGTGGTGGTGGGTGGGTGTGTCTAATTTAATTAAACTGAAAATAGTCAGACTGCAAGGTTTAAATCATCAAAAAGAGATTAGATGTAAAAGCAGGTATTTTGAAATGGAGATCAATGAGCTAATATGAGATCCCGGTAGATACAGTATGAATGGAGTTTGCATTCGGAGATAGGTGAGGAGTGAATTGTTAGCTGTTGAATTTCAAAGAGGCATAACAGGAAGTCTTACAACTGGCAGAAATTGTAAATAAATAAGGCAAAGTTATTAAATTTACTTTTGTCAAAAGTGCAGGCCAAACTTTTCTCCAGCAGGCATTTATGGTTGAAGCTCTTACTTCATCCTTTTAGTCCTTAATTGTGGGTACTGCAATAGGTATGCTTAATTCCTTCCAGCAATCATGAACTGTGGTTGAAGAGCCTGCTTCCAGAAGATGAAGGATGTGGCTGAAACTCCGTTGGGTGTAGTAAGCCTTGAACGAGACAATGAACCCATGGTCCATTGGTTGGATAAATGAGGTCATATTTGCAGGTAAGAACAAAATATCAACATCTGGATGGCTCTCTGTAAGAGAGTGTGGATGCTCAGGTGCATGATCGAGGATTAGTAGGATCTTGAAAGACAGGCTCTTTTCCTTCAGGTAAGTCCTAACCTCTGGCAGAAAACAACTGGTAAACCAGCCTTCAAATTTTACTGCTGTAACCCAGGCATTGCTGTTAGCCTTCCAAAAGACTGGTAGATGAGATTTATTTTTCCCTTTGAAAGCTCGAGTGTTTTCTAACCTATAAACCGGTGTTGGTTTACATTTAAAACCAGCTACATTGGCACATAGCAGAAGTGTCAGCCTGTCCTTTGCTGTTTTAAAACTGTTTTGAAATGTAGGTCCTATTTGGCATCTTCTTCCAGAATAGGCTAGTTTTGTCTGCGTTGAAGACCTGCTCTGCCTGGTAGCGTCTCTCCCCAATGTATTTCTGCAGCACTTTGAAAAACTCTCCTATAGCTGCATGGTCAGCTGATGCGGCCTCCCCCAAAACTTCACATTATGTAGCCCGAAATGCTTTTTAATGCGATCAAACTATCCTGTTTTGGCTGAGAATTCTTTGGAAGTCAAAGGAAAGACACCTTCTGCACCACCTTCATTGTCAACAGTGACACCATCATTACTCTCTTTGCTACTCTTTATGTGCAGGTACAATTCAAGTGCTTTGTCTTGAATGATAGCACCATTAACTGGGGTCCTGCTTTATGCTGGTGCTCTGTCCGCATGTTGAATAACTGTTCCATTTCCTCTAAGTGTGGATCTCTCCTGCTTACAAAAATTAACCTGGCAGTATGGCTACCAGGAACACTAACACTGGCCCTTATTCTTTTCTTCAGACTGTCTAAAATATCTGATTGTGGATTCATTGACAGAGTATTCCCTGGCTAACATGTTAGTACTTGCACCATTTTTCAGTCTATCTAAGATTGTGACTTTTTGTTCAAGTGTTATCACTTTCCTGGGATGGTTTCTGCTTGGCTCTGACTCACTCATATTTTAGTAAAGTGCTGTACTGTACCTGTACTGCAAAATACTGGTCAGCATTTACCATGAATGGCACGCAGTCTGCTGTGACTTGAGACGATATGCATGCAGTGCACATTTTCTAAGTGGGAAAGATAATATGGAATCATTGTTCTTTTAATGGCCTATAAATTGAGTATTTTATTTATTTTGGGACCGACATATGTTTAGGTGAGAAGTTTCAAATGTTTAAATTGCGGATGGATGAAAATTTGGGGCCGCAAACCACAATCAGGTGTACAAGCACTTACACGCAGGTAAACAAATTTGCGATTGAGGGGGTCGTGAATGAAAGGAATGGACTGTATTCCTTTTCTGTAATGTCACAGCAAGGAGTACAGTGACCTCGATTCATCCCTTTAAGATCTTGGATGAACAAGTAGTTCAATATATCACCAGAGTATTTCCGTGAAGTGTCCTCTGTGCTGAAATGGAAGGATTATAAAATTTCCATGTGATCTAATCTTTGAGTTGGCGAGGAAATGATATGGCAGTTCCTATCTTGTTTTGTTTTTCATTATATGTGTGTAAGAGCTTTTTCTTTCTTTGGAACAAATTAAAAACAGTTTCAAATGGTTTTATTTTGGGGTGAAATGGAAAATTACATGTCCATTAGATGGAAGGACTCTGATTTGAAATGGAAAATGGCCAGTGCTTATGCTAGTTATCTGTGTACTCCAGGGGATCTCTCATCAGTGATTCTGCACGCAGGGAATATACAGCTTGATGAAATGGATGTTTTGCAGTGGTGAAATTGGACTATATAAAACATAAGTGACAAAGTAACAACCTATTCCAGTTTACTAATCATATAATGAGTCGCAGACATTGTGCTATTAGTTGTTTAGTAGTACTGAACTTGAGTATTGCTGAAAAAAGACATTTTTTTTAAGCTTTTTGTTTTGCACTCATCAGGACAATCAGAAGAATACCAATGTCAGGGGAAGCAACAACTTTATACTGTATGAGAAGAGAGTGCTGATTGGTTGGCAAGAGGACACTGATTGGTAGAGGCATTATCATGGAGAATGCATGAGTTAATGGTGACTTACAGTTAACTGCCAAGCATAGTTTTAAATTTTAAACAAGGTTCTTGACTCTGATTGGTCAAGGCATTTCCCTGAGGAATGAGCCAGCGAATGGCTATCGGTTGTGATTAGCTGAAGCAGGCGCAATGTGGGTACGTGTTCTTTCTGCCTGCAAAAAACAGGGCCCCGTTATTATATGTAGCTCCCAGTACACGCAAATGCACCATATTGTGAGCCTGACTGACAATCTTAAAGTTGGTTGTCAGCGTAATGGAGGATTCCTTCACCTTTGCGAAGAGCACACAAGACTTGCATATCGATAGCAAAGCTGTTTCCATGTGCTCATTTGACATTGCTAGCCTATTCACCAATGTTCCACTTAAGGAAGCCATGGACATTTGTGCTGCAGTGCTATATCATGGGGTAGAATTTTTCATCCCGCAGGTAGGCGCGCGCCCAACCCAAATGTGAGTGAAATAGTGTATGGTGGCATCGGGCGAGCGTCCTGATGTCATCATGCACCCCTACGACTTTTGGTCGATGGGCACATGCGAGAGGCCGCAATATGCCTGCCGACAATTAAGAGGCCTATTAAGGCTCTTAAGTAATTAATTAAGCTGCATTTTTCACTGCCCACTCAACCGTTCGGTTGGCAGGCGGACGAATAGGTCAGGCAGCCTTTGCATTTTTAATGAAATTTCATCCCAAGCAGGATGAGGTTTCCAGTGCTTACTAAAAAAAAAAGTAAACATTTTTTAATGTCCTTTTTCCACATGTCCCTCGTCATGTGACTGAGTTGCATGTGGGGACAGGTTTCTCTCACACGTTAAAAGTTTATTTTTGTATTTAAAATCCATCCGCTCCCTGAGGCGGCTTTGTGCCTTCAGGGAGCTGTCAGTGCGTGATCCCCCCTGCACGTGCACAGCTCAGCACTCACGCTCCTCCTGTCCCCACCCTGGAAGTGCTGAGGCTCCCAGCGCGCATTTCACTTTGGGCTGCCCGTTAACCAGCAGCCAGTGTGAAATCGTGGTTGGAACCTGATCGTGGGCGGCGGTCGGAATCATGGCCGCTCCTGGGCCCTCCCCACCTTGGAAAAATTCTGCCCTTGGTGATCTAGACCCGTCACCATTCTTTGAGCTTATGAACTCAGCAACTCACGCAGTTGAGTTCAGCTTTAATGACATCATGTATGCCCAATTAGATGGTGTTGCCTCTTAGATGGGAACCCCTCGAGGCCCAGCTCTCACAAACATCTTTGTTTGATTTCCTGAGAAACATGCCTTTGATGGAATGACACCTAACCTCCTACCTCTCCTACTATTTCCAATAGGTGGATGCAGCATTTAACAATTTCCCTGCATGTCTTAATAGGCTCCACCCTGCACTCAAATTCACCTTTGCAAAGGAACAGTCAAATGAACTTCCCTTCCTTCACTTACGAGTTGAGAAATCTGCCAGGGAGTTCTCTACCACGGTCTACCACAAGCCTACCTTCACTGGTCAATATACACATTGAGATTCTTACAGTTCCATACACCAAAAGATTGGTCTTATCAGCAACCTCAAATAGGGCCCAAGTCATTTGCACACCATGCAAGCTTGATGCTGAAATAGGGTGCATCAAAGACATTCTGCGGGATGATGACTACCCTGATCAGATCATTTTGCGCTGTATATCAAGCAAGTTCATGAACGGGCCTGAGGCTGTTACTTTCAGCCCTGAAGAGTGCCCAGTTTACCCCAGATTACCCTGGAAGGGCAAGGTATCTCAAAAATTTAAGCAACAAGTGAAGCTAGCTGCTTCACGCTGCTACTATGCAGTAGCAACACAAGTGATATTAGCCACGAACAGGATGCTACCATCAAGCCAAAAAGATGTTCTTGCCTATCACACAAATAAAAATGTGATATATGAATTTCAGTGCCACTGTGATGCTAGGTATGTAGGCCGTATATCCCAAAGACTGGAGGAGCGTATCAAACTGCAAGTCCCAGCCGCTGTTCCAAATAGGCAGTACCCAACCAGCCCGTGCTTGCAAAACTCAAAACACAGTGTCCAACATTAGATTCGATTCCTCGATTGGACAATAGTTGCTAAATAATCCTCAGTAAACATTACGCTGACAGCCAATTTAAGATTATCAATTGGGCTCACAATGTGGTGCATTTGTGTGTACTGGAAGCTACATATATTAATACACAGTGCCGTTACTTGCAGCCAGAAAGAACATGTACACACATTGCGCCTGTTTCAGCTAAACAAAATAAGTAGCCAATCGCTGGGTCATTCCTCAGGGCAATGCCTTGACCAATCAGAGTCAAGCTGCCTGCTCTGAAATTTCAAAGAATGCTTGGCAAATAACTGTCAGTCACCATTAACTGGTGCATTGTCCATGGCACCACCTCTACCAGAGTCCACCAATCAGCACTCTCTTCTCAGACAGCATAAAGTTGTTGCTTCCCCTGACATTGGTATTCTTGTGATTGTCCTGATGAGTGCAAGGTGAACAGCTTTGACAAAATGTCTTTTTTCAGCAATACATTGCGCTATATTTTCTTTATCGAATAGTTCAGGTTGTCTGCATCATTTTATAACGTAAAGATGGTGCAAGGCAAAAAAAGAATGACAATGGTACAAGCAAAGAAAAGATGGGCAAAGAGGAAGTGAGAGTGGCATTGGCAGAATCATTCCCAAAGTTGCAGTTTAACCTCTTCTCCATTCCACCCTATCCCAGCCCTTCCCTTTCATGCATTGTTCCATGCTCCCATTTCCCTGCCTCCAGACATCCATTTTTTTTTAAAACCTGTTATCTCTCTAACTTTTTCCAGTTCTGATGAAGGGACATTGACCTGAAACAGTGGGTTGAATTTTTCCAGCCATCTGGAGATGGGCTAGGAGGTGTGAGGGCCGGTAATATGACGAGGGAAGGTGTCGAGGGGGTGGAGGGGGTGGCGGGGAAGCTCAACATCTTTCAACCTCCAAGGCATGTTGCCAGGTGGGGGGTGGGGGGTGGGGGGGCGAAGTGTCTCCTTAATGGCTGCTCATTGACCATTTGAGGAGCCCACCAGCAGAAATAGTTGTTCCAATAGCTAATTATCTGGCAACCCTCTGATTGGGCTTACAGCTCTGGGAGGCGGGGCGCTATCCTAAATTGGCTCTGCCAGCAAAATGCCAGGGTCCCACTGCCCACTGGCAGGGGTCGGCAACCATTTCTGTCCCAAGTAACAGGGATGGTGATAAAATTCAGCCCATTTACTCTGTTCCTCTCTCTACAGATGCTGCCGGACCGGCAGACTATTTCCAGCAGTTTCTATTTTTATTTCAGATTTCTAGCAGCCGCAGGATTTTGCTTTTGTATTAGAATTAGCACGAAAGCATCCTATTCTGGACCTGTTTTATTCTTAAAGTCGATACAACATTAATTTTTCTTCAAAAATAGTTTGACTTAGTTTCAGTTTTGTAGCTTTACTGGGCAATTCACTGGCGTAAATACTGGGTTAGAAATACAAGACATGAGTGAGAATCCACAATTTCGCTGTCTGGTAAGTGCCTAATCTCAGCCTGGCTGCTTAGCAAATGAGGAAGAGGCATTTTCCTCAATGGAGGAAGGAGGAATCAGACTGCGAATCAATACAAGCTGCAACCTTATGCACCTCCCATTGGCTACCTTGGAGAAGACATACCAGCAATGCATGACGTCCCAGAACACTACCATTCATTTATTTGGAGGGGTGGGAGTGATAGAGTAGGTCCTCTAAAGTTAAATTATAGGAACCTGAGAGATGTCGTAGCACTCAATGAGTTTAGTTACGATGTCTCCTCTCGGTATGATTAAATGGTCTGCTGATATTTACAGTCTAGCTTCACAAATAAAGAAGGGGTGACTTAGACAAGATGTCAAAAGACTCTCTGGCTGTCTTATTAAGTGATTGCAGGAATATTTGACCATCCAAACATTGCCACATCAGTGCAGTGATGGCTTCAACGTAACTGGCCGTGCCTAAAATTGTGCCTCAGAATGTCTACAGCAATGCTGGGTACATGCTCAGATACTACAAATCTGGTCTTATTCAGCCTGACTAAGATTTAACAAGAATTCCAAATATGAGAACACAACCGCGAAAAATTCCACAGCTACTAAGTGATGAAAGTAGCAGGCAATCACGAGGGCCTGCAGGTGGAGGGGGATTTTAGCTGCTAGATGTTTTTCTGTTTCATGTGCTTTAAAGTTCAGTCTCTCACACCTGCATGGAGAAATGCCAGTGGAGGAAGGAATCATATTGTCACTGCTTATTACAGTGACAATGTGGCACCATAAGCAGCCTCAATTAAATTTCCTATACTATGTTAAATGCAAAAATACTGATTTTATTTCATAATAGAATTATACCAGATGCACCAAACATAAAGTGTTGTCCTGACAACTGATTAAAGAAAATATCCCAATCCTGAACCTGCCCATCCTTCCTTGGGAATTTTCCTGTCAGACTCATTTCACAGGATCTCATGGTAAGTATGGATGAGGCCAATTCACCTCCTCTTGTTGTGTTCAGTTGGAAGAATCCACCAGCCTCTTCCAACACTGCATGCAGTTCTCCATTAAATGGCTCAAAAATTTAGCCTCTTCTACCCTCCAAAGATAGGTTGATTGTTCTTTTCGTCAAGCACCACCTCCTAAATTAATCTCAAATTTGCCTTTCATCGAGTTGAAGCTGAACGCTTCTTTCAGGGCACACCTTGAAGTGGACAGGGGTGCTGGTGAGGGCAAGTATTTATTCTAGTAGCTACACACACGTATCCTGCACATTTGCCTTTGTTTCTTGACAATAGAAGCAAATATAAATCTGTGAAGAATGTAGATGAAATTGTTATGAAATAGATAATAAATTTTAAATAAAAGCGGTAAATGTTGAAAATGCACTGATCATAATGCATTCAAAAAGAGACAAAAAGACAAACTTTGTTGTTGCAGATCCTTTGCTAAAACAGAAAGTTCAATTTTTGATGAAGAATTTTACATTCAAAATGTAAACATAAAAATAATAATAATCCTGATCTGCTTTCCAACATTTTCAGGTTTTAGATAAAAACAAAATACTGTGGATGCTGGAAATCTGAAATAAAAATAGAAAACGCTGGAAAAGCTCAACAGGTCTGACAGCATCTGTGGAGAGAGAAACAGAGTTAACGTTTCGAGTCCGGTCTATTAGTCATACGGACTTGAAACGTTAACTCTGTTTTTCTCTCTCTACTGATGCTGTCAGACCTGTTGAGTTTTTCCAGCATTTACTGTTTTCAGGTTTTATTTTAGATTTGGTTTGTCTATTTCGGTTTAGCCAATCTAGTTCTACCATGTTGGTAGTTGCATGATAAAAAATAATGAAGTTGTTGATTCATCATATCAATCTCAGTCAATTGAAGTATATGTTGACATTGTGCAGTAGTGTGAAATAGCTTATAGCCAGCATAGCCAATCAATGGAAATGGACATTAAGCTTGATCAGGACTCCAGTAGTGCTCCTTCCTGCAATACTGCTTAATCCTTGGAAATTTTGTAAAAAGTTATTTTAAGTTTTTTTTTAAAGTTTTAACAGCATCTTTGAAGCTTCTACAGGCTGAAGTGGTTTGTATATCTGACCTGCCCATGGTAAAGAGCCAGAAGACAATAAGCTAATTTAGCATGCGGCATGAAATAAAGGAAAAGTTAAGTAAAAAGCTCCCTTTTTGATTAAGTGACATTTTTAAGTATTTCACTTATTATGTAATAGAACATAGGCTCTGGGAAGTTAAAATGTTTGGCACGAGGAAAAGATGGTTCATACTGTTTGTACTGTCATTTTTTCAATTTAACAATTTGTCAAACCATATAATACATATCTAATCCTAAGAAATTATATCCCAAAGCATTGCACCAATTGTATTGCTGGCTGGCACCTTACCTGGATTCACCTGAGCACTTGCAAGACCAAAGCAAAGTAGCAGCATCAACAGCAGGTGCATAATTGGACAGGAAGTGGTGACCATCTCAGGTGAGCAGATTTTCAGGTCTGAGAAGAGAATCAGAGTTAGTGTTGACCTGAAAATAATGGCATCACCTTGTCTAAACTGTATTTTGCCTGTGTAAATTCACCTTATTTATATAGCATGCCTGGAATCTCATTAGCCTCACTTTTATATATTTTTCTGAGATTATAAACAGCTGTAAAACCTCACCTACACTGAAGAAATTATTGCAAAATATGTACCAAGTCTTTACATTGCACTCCACAGCCATGGTTAATCATCTTACCACTGCAACATCTTCAATAGGACAGGAGCAACGTGATATTCATAATCTGAATGTGGAATATGCCACAATTACTTAAAAATATCAGCCATTAATAAAGAATTCATTTTTTTAAAAAAATGAACATCATATTTACTGTTTGTTTCTTCTTATGTCTAGGCAACATTTCACGTTAATTGTAGTTTTTATTAGGACAATGAGTACCAGGCACAGAAAGAAAGGACTGGCATTTATATAGTGCCTTTCGCAACCTTGGCATATCCCAAAGCACTTTGCAATGTAGGGAAACACAGTAGCCAATCTGTTTTAGTCATAAGGAATAATATTGGCCGAGACATCAGGAAAACTCTCCTGCTCTTTTTCAAATTGTGCCATGAAATGTTTTACATCCACCTGCATGTGGGCAGATTTAACATCACATCCAAATTAAAGCATCGCTGGCAGTGCAGCCACTGAGCCACAGCTAACAATGAGACAAATAGGTTACATTGCTTTAGTTCACATGGATAGTTTATTGTGGTAGAATTATGACTGGGGCAAGACTACGTCACACCGGTGTACAGTTTAATTTTCTTGACCTTATGCAACTTCCTATGCCTGCGTGTTACGAAATACAGAAAAATCAAACTTTTCCCAAGTCAACTTTTAAAATCAATAAAACATTTAATTGTTCTAGGGATACTTCTTTATAACAGCAATAACTGCCAGTACTTGGCTCGTTAATGTACTAGTAACTTCCTATATTTTGTTGTAAACATTTACGTGTTGCATTTAGTCATTTATATACTTTTAAAAACAAACTGAAAAGCATTTCTGCAGTAATTTTCATACAAAATTTTCAACTATTCTCAGTTTTATTTCCAGTTACAGATCCCAAACTTTAAAACATTACTGACAGTGTTGTGTGTTTGCAGCTGACCTGTGCATTAGCCTCAAAAGCAAAAATACAATACTCATCATCACTGTGTGATTTATTCCGCATGGAGTTTGCAGGTTTTAAACAAAGCAACTGGGATGAAGTCCCAGAGAACTGGAACAGGCCTTTTAACCAGTCTGCCATGGCACTCAGCTGCCCCTGTGGCTGTTTTCTGAGCTGCGTCCAGGGTTAGAGGGCCCACCTTTATCCTGCGCCTGTCCCCACCTGAATGAAAACCCTGTTGTTCAGGGCACTTTTTCCCCGAGGTGGGAATCGAGCTATGTGCCTCTAAAGAAGCCATTCAATGGCATTACCATCGCTGAATCCCCCACGTTCAACATCCTGGGGGTTACCATGGACCAGAAACTGAACCAGCCATATAAATACCATAGCTACAAGAGCAGGTCAGAGGCTAGAAATTCTATGGCCAGTGACTCACCTCCTGACTCCCCAGAACCTGCCCACCATTTACAAGGCGCAAGTCAGGAGTGGGATGGAATACTCTACGCTTGCCTGGATGAGTGCAACTCCCACAACACTCATGAAGCTCAGCATCATCCAGAACAAAGCAGCCCGCTTGATTGGCAGCACCTTAGACATTCACTCCCTCCACCACCGACGCACAGTGGCAGCAGTGTGTACCATCAACAAGATGCACTGCAGCAACTCACTAAGGCTCCCTTGACAGTACCTTCCAAACACGTGACCTCTACCACCTAGAAGAACAAGGGCAGTAGATGCTTGGGAACACCACCACCTGCAAGTTCCCCTCCAAGCCACACACCAGCCTGACTTGGAACTATATCGCTGTACTCTTACTGTTGTTGGGTCAAAGTCCTGGAACTCCCGCCCTAACAGCACTGTGAGTGTTCTACACCACATGGACTGCAGTGGTTCAAACAGGCGGAGCGCCATCACCTTCTCAAGGACACACACCTCCCATGAACAAATAATAATAAAAAAGAGGCCAGCTTCTCAAACCAAGCAGGTGTGGATGGAAACCACCAAGGAACCAAGCAGCAGAGGTGTCGTCACTCCAATGAGACACAGTGTACCAAAACGGTCAAGGGCCTCAGTGCAGGATGAGAGAGTGAGTGGAATAACACTTTCAGGTGCTAGGCCTCACACTCTGACTCTCCCGTACATTATTCATCAGGACCGCACACCTTGCAGCTTCACTCATTCCTGTCTCTCCAGCCACATCACATTCCCAACTGAGCAACCAACACTCACTCCACCCTAAGTCTATTACCCTCTCCCACCAATGCCTCACGGTCACTTTCCACAAATATTGCCTTCCCCTCCTCTCCATTTCTAATACTCATCCCTCTCAGTTGCCTCTCCTTGAAGATAAAGAGAGCACACAACTTTAGAAGAGGCAGAGACGCAGGGGGTGGTCTTCCAGCGACAGGCACCTTTACGGCCCTTGGCAATGTGTGCCCACCTGGCTAATTGGGAAGGAGCCTCCTTGTTCCAGGAGGTTTCAGATGGCAGCAGCGACCTGTCATGTGAGCGTGAGCTTCCTGCTGTCCTTGAGAGATCTCACCTCACTGCAATCCCTCAGATCCCAGAGCAGGACTTCCTGATAGGAGTGACAAACCCAGGTATCATCTCCCTTCCTGTCATTGGTGCAGCCACAGGAATCAATGTCCAGTTCAGCCATTCTGATCCCTGCCAAGGTCCCTTTAATTAGAAATCCTTCCTTTGACAGATTCGGTGCATCATCCTGAACCCCCGTCTCTGATTGATTGTGAAACCTAGAAGTGGAATGCTAATGCCGTGACACAGTTACGGAGCCACCACAAAGCCCACTGCAGATCCTACCCGCTACAGGTCCCACTATTAAATTCGGGACTATTTCAATCTGCCCGCTCTCCCATTTTACACAGTCGCACGCAAATTAAAAATGCTCTGTTGTTGTGAGGGTGAATAAAGCAGTAAATGCTATTCCGAATCGGTCCAGTGTCCCTAATGCAACGCCCATGGATCAATGTACTCCAGTCGCACTGGTGCTACTCCACCCCATAGAGCAAAGCACCTCCTTGGCTACAAGACATTGGCCAGAAGTTTTAGCTTGGTGAGTGGACATGCACCCGACCTGACCAAGTGTGAAATGACGCGCAATGATGTCACCCGAGCGTGTCGATGTCAACGTGCAGTCGTGCAACAGTCGGTGGGCGTGCGCCGGAACCAGCAGCCCACCCGCTGACAATTAAAAGGCCTGTTAAGGCCACTAGATAATCAATTGTGCTGAATTTTTCACTGCCCGCTCAACCTAATGGTTGACGGGCAAGCCAAAAGGCCAAGCGGCCTTTGCATTTTTTGGGAAATCTCATCCACGGGCGGGATGAGGTTTCCAAAATCAAATACAAATGAAATAACTTTAATTTTTAATTAAAAACATGTCCCCGCTCATGTGACAGCTCCGTGCCTCGGGGAGATTGTTCAGCGCTCCTTCGCGTGCTAGGCCGGCTCGCCTTCCTTCCCCTGCCCACACGGGCGGCGCTCAGCGCTGCCGCTCGCGTATCACGCTGGGTGGGCCTTAATTGGCCTGCCTGCGTAAATTCACAGTGCGCTGCCGATCGCGGCCGGTGGTCGGCTTCCTGACCGCTCCGGCTGATCCTGCATGCCAAGGGCAAAATCCTGTCCATTGTCTGTCGTTAACAAAATTCCCTCATTGTCGTTCTCACATCTGTTACTCCAGTTCAATGCCTGAAATGTTAGTGAAAAGAAGTTTCAACAGTTACTGTAACAGAGTTTAGGGAAAGGTTGCAATTCCATCCTGCTCCCCAATCACATATGATCCTGCAATACCCAGAGAGGAAGTGACTAAAATAAAAAAATTCCACAGCCTTCCGAATTCCAAATGCTTTGTTTTCTTTTGATACATGCAATAGAAAAATACTAAAAAGAAAACCAGAGAATCTCATAATGTACAGGCTAGAAAATTATAGTAATTGTGTATATTGATATAGTCAAGGCATTTGATAATGACAAGATACTGAGAAGTCTTTTTTTAAATAGTGGTGGGATACAGACAATTCAGGATAATGGGAGCTGTGTCCACTGCAACATTTGATACAGTTCTAATGTTTCCTATGTTGCAGCGACAGAAATCCACATCACTGCTCTCCTCTTCATCTTATAATTTGTGCCTCATTCCACCACCACCCCCCCCCCCCCCCCCCCCCACCCCATCGATAGTATTTATTCAGCTTGCATAAATCTGATTTAAGTCACAGTCATAGAAATTGAAGGCACACAGGGAGGACATTCAGCTGTCTGTGACCATGGCGACCGAGATAGCCAGCTTAATCTCACTTTCCAGCTCTTGATCCGTAGCCTTGTAGGTTGCAACACTTCAAGTGCAAATTCAAGTGTTTTTTTTTAAATCTTAAGAGGGTTTTTGTCTCTAGCATCCTTTCAGGCAGTGAGTTCCAGACCTCCAGCACTCTCCAAGCGAAATTTTTCTTCTCAACTCTTTATTAATGCTCTGCCAATTACTTAAGTCATTCCCCTCTGGTTATTTTTTAATGGAAATAACTCCTTCCTATCCACTCTATAGGTCCCTCATAATTTCCAACACCTCAATTAAATCTCCCCTGAGCCTCCTCTGTTCTACATAAAACAATCCCACTCTCTCCAACCTTTCCTCATGGCTAAAATTCTCCATTCTTGGCAACATCCTTGTAAATCTCCTCAGTGTTCTCTCTAATGCAATCACACCCTTCCTGTAATGTGGTGACCAGAACTGGATGCAGTGCACTAGCTATGGTCTAACTAGTGTTTTACATACTTCTAGCATAACCTCCCTAACTCTGCAAGTCTATATCTTGGCTAATAAAGGAAAGTATTTGTGTGCCTTTTTAAACCACATTATCTACTTTCTCTGCTACCTTCAGGAATCTGTGGATGTGCACTCCATGATACCTTTGTTTCTCTACATTTCTCAGTATCTTACTTTTATTGTGTATTCCCTTGTTTGCCCTCTCTCATGCATTACCTAAGTGCAAGTTCTTGGAAGGATCCCTTAAAGAAAGGTAGATAACTTAACTTATTAGCCAGAGCTTTTATATTAACTATATCCTGTGGTCTTATGTGAGGTTCTACCATCACTTCTCCCTAACGCCCCTCATCGCTTCCCTATATCTTATAATGAGACCCTCTGCAGTGGAGAATGGTCTGGGGATTAGATGAATTGTCGGTGTCTTATTTCATGAAGTTTAATTTGTTGATAATTTCAGTTAAAGGAAATCATGGGGGTCTGTTAGGCTTTGTCAAGTAGCTGACCTTACTATTCCTAACTTTCCAGTTCAGCTGTGATTTGCTGAACCTAGTAGATAGATAGATGACCTCTGAAGTTGTCTGAAGTCTTGTCAAGATGCCATGTGCTTGCAAACGTACATGATTGTCTGTTCAACACACTCACTGGTACAAACTTAGATGAATTCCTCCAAGATATTATGCAGCTCCATTTCACTTTGCCAACTGCCTTCCTAGTGTACCAGCGTACTTGGCAGTCCGAATGCAGAGCGTGCTCCTGCTTATCGGAGTCTTGCCTAGGGAGCAGGCAAACCACGGAATGAAGATTCCCATTGGAAAAGGGATTTTTTTTTAATTTGTTTATGTTTCAATTTTTTAAACATTACAACCAAAACAAAAACAATGATGCAAAAAAGAAAAATATAATGAGAACAGTGCATAAATTAATAAAATCTGGAATATGTAGTATGTGCGCTAAGCTCATACAGATGCATCAAACAGAGTAAAGGACTTCAGTGAAAGTAGAAATGAGGAACTAAGAAGGACACAACCAACCAAAATAAAACAGTTAAAATTAGGTAAACAAATTAAGGCAGCCAGGTTAAAGCATAATCAAAATTAAGGGATAAATAAATATAACCCAGCAAAAGCCCATCATAGACTCATAGAACATTGCACAAGAAAACTATTTGGTCCTTAAAATCTGCCAGTCTTGTTCTCCACAAGACGTCTAGTCTAATTCCTCTCTCTGAATGGTTTTCTCCTTTCATGTGTTTATTAACTTTGCTTTAACTGTGGCTTGTGACAGACCAAGAATTCCACATTCTAACTACTTAAATGCACAAAGATTTTTTTCTAAACTTCGCCGTCAATTCTTTTTATGATTACTTTACATTTGTGACCTTTTGTTAGAGTCTTGTCAATCATTGGAGAATCTTGGGGGAGATGGAGGCATAATGGTAATTCCACTGGACTAGTACTCCAGAGACCCACGCTAATATTCCAGGGACAGGGGTTCAAAACCTACCACAGCAGCTGGTGGAATTTGAATTCAATTAATAAGCTGGAATGAAATAGCTAGCCTCAGTAATGGTGACCATTGTCATAAAAAACCCATCTGGTTCACTAATGCTCTTTAGGAAAGGAAATCTGCCGTCCTTACCTGGCCTGGCCTACATGTGACTCCAGACCCACAGTATCATGGTGGACTCTTAATTACTCTCTGCAACAGCCACTCAGTTCAAGGGCAATTAGGGATGGGCAACAAAAACTGGCCTCCCATGAAAGAATAAACAAAATAAAAAACTCTTCAGCCTCTTGAAGGCCTTCATCAGGTTGTTGCTTAACTCCTCACCTTGCTCTTTAAACTGTAACCTTTCATTCCTGGTAACCTCCTAATCTACACTGTACCTTTACATTATTAAAGCAATGCTCCTATAATTGTATGTCCAAAACTACAACTGTGTTTTTGCCATGGAGTCATAAGGTCATGGGTTCAGGTCCCACTCCAGAGACTGAATGCATAATCCAGACTGGTACTTCAGTGCAGTACTAAATGAATGCTTTACTGTTTGAGGTGCCTGACTTTTGGATGAGATGTTAAGCTGTGTTCCCGTCCGCATTCCTGTTTGATGAATGAAGAAGGTCTCATGACAGCTTTCGAAAGAAAGCAGGGGAGCTATTGCTGGGGTCCTGGGCAATATTTACTCCTCACCCAACACCAATAAAAACAGATTATCTGACCACGGTAGCCACTGTTGTAATGTAGAGGAACATGAGAGCCAATTTGGACATAGGAAGGTCCCACAAAAGTAGCAACATAATACTGACCATATAATTTGCTTTTGGTGATTTTGGTTGTCGATTAAATATTGCCCAGGGCCCCTAGGAGAACTCCCCTGCTCTTCTTTGAAAGGTGGCCTTTTAAGTCCACCTTTGAGGGCAGACACATCTTGATTTAACATCTTATCCATCATGCGGTACCACAGAAAGACCATGCGATTTGACTGAACATCTTCCTTACATCCAGGATGACACTATCAAAACAATGATTCCCATGAATGATATTCCACTTGATTGGGTTAAATCAGGGTGATGATAAACTGTTCAGGCAGGTTCAGGTGAGAATTCGCGCAAAAAAAATTACAGGTCACAATTTAGCAAGAACATGGGTCCAAGCACAACATAAAGGGTCTTTACCCTTAAGGAAGGAGAGCTGGAAATAATTCTTTGAGTGCCCACATTGAGGCCACATTCAGTATTGTGCTAGTATTGGTCAGCAGTGTGGCTGGTTTCTTACAGATCTTTATTGGTGGCCCAGCCACATGTATTGACAACAGTTATGGCAAGAATTGATATATACATTTGATCCTTACACTTTCTATGATTAGGTACTGATCCTAAGTAAATGCTCTAGAGCTTAAACAAATAAGTAAGAAATATTCCAATTCCTGAACAACTCTGGGTTAGCATGGAGCTGTAAAGTCTACTTCTGAGGGAATGCAATAGAAATTCCAGGGAATGTCATAGCAAACATGACAGAAAAATTAAAATCTAGAATTGCTCCAGTTTAACACTTTTAACATTAATATATGAAGATCATTAAATTCAAACAGAAAATCACTGTTTCATTCTTCATAAAGACATATATTTATGTTTACAATATTAGAAGAACAAATCAAAAATCGCCGATTGCAGTGGATTTGACTTGTATTGAAGTGCATGGGTTAGTTGAGTTCACCTAGTGTTACTTCACAGATTACCATGATCTTCAGGAGCTTGACTGACCACTTCATGGAATTGGGAAGAATTTCCTCAAATTTCTGAAACTTTGAATGTTTTGGCAACCCCTCGCTTCCTAGACTCAGTACCGCCTGTGGTTGCCAAGGATAGGGTAAAAATTTGCATTATCTAATGGATGCCCCCTAACCTGTCCAATGGATTGGGAAGATATTACAGGATTTCTTCCTGCTCTTTTAGTATGCTCAGATACATGCCAATGTGTTTATTGATGGTTGTGATATGATCACTGCAGGAATATGGCTCATCTGCACTGGCAAAATGAATGGCATCATTAAGATGTTTCTTCTACTGTTTTTTTTTCTTCAGGTAGCCAAAGATTAATTTGCCACTAATCCATAATCAGAAGTTAAGGCATCGACTTGGTAAAATATAAAGCCAAATGAGAAGGATGGTAGGTGTGCGTGTGTGCTGAATGGAGCCAGGACAGGATAAGGAGGCAATCTCCAGAGCAGATGAGGCCAGATGGAGATGTGAGGGTGTATGAGAGTGAGTGATGATGTCCCTTGAGCTGGCAGTGAGTGAGATGCCAGTGAATGTGATGAACGAGTTGAGATTGATGAGATGGTTGACTTACCCTGGTGGTGCGGATGAGATCATTCATCCGTTTTCTGCACTGGATGACCGACCTCTTCTTTGCAGCGTTGGCACTGACCACCACTGCCACTGCCTCCCAAGCCAGAGTGGTGAGACTGATGGGTCTCCTGCAGCCAGAGCAGGGGATAGGGGACTTCGCGGTGTTCCAAGGACATGTCACTGAATCGGCGGGACTGCACTCTTCCTGGCTTTTTGGGCCATGTCTTCACCGGAGCAGTCCTGGGCTGCATGCATCTAGAAATGTCCATGTGGCTGCAGTTTAAATATGGTGCCTGGCGTGAGGGAACGGCGAGGTAATGATGTGGCCTGCAAATTAGAGGCCTGCACCAGCAATCCAGTATGTCTCCTGTGATTGCATAATTTATGAGGTGGGAAGGGAAAGATATGGCACAAAAATCCGTCATTGTGGCCGGCGGTTAAAGAACTTTTTTCATGCCCGCTACCGCACTTAGTGCAAATCTGGGACAATTCCTCCTTGTCAGTTGTTTTCGCAGTATGGCTCACTTATATGTGCTAGAAGCAACATATATTCACAAGCCCCTGTCTTTTGCAGACAGAAGGAACATGTCCACATTTTGCACCTTTTTCAGCTAAA
This sequence comes from Carcharodon carcharias, assembly GCF_017639515.1. Lineage (NCBI taxonomy): Eukaryota > Metazoa > Chordata > Chondrichthyes > Lamniformes > Lamnidae > Carcharodon > Carcharodon carcharias. The sequence goes on along the minus strand of NC_054482.1, from coordinate 12,611,356 downwards.
CAAAAACTTAAGGAACAGTCATTCCTTGACTTTATTCCCCACGGCAATTCCTTAATCAATCAGAGTCAACCTGCCCAGTTTTAATTTAAACAAAGCTGGGCAGTTAACTATTCCATGTTGCATTCTCCATGGCAACACTTCCACCAGGGTCTACTTGCCAACCAATCAGCACTCTTTTCTCATGCAGTATAAATTGTTGTTTCCCCATTGCAGTTGGTAATTTCTTGCAAACTATTCTGATGAGTGCAAGATGAAAAGCTTTGGTAATGTGTCTATTTTCTCAGTAATACTCAAGTTCTGATATTTTACTAAGTATCATCTTGTTTATTTAACAGCTGTATTTATTTTTGTTTTAAAATAAACATTATCTTTCGTTACTGCTGACAATATGAACTGGTGGTCATGTGGTCTGATTATTTTGCAAACTGCTGTGCACAGCTATGGTCGGATTGCTTATTTGTTGGCCTCATTCCAAATAATACATTATTACTTCCTTAGTAGAAGATCTTTATTATGAGAAGAGTCATAAAATTTTTTATGTTGCTTCATGCTTTGTCTCAAATTGTTCTCCCCATTAACATAATAAAAATTAAGTTAAATCTGGGTAGTAAATTGGACAAAAACAAAATACTGTAGAAGCTCGTAACCTGAATTTAAAACAGAAATTATTCAGCAGATTGGGCAGCATCTGAAATGAACATCGGACTAATGAGCAGGAATAGGCCATTCGACCCTTCGAGCCTGCTCCGCCATTCCATAAGATCATGGCTGATCTGGTTGTGGTCTCAACTCCACTTTCCTGTCTTCCCCTGTAACCCTCGACTCCCTTGTCTATCAAAAATCTGTCCAACTCTGCCATGAATAAATACAAAGACACCAACCTCCACTGTTCTCTGGGAAAGAGAATTCCACCTACCAACAACCTTCTGAGAGAAAAAAATTCTCCTCATCTCAGTCTTAAAAGGGAGATCCCTTATTTTTAAACTGTGTTCCTGAGTTCTAGCCCCTCACCCCCAATGTGAAGTGAATGAAATGGTATTAATGTTTTCGGACTGAACTTCCATCAGATGTGGAAGATCTTAGTGATCAACAACTTTGACCTTTGAAAATCTTCCAGTCCTGACAAAGGGTCATCAACCTGAACCTCTGTTTCTCTGCCCACAGATGGTGCCTTACCGAGTGATTCCACTCAACTATTTTTATTGGGATGAATGTGACATTTGTTTGATATGTTTAAATCCTATAAACTTGCTCAATAAACAAAGATGGTTTTATTGATTTCTCTGCTATTGCAGCTGGGTTAAAAAACAAAGCCAGCAAACCTCTACTTGGGATAACGGATTAAAGTTATTTCAAATGCAGGTTGAAGTGAAGCAAGCACAGTTGTTTTTGTCTGTCGTATAGTGTAAGAGTTAGACATTCTAGTCACGAGAACAACATATGGGCAAAAAAAAAAGTTGTTTTCCCAAAACACTAAGTTCGCATAGCAACCTTTTTTTTTTGGCTTGATAACTGGAAATTCCATCAGTTGCTCTAAAACTGTAAAATGTTTGGATGGAAACCATGAAAAGCACTAGTTTAATTTTTGTTGTCTAACAAATGGTGGCCAAGCAAAAGAGCTAAAAGCATCAAACATTTGATTAAAATGCTTCTGATTTTGAAATAAATGCTTAAACTTCACTTACTGCTTATAAACTGATTTATGTTTTAACATTGCAAAATGAATTTAATTTTAGATTAACTGCTTGAATAAAGATTCTAGCTTACTGACGACGTAGCAGAACATCATTCCTGGTTCTAACTAAGAGAATTTGAGGAGTTAAGAGTCCAACTTAAAATGTAGAACATCAAAGGTATTCATCTCTGGATTGTTATCTGAGCCACGTGCCAAATGGCACAGGGTCAAGCAGATCAGAGAATTAGACACGAGGCCCATAGAGTGCTGTGGGTAGAAGGGGCTTTGATTCATGGGGTACTGACGCCAGTACTCAGGGAAGAATGAGCTATTAAGTTGGGATGGGCTCCATTTAAATCAGGCTGGGACCAGTGTTCTGGTCAATTGTATAACTAAGGCTGTGGACAGGGCTTTAAACTAACCATGTGTAATGGGGCATGGGGAGGGTTTGGGTAAAGGTAGATTTAGAAATCCAAAGGGAAAGGTCGGGGCATTGGAGCAGTATAGTGATGTGGGTAAAGACAAGCAGAGTGGGACAGGAAGGGACAGAGAGTTCAATACAATTTGTACATCAATGAATGAAGTCTTTGCAAGGCACAGAAGTAAAAAAAATGAAATTAAAGATGCTTTATCTGAATGCACGAAGCATCAGCAATAATATAGATGAACTAGCAGCACGAATAGAGGTAAATGATTTAGACCTAATTGCCATTACAGAGACCTGGTTACAAGGTGATCAAGATTGGAAAATAGATATCCCAGGATACACAATATTTCAGAAAAACAAGCAGAAGAGCAAAGGAAGAGGGGTAACCCTGACAGTAAAAGATGACAGAAGGACATTAGTGAGAAAGGGTCTGGCCTCAGAAGATCATGAAGTAGAGTCAATATGGATGGAAATTAGGAATACCAAGAGTCAGAAAATACTAGTAAGAGTAGTTTATAGTAGTTATACCATCGGATAAAGCATTAAACAAGAGATTACTGGAGCTTGTAACAAAGGCAATATAATAATTGTGGGGGACTTTAATCTTCATATAGACTGGGACAATCAAATTGACAAGGGTGGTCTGGAAGATGAGTTTATAGAATGTTTTTGTGCCAGTTTCAGAGCAATATGCTGTGGAACTGACTAGGGATAGAGCTATCTTAGATTTGGTGACGTGTAATGAAGCAAAGTTAATTAGTAAAAAGTCCACTAGGAAATAGTGATCATTATACCACTGAATTCGAAGGGCAGAATTTTGAGCTCGGTGGGCCTGGGAGTGGGCTGGGAAAGGGGCCGCCGCCAGCGATTGGCCCCTGACCGCGATTTCACACTGGAAGGTCAATTAAGGCCCACCCAGTGTGAAACGTTGCTCCTCAGTGGTCTGGAAGGGCCGAGTGGACGTGGGGACTTGTTGGCTGCTGAGACCAATGACGACCCGGTGGCCAGTTTAAAAACAACCCAGACAGCCCCTGGAAGGTTTCCCTGGAAGAACGTCTGTTCTGCGTTAGCAAGGTGATGGAGTCGAGTACGGCTGGAGATACCAGGCGGGAGGGCAAGTCGGGTGGGCACTCGGCCCCCCCGATTTTCAGATGAGTGCCTCGCAGTTCTTCTGGAGAAAGTGGCTGCCAGGAGAGACACTCTTATCTCCAGAGATGGGAAGAGGAGGCCACTGCACCTCACAAAGAGGGCAAGGAAGGAGGATGCAGTTCCCGTTAGCAGCCATGACGTGGTGTGGCGCACATGGGTACAGTGCCTGAAGAAGTTTAATGACCTGCTACTCTCAGGAAGGGTGAGTACCGTGCTGGCATGGGTCAGTGTGCAGAAGTGTTAAGATGTGGTCATCCCCCCGTGGACCTAAGGGGTGCTAGAGTCTGAGTGCCAACTGCCAGTGATGCCGGAGCTGGCCAAGGGGGTGAGCCCTGGCTGCTTGGATGGATTGCTTGAGGGCTACTGCTCGGATGTGCCCTGCGGTGTTCCTCAGCTGGTGTTGGCCAGGCTGCAATGGCGCTGCAGGTAGATAGAGGACTAATCAATGCTCCTCTGTCCTTTCAGGAGAAGACAAGCTGTAACGAAGCAGACAGGTCATGTACAGGTGAAGGCCCTCCCAACCTGCTGCTGCTGACCGGGTTCGAGCAGGATGCCCTTGAGCTGGAGAGCTGGCGTGCTCCCCACGCTGCTGGGTGTGGAGAGGTGGGGGGGTGCTAGGTGAAGGAAAGAGTGCAGTGCACAGAGGTGAGAGTTTCGGTTTGGGCAACTTTTCTAGTGTAGTCCTTTCATTGATGGGAGTCTCAAACCTGGAGTCCTCATTGATCATTGAAAGATGATGGCACCATGATGCACATTTCCATTGTCTCACCAGGGTGCCTGGCATGCACAGTGACACTATGATGACTTTAACTAATGACATGTCCTTGTTCACCCTTTTAGATTTGCCAGCATGCACTCGCTCTCTAGACCCCGAAGAGCCAGCCCTGATGCAGGAGGGTCACCAGGCTCCAATTTCACCCACTCTCTGAACCAGGCACCAGCACAGATACCAGCACCTCGGTGACCATTAGATGGGTGGCTAAAATGTCGGTGCACATTGGTGAGGGCACTTCACACTTGCTTGAGGTGCAGGCGGAGGCAGAGAGTGCCTAGGGTGCCGGCAGTATGAGGACTGCTGGGGACCAGGACGTTGCTCATTCAAAGGCAGATGATGGCCTTTGGAGTTATCCATTGGGTGGCAGATGCTGGATGTCCAGCGGGATGTGTGGGAAGATCTGGCAGAGATCCTTGAGGGTCTGCATGCCATGGGTCTCCGTTGTGGAGGAGTCCCTGCAGAGCATGAGCACTGCGTTACCCCTCATGGCCGAGCGCACTGCCTCCTCCATTTACAGCAGCGACTCTAATGGAGAGGCTCCTCCTGGAGAACAATCAGGGGTTCCTGTGGTTGTGTTTGGACCTGCAAGTCCTCACACAGGCAATGACGGGTGGTCAGTAGTCACAGGTCAGTACCAGTGTGGGAGATGGATGAGGCTCGCTAGTATCTCAGCTAAGCGCCCATCCATTAGTGGTGAGCAGGGAGGTCCAGAGTGACCTCACTTAGGTGCACGAGCTGCTTGTCAGCTCTATGGGCTCCCCTGCCCGTCCACCACTGATCATAGCATCTGATGAGGCTGCAGTGACTGGGGAGATGCCAGCCAAGGCACTGGACGCTCCCTCCCAGGCGGGGCCAGCACAGGCTCCAGTGGCCAGAGGACGACCACCAAGGTCATCAAGGCCAAGAAGACAGCAGAGTCAGCAGGCTGCCTCCAATACCGGTGCCAGTGACGGGGGTGGGGGGGCCACAGGGCACCAAGACTTAGCACTCAGAAACATAAGCTAAAGGCACCATGAGCGCAAGGGGAACAGTTCATTTATGTTTGGTTTATATGTCTGTTGGTGTGGACATCGACACCAGTAGTGCTAATGTCATTATGCATTCAATGTGACGATAACATTAAATGTGCTTTGGTTCTGATGGCCTGGGTATACTTCACTATTTTTTCTTCCTAGTGCAGGGCGCGCCAATATGTAATGCTGGACATGAGTGGCTGGACACTTTATTGCACAGGCGTTGAATGGGTAATTTCAGACATCCAGGATGGAGGCAGTAGCCCTGGCATGAGGTGGAAGCAGATCTTTGGTAACCTAGCTGAAGGAGCATTGGATCAAGGCATCTCTGGTGTCCCTGCCTCTGTGGAGGTTACCGAGGTCTGCCTTCACGCCCTCAGCATTCTGCTCACTGTGCTCCTCTTCTGACTCACTACTGAATTCATCCTCTGTGGTCTGTGCAGCTGCATCAAGATCTTCTTCCTCCAGTGGGTCCCCCCTTGACAGTGCCAGATTGTGTGAGAAGCGCAGCATGCAACCACTATCAGTGAGACCCACTCTGGGGGTATGGTAGTGCACCCCCTGAAATGGTCTAGGCATCGGAAGCGCATCTTAAGACCACCTATGGTCCTCTCTATCACCGCCCTTGTGGAGGCATGACTCGTACTGTAACGCTGCTCTGCCTCTGTTCTTGGGTGGCGGAGCGGCATCATGAGCCACCTTTTCAACAGATTGCCCTTGTCACCCAGCACCATCCATCCAGTCACGCTGGAGCAATGAAGAGCCTTGGCACTTGGGAGTGTCTCAGGATGTAAGCATCAAGGGAGCTGCCAGGGTACCTTGCACAGACTTTGCAGATTCTGCATCCTGTGGTCACACCATCTGCACGTTCATGGAGTCATGGAGTTGAAGCCCTTCCTGTTGATGAAGGCACCCGGCTGACCCGGTGGTGCCTTGATGGCCACGTGTGTGCAGTTGATGGCACCCTGGATGTGGGGGAACCCAGCAATTGCTGCAAAGCCTCTGGGTTACTCAGCCTGGTTGGCCTCGTCCGTAGGGTAAAGAATAAATGTCAGTACCCGCCTGAACAGAGCTTCTGTCACCAGCTTGATGCAACTGTGGACAGCTGATTGGGAGACTCCACGCTGATCCCCCACTGAGCCCTGGAAAAAGCCGGAGGCATAGAAGTTGAGGGCCGTTGCGACCTTCAAAGCCACGGGCATGGAGTGCCCACTCACACAGTTGGAGCTGCTCTCAGGCCCAATCGTCTGACAAATGGAGGTCATGGTCTCCCTTGAGAGGCGGAGCCTCCTTCGGCATTGCACCTCAGACATATTGTGGTAGCTGCATCACTGCCTGTAAACCTTGGCAGCAGGATTGTGGCATCTTCTGTGGCCCCTTCTGCCTTGGACTTCCAACTGGCCCTGCTCCCCTTGTGCCAGCACCTCTCCTCCCATAGGTCACTCCCCTGGAAGCTGCATTGGGACACGTGGCCTCCTCTCCCTTCTACCCTTCTCTTCCTCCTCAGAGGATGTACCACCAGCAGAGACCAGGGTAACAGAAGGCTGTCTGATACCTGGAAGGGTCCACACGGTTTGAATCCTCCGGGGCCTTGGCGACGTTAATAAGTCCTGAAGTGAAGCCTGGAAATGCTAACGATGAAGCCCCGAACAGAGATGGAGCTGCCAAGTACCAAGAAGCCACCAGAAGCAAATTATCTCCCAAAACTTCTCACTACTCACACTGGCAATGCTGTTGATCTTTTCTCATCCCTCCCTTGGATGAGGTTTAGCAAATTGTCAGCTGCCTGCCTGCCTGTTTTGCCTGTGCGACGAGTGCAAAATCGCATGGGCAGCATAAAATACAGTTTAATTGCCTTTTTAATGGCCTTGTAATTGATGGTGGGTGCAGCTCCGACTCCCGCGTACGCCTGCTGACCGAAATGTCACGCGATGATGTCAGGCACTCACCCAACGTCATCACGCGCTATCTTCTGCTCGAGTGGGTCAGGCACGTGCCCGCCCACTCTGTGAAAGATTTTGCCCTATGTTAAGTTTGAAAGTGACATATTCTAATCACAAACAAGAATCTTAAACTTAAACAAAGCCAATTACATAGTTATGAGGGGAGAACTGGCTACGGTTAATTGGGTAACTAGACTAAAAGGAATGGAGGTAAGTCAACTGTGGGAAACATTTAAAGAAACAATTCAAACTGTTCAACAAAAATACATTCCACTGCAAGGCAAAAACTCAGCAAGAAAGACCCATACATGGCTCATTCAGGAAGTTAAGTATAGTATTGGATTAATTGACAATGCCTACAATGTTCCAAAAAAAAAACCAGGAGCAGGTCTGAGGATTGGGAGTGTTTTAGAAACCAGCAAAGGGCCACCAGAAAGTTGATTAAAAGGGAAAAATAGAATATGAGAGTAAACTAGCCAGAAATATAAAAACAGATTGTAAGAGCTTTTATAAGAAAATAAAAAAGGAAGAGAGTAGCTAAACTAAACGTTGGTTCCTAGACGCATGAGGAAATGGCAGAGGCATGGAGCAAATATTTTGTTTCTGTCGATCACAGTAGATGACACAAGTTTCATACCAGAAATCGATTAAGGGGACTAAAAAGGCTGAGGAAATTAATATCAGCAGAGAAAAACTATTGGAGAAATTTAAGGGACTAAAATCCAGCAAATCCACCAGACTTGTTGACCTACACCCTAGAGTTCTAAAAGAGATAGCTGCAGAGATAGTGAATGTTCTGGCTATGATTTTCTAAAATTCCTTAGGTTCAGGAATGGCCACATCAGATTGGAAGTTGGCAAATGTTTCACCACTTTTCAAGAAAGGAAGGACAGGGAAAATAGGGAACTACAGGCCAGTATGCCTAACATCAGTTGTTGGCAAAATGCTGGAATCTATTATTAAGGAAGTCTTAACAATATACTTAGAAGAGCATAGTATGATTAGAACAAGTCAATGTGGTTTTACGACAGGGAAATGCTGTTTGACAACTTTATTCAAGTTTTTTCAGGATTTAATTGGGAAGGTAGATAAAGGGGAACCAATAGATGTAGTATGGATGGATTTCCAAAAGGCATTCAATCAGGTGCAACATAGAAGTTTAATAGGTAAGATAAAGGCTCAAGGAGGTGGGGATGATATATTAGCATGGATAGAGGTTAGGTCAAAGGATAGGAAGCAGAGAGTGGGCATAAACAGGGTTTTTGCAGGTTGGCAGGCAGTGACTACTAGAATGCTGCAAGTATCAGTGCTGGGGCCTCAGCTATTTACAATCTATATTAATGACTCAAATGAAGAGACAGGGAGTAATGTATCAAAGTTTGCTGATGATACCAAGCTAGGTGGGAAGGTAAGCTGTGGGGAGGACAGAGAGAGGCTTCAAAAAGATATAGACAAGTTAAGTGAGTTGGCAGATGGAGTATAATGTAGGCAAGTGTGGAGTTATTCGCTTTAGTCATAATAATAGAAAAGCACAACTTTTTTAAAAAGATGTGAAATTAAGTGTTGATTTTCAAAGATAATTGGGTGTGCTCGTACAAGGGACACAAAGTTAGCATACAGGTGCAAGCAATTAGAAAGGCAAATGGCATGTTGTCCTTTGTTGCACAGGGATTGAAGTACATGAATAAAGAAGTCTTGCTACAATTTCACAGGGTTTTGGTGAGACCACAGCTGGAATACTGTGTGTAGTTTGGTTTCATCTTTGAGAAAGGATATACTTGCATTGAAGGTAGTACAGCGAAGGTTCACTAACTTGACCACTGGGTTGAGGGGTCATCCTATGATGAGAGGCTGAGTAAATTGGGTCTATATTCTCTGGAGCTTTGAAGAGTGAGAGATGATCTCATTGAAACCTCCACAATTCTAAAGGGGCTTGCTGAAGTAGATGCTGAGAGATTTGTTTCCCCAGGTTGGGGAGTCTAAAATAGGGGGGTACAGTTTCAGGATAAGAGTCCGATCATTTAGGACTGAGATGAGGAGAAGTTACTTCACTCAAAGGGTTGTGAATCTTTGGAATTCTCTACCCTCGAGGGTTGTAGATGCTTCATTGCCGAATGCATTTAAGGCTGGGATAGATGGATTTTTGGTCTCTCAGGGAATCAAGGAATATGGGAAGCAGGTGGGAAAGAGGAGTTGAAGCCCAAGATCAGCCATGATCGTATTAAATGGCGGAACAGACTTGATGGGCCATTTGGTCTACTCCTGCTCCTATTTATTGTGTTCTTATTGAAGTAAATTTTTCAGGCCAGATATTGGAGAGTTTAAGTCCAACATGAAAGACATTGGTGTTTGGACAAAGGAACATTTTTACATCTAGTATCTGTATCAAACCCAGGTCAGGTATAGAAGGGCGATACTCAAGATTAAAGCTCTTCCTCTTCTGGCACAAACTTCAGAAAAACTGCCCCTTTAGGATAGTTTCATTTTCTACAAAAGACACACTGTTCAGCCCTCTTGGAGTGATGCTGCAAATGTTATACCAGTTATTGCAGAAGTAGTTCTAAACTTGATATTTCACCTGAGAGGGAGGAAAGGTTAAATCACAGCAGCATAAGCTAGATTCAAATTCTATATTAATCCAGTGCACCATTTAAACTCTACGAGCTTTTTCTTTCCATTTTAAGTGCACAAATTCATGTACTTGCTAAAGAGAATTCAAAAATATTTTTCAACATTTTACAAAGCTTCCTGGGAATACTTGGCATGCGTCTTAATAGACTTTTTAAAACGTAAATTAACTTGGTTCTGTAGTCACCTGGAAAACAAACATCTTTTATCTCTTTCTTTCTTAGAAGTTTAGAGAACTTGAAGGCAAAAACAAATCTGGGCAAATGTTGTGATATAGTTTACCATCCAAATTTGTTGATGCAGAGGATGCAGAATTGGTAAAGACCTGCCAAGATGTCAAGGCTGCAGTCTGTGTGCTGACTGGTTCAAGCTAACAAAATTGGTCTACCAAGCTGTCATTCCAACAATAAGTGTTGCCATGCATCTGTTGAAGGGTCATGAGGACTCGAAACGTCAACTCTTTTCTTCTCCGCCGATGCTGCCAGACCTGCTGAGTTTTTTCCAGGTAATTCTGTTTTTGTTTTGGATTTCCAGCATCCGCAGTTTTTTTGTTCTTATTATTGCCATGCATTATATGGGCAAGGTATAGAACCTCACTGCTGGAGAAGTGGCACTGCCTGCTGACGTACGATGAATCTCAAAGAACGTCATGACAATTCCACCTCTGATGCTATGATCTACTGTTATACTTGAAACTGGGCTCAAAGAACAACTATCGGGGAGCCCTGTAGTTCATTGGGTAAATGTGTTGTGAGACATATGGAATAGATTTTGAATGGGCGGGGAGGCAGAGCAAGTACGGAAGGCACTCGCCGACTCCAGTTTCAGCCTTTGAGTATTATAATTCTCGGGTGTCATTTAAATGCTGCTAGTCTACTTCCTGCACACATAATTACACTTGCAGAACTAATAAGTATAAACACACAGTCATGCGCAGGACTGGCCTCCACTTTTACATATCTGTACATGCAAACATTCAATTGCAGGATCTCTACTTGTACCCACATGTGTAGACAGGACCAGAACACTCATTCTAGTCTCACATGCTCACAGGACCTCCAGTTTCTCTCTCTCTCTCTCTCTCACACATACATGCACACAATCTTAACCCTTATGCGCACACACGCAGTCATCAGCAGTGATCTTAACTGTCTTCTTTCCTTCCTCTGTCAGTTTTTAACAATGTCCATTATTTAATTCAGCAGGTCTGGCAGCATCGGCGGAGAAGAAAAGAGTTGACGTTTCGAGTCCTCATGACCCTTCGACAGAACCTCTCCACCAATGCTGCCAGACCTGCTGAGTTTTTCCAGGTAATTCTGTTTTTCTTTTGGATTTCCAGCATCTGCAGTTTTTTAGCTTTTATCCATTAACTAATTTCTGATTTTCAGAGCCACAATCATACTCAGGACATCCTCACACTCACACACAAACAGAAACTCCAATTGTGAAGTCTAGCCTGGTTGTTACTGAACAAAAGCAGGACATTGTGTGAACTTGTAGAAGGCTTGATAATCTGTCCTTTTACATCAATCTACATATATTCCTGAAATAATTTTGAAAAAAACTGCAGATGCTGGAACTCTGGGACAAAAGCAGAAAAACGACAGTCGCTCAGTCAGCATCAGGGGAAAGAAGAAGCTAATTAATGATTAAGGTGCGGACTTGTTGCCAAAATTGACCAACCCGTGGAGTGCTCAAAGCATTGTCTACTTTTAATTTCGTTCCTTCTGCAGCTTCAGTGCTAAGTGTATCAAACAGTTTTCACACGTGTAATCGTAACGGACTCTTAGGGGCAGAACTTTTCCCTCATCGGCTGGGCACGCGCCCGACCCGAGCGAGAGTAGAGTCGGGCGAGCGTCCCAACGTCATTGCGCACTCTCATATTTCGCTCAGTGGGCACGAGGGGCGACAAATAAGAGGCTTATTAAGGCCCTCAATCAATTCATTTCACCAAATTTTTCATTGCCCGTCCAACCATTCGGTTGGCGGGTGGGCGAATAGACCAGGGGGTCTTGGCATTTTTAACGAAACCTCATCCCAGGGGCGCGATGAGGTTTCGCATAGTAAATTTAAAAAAAAATGTTTAAACTCATTTTAACATGTCCCTGCTCATGTGACAGAATCACACGAGGTGGGAGGGGCGGGGTGGGGGGTGGCGTTTTCCTTATTTTTGACATCTTCATTTCTAATCTTGAAAATGTTCAGCTCCCTGAGGTAGCTCTGTGCCTTCAGGGAGCTTTCACTGAGCGCGCTTCCGCGCGTGTGCACATTTCAGCGCTCCGGCTCCTCCCGCGCCCACCCCCCCACCCCCCCACCCCGCCATCTTCCCAGCAGCGCTGAGGTTATCAGCGCGTGTCTCCACGCTGGCCGGCCGTTAATTGGCCAATCCGCGTGACATCGCGATCCGGGCCCGATAGCGGGGCAGTGGACCGTTGCGCGGCTGTGCCTGGGCCGGTCCGCTATGTCCGCCCGATGAGGTAAAAATTCTGTCCCAGGGTAAACAAAGAAATGTGGTTCTCTTTATTTTAAACTTATAACAAATGATTTGCCATCCAAACCCACGTGTAGCCCACCTTTCCAGATTCAGTAACAGCATTTCAGGAGGCTGTTTTATATTTGCGGGATGCTGTCTCCAAAATCTTCTCGGCGGGGGTGGGGTGGGGGGGGGGTGGTGGTGGTGGTCTGGACTAACAAATGCTGAGAGTAGTTGAGGCTGTTCTGGTTGTACTTTTTGCCCGATAGATCGTTTGAACGCCAGAGTAGATATGAGCAAAAGAGTTGTAGAATTATAGAATCGTTGACAGTTTACAGCACAGGAAGAGGCCACTTGGCCCATCAGGTCGGCACCAGCTGAATGCCAGTAGAAAGTGCTCACGGGCTACCTGCTTAGCCTGGCTCTCTCTCTCAGTCAGAATTTAAGTCACGGACATTGTTAAAATTGAGTGAGAAAAAAACACAGACAGTTAAGATCACTGCCTTTGACCTTGTGTAGCTTTCCATAAAGTTAAATAGTGAGTACTTTGCTGCGTGTTAAATCTGTACCTGATCAGCTTAAATAACTGGAACCTTCAACGCATTGACTACAGCAGTGACATGTGAAGCTGTTCATTTTGTCAGAAGAAACGATTATAGTAGCCATTGAGGGTAAAGGATCGAGGGGCAGATGGAGAGGCACTTGGGGAGACAGGAAGGGAGGGAGAAACAAGGGAACGGTGAGGCTAGCTTGTGAACACAAAGTGCACAATTCACAATGCTAGACAATGAGTCTGGTATGACAGTGCGATTTGATAGGTTTTACAGAGCAGCAGTACATGAATAAGGCACAGGCTCACCAGTGGGGCTGATCCATGAAGATCTGCAGGGTCAGCCAGTCCATTGCAATCACTAACAGTGGCAGAGATAGCCTGCTTTTGTGCCAGGGGCTCTTTCCAGGCACTCACAAGGGATATCTTAGGAGTCAGTCCAAAAATTGAACAGCTAGTTCTTTCTTTTCTGAAAGACGCCAAGATTGAGTCGCCAAGTCATTCTTTGCAACTTGAGTGTACTCCATGAAAGAAAGAAGGGACTTGTACATTTATACAATTTTTCACAACCTGCATGTACAGCAGTTTGCTGGGAGAGGAGGCTCAAACTAAGTGAATTCCTGCTTGTGTAAATCAAGTTGATGTAAAGCATTTCAAAATATAGCAGCACCAGAGTTTGTTAACACTGTGCTTTATAGTCTAGATCTGGAGAGGAAAATTTGTGAAAAAAGACCAAGTCAGATCCTCAAAAAGAACTGCAATGGCTCAGAGGTGAATAAGTCTTTTTCCTTTGTTAAGTTATTCGATTTAGAAACTTTTTATTAGTAAAATGTTCTGATGCACAGGGAGGTCACATATTATGAAAGAAAGAAATAAAGACTTAATAAATACAGGAAGATTCCACTAACAGTAATGCAATAATGAACAAATAATCCATTTTTTATATGTTGGTTGAAGGACGAATATTGGCCTCAGCAACAGAGAGAACTCCTCTGCTCTTCTTCAAAATAGTGCCCTGGGATCATTACATCTAGCTGATCGGTTTAACGTCCCATCTGCACCTCCTGACAGTGCAGCACTCCCTCACAATTGCACTGAAATATCAGCCTAGCTGTTGTGTTCAAGTTCCAAGGGAGGGACTTGCACCCACAACCTTCTGTGACAGCAAGAGAGATTGCTACCAATTGAACCACTGCTGTACAATTCCCCCATGTAGTGCCTATTTTGCGGGTTGCCATCTTGAATTTACAAGATCACCTGCTGTGCTCACTTTTCTCAGCCCATTTCAGTTACACACATTTGGCATTGCCAACAGCATCATCAGTGCCAAGCTGAAAGGAGGGGGAACATGCTAGCTTCTTTTTAGACCATGTTTGAGTGGAGCTGCACCCAAACACCAAACAGAAATCAGAACAAAAGGAACTTTAATGCCGTAACAGGCTAATTCCACCTTAGGTCTCAGTCCTTTAGCTCTTTAGTGAATCTTCATCTGGGAAAGATCACACTCATGTCAATCCATTAATTAATCCAGGCATTTCCAATCACTATCACCTCCAAGTTACACATGAACCTGAATTGGACATATATTCCTGTTCCTTCAACTTCCTGGAGATGTAGTGATCCTGGACTTAGTGGTAGTATTCATATCTCTAAGCAGAAGGGCTGGGCTCAGGCCAATCTCCAGGTGGCTACTGAAGAGCAATTAGAGACTGGAGCATCAGTGCTGAAACTGTATTGACATCTAGGTAGGGTTATCTGTGTATCTTCCTGCATTGTAAAGGATAGCTTGGAGTCTTGGCTGCAGCCCAAGAGACTTCAAAGTTGAAAACCATGAGGAAGGCAAAAGGAAATTATCTCAGTTACTCCTCCCTCCAAATGGCTCAAGAAACTCACATGTAAGACTTGAAATCTGGCCTGCTCTGGAGCAGAACACTCAGGATGGGCCATGACAGTAATGCCCTTTACAGGCCCTAGCTATAGGCACTGCAACAATCCCAAACCTGTGACATCTACCAACTAGAAGGACCTATGGCATCAGGTGCAGGGGAGCACCACCACCTGCAAGATCCCCTCCAAGCCACAGACTAGCTTGACTTAGAAATAAATTGTCATTCCTTCATCAATGCCTCAAAATCCTGGAACTTGCTACCTATCAGCACTGTGGGAGCACCAACACCTCACAGATTGCATTGATTCAATAATAAGGTTCACCAGCACCTTCGCAAGGGCAACAAGGGATACGGAATAAATGCTGGCCTTGCTCACATCATGAGAATGCACTATGGAGAAAACAAAGACTGCAGCAGCTCAAGGAGATCCACCATCATCTCAGTGCAACTAAGGATGGTCAATCAATGTGGCAGCATCACCCACATCCCAAGAGCAAATCAATATTACAACCAAATAACATGATGGCAGCCTAAAGATACATCAACAATTGCCATTCTCTTCCTTTATAATCCCTGAATGTTAACACAAATACAATGCAAACCTGTCCCAATCATTCTCAATGCACATTCAATGATAGCTCTAATCCAGCAGGTTAATCTTTTCAGCTATTGAACACCTCACTGCCACTAGATTACCATCCACCAACGCCATTAACATGTTTCCATGTATACTTTGAGAATTTGAAAACAATAAGGCCAATTTTTGCTTAGCAGACCTACTCTATGTGCCAAACAGGCACAAAGCTTCTAGAATTTCATCGAGCCGACCAATCTTTGAAATGCATAAGATAGAAAGTTGAAACCTTTTAAATTCCTTATTCATCAATAAAAGCTCCCCAGAGAGGAGTACTAAGCAAATCAATTGATTTTCAAAGCACATCAAATGTCAAAAGGTATATCCTGCAGCAGAAATATTTACTGCCTGGCCTTAAACCTGGGCCTTATACACACCCTCCGAGCAGTAATGAAAACCAGATTTCAGTGGAAACAGAAGATCCCTGTAGCATAAAGTTTCAAAGCACTTAGATTGGGACAGAATGGCACAGTTAAATGACACATCAGTGTAGGCTAGTTAATGCAACCCGTGTCACAACATTGAAAGGCAATGCAAGAGGTATTTCGAAATAACTAAATGGCTGTCTGAAACAGTCTGGTCATTTTACTGTCACATTTTCCGCAAGTTAAAATAAACATGATTGTGTCCATAAAAATAATAAAGAACAATAACAGTTTTATCATTAGAGTGAAATACTCAAGCTGAATTGAGTAAGTTGATGCTCTTGCATACTGTTCCTATTGCTGATGGAATATGTAGAATGACTCCTGCCCCCAGTCAAATGCTCCTCGTAGCTTTATGACCATTTCTTTCTGCCATCAAATCATTCTAACTTTTTCTCCTCTATATTTTTTGCTCTCATCCCTTCTTTCCTGAAGGTAATTCATAAAGGGTTTCTGATTTCATAAATAAATGCAGTTCTCCAGTATTTTCCCAAAGAAGTGACTGCATAGACCAGCATGTTCAATACTTGACCGCAGGAGAATCATAGTCACATCTCATTCTGTCTTCTCAGCCGTGGTACAGTGGCAGCAACCTTGTCTGAGTCAAAAGATTGAGTTCTTGCAGAGGCTCGAATAAAATCCAGGCTGACACTCCAGTGCAGTACTGAGGAAGTGTTGCACTATCATTCAGATGACATGTTAAACTGAGGCCCCATCTGCCCTCTCAGGTCGATAGCAGTTGCACCATGATTTTTTTTTGGAACAGATGGAGAGTTCTCCCCAATGTCCTGGCCAATATTTATCCTTTAGCCTAGTAACACTTCAAAGAGTAGTTCATTGGCTGTGAAGTGCTTTGCGACATCCTGAGTCATATAGGCGCAGTATAAATGCAAGTTTCTTTCTTATTCGCATGTCAGTTATACAGGTATGGTTTCTGGTAGAGTCTATGATAGCGTTCAAGAGCTGGGATTGCCAACTGATTTTGTTTCACCTCCTAACCTACTTGTGGAGCTGCCATTGTTGGCTGAGATCAGTTACCTCAACACTCAAGAGCATCTTCTGGGGCCTGTGGGCCAGGGTTTCATACTGAAATGCATTTATTTATGAGGTGTGGGAGAGGAGCAAATTTCCACATGAATAATGAAATTCTTTAAGTAAATCTAGGAGAGGAGTTATGAAATATCCAATTGCTTGATGGCGTACTGGTATTACGTTTTTCTTGATTAAACCCCTGTGATGTAGCCGGATTAGTTGTTATTGTTGGTGATGATGATGATGACTCATCGTGAGGGGCGTTTTAATATTCCCTGGTGGACGACAAAGGATGAGGATAATTGGATTTTAATTTCCCAAATTTTACACCCCTTGAAATCTTCTCTCCTGAATTCTCCACCCTAATAAATATGCACACCAGAGATAGGGAAAATCCCTTGCATACATCACAACCTCCGATCTAACCCACGCAGGTTAGAACCAACCAAGAACCAACATCAAATCCCATTAAAAATATTACCCTTTTATAACATTCATCTGAATAACCTCACAAAATCATAATGTAAACTACGTCTATTTTCAAAGCATTAGTGGAGTTCTGTGGAGTTACCTGAGCAATGAAAATGTTTTTAAACTCCTTAGATGTGAGGGTCTGGACAAACAAGAAGTCACTAAACAATGTACTGAAAGGTCTGCACCTCTGCATAAGTGATATGAAGAGGATGTTATATTTTTAGTCACTAATACATAGTGGAATTAGTTAGTCTATTTCCAGTCATTGTAATTTTGCTATCAGCATAACCCAAAGCAAATGCTAAGTTCTTAAACTTATCAACGATGTTTTCTTACCCCTAGAACTTTGGTGAAAGTTGAGAGATTATTTTCTTGTTTGACTTTTTGAATGGTTCACACATATCAGTGATCAATGAACAAGATTTATGCGGGTTATAAGCAGCTTTAATGTTTTGGCTTTTTATTGACCACAACTCTTATTAATGCAACATGTCTCTCCCGCTTCACAGAAGGGCAACGCAACAGTCTACATCACTGTAGGCGGATGGCACAATGCTTACATTAGGAGCTTGGATGGTGAATATCTAAGTTGCACCAACTGGACTACATCAAAAAGCTGAGACTTCTATGAAAAATCAAGTAATTGCATTGGAGTGGTATGACTGTAACATTTCTTATTTAAAATTTCCTTCTCCCTTTCCTAGTTTCACAAACTATATCACTAGACCACATTGTTATCTTTATCAAATGGAACACGCTTTTGTTACCTTAAGACACAACTATTCCAATGCCGCTCTGATCAGCCTCTCATCTTCCATCCTTTGTAAACTTAAGTTCAACAAAATCTTGTTGTCTGTGTGCTAATTTGCACCAGGGCTCAATCACCCATCATCCACATGCACTGGGTCCTCATCCAGCAATGCCTCGATTTTAAAATTCTCAACCTTGTACTCAAATCCCTCCCTCCCTCTAACTTCCTCGAACCCTACAATGCTCCAATTGTGGTCACTAGTGTATCCCCAATTGTTGTTTCACCATTAGTGGCTTTGCCTCCAGCCTTCTAGACCATAAGACCTGGAATTCCCTCCCTAAATATCACCACTTCTCTATCCCTCTTCCTTTAAGATGCTCCTTAAAATCTACCTCTTTGGCAAAGAATATGGTCATCTGTCCGAATGTCTCCTGCTTTGGCTCAGTGGAATTTTTGTTTGATTATGCTCCTGTGAAGCACTTTGGAATTCTTTACTGTTAAAAATGCTAGATAAATGCAAGTTGCAATAATTGTGATAAAACAGAGTTCTGATGCAATGACCCATTATATTTTTTCTATAGTACATTAAAGAGACAGGGCACGTGAATTCAATTTTGGCTTCAGATGCCTATAACTGGGAAAGAGCTCCTTTGTCTCTGATCAGGGTTAAAACACAAAAATGTGCTGATACATCTGTATTTTCAGGCAAAGGCGCTTGATACCACTGTCAGCCAGAGTCCAGAATTTCTGTTCTAGATGATGAGCTAATTTAAAAAATCTCTTGAAAGACAATAACTATTGACTGAATTATTGATTTCTTTTAAAGTACAATGAACATTTGATCGATAAAGTTAAATTATAGTCCATCAAACTTTAGGTCTTAATTGTTTCCAAGTATTAATGTTTGTAAGTTTGCATGGAGGCACAAACATTCATTATGTTGAGTGGATGATTCATTAATTGATAACTTGAAAGGAAGAATGTTAATGTTTCAAAATTATTACATGAGGCACGAAGAGCTTCTTTTGACACATACTTATCTTTAGTTGATTTTGATTCCAGTATTGACATTTGCACTCCATTTGGTGAGTAGCAAAATTAGTTTACCAATCTACAAACAGTACATCGGAAAGTCTGTGAAAGTCTACAAGACTACAAGTTCTTTCCAATTCTTGCACTCCGAAAGATCCGCATTCTGGAGAACCTTTCAAAATCTTGCAAATGGATTCAATCCTGGTTATTTGTATTATCCGTAACTTGCCATGTCTGTCTCAGCTTATAGTTACGTTACAGACTATTGAAGGCCACCATCTTTGTGGAGAAAGTAATTTGTTTTAAAGCCAAATTAAAGTATGCGAAACATGAAAACTCATGCGGAATGTCATTGCCATAAAAAGAGCAAGTAGTTTTGCAATTTGAAAGTGTCCCTTTAAGGCGGCATTTTACTGCTGTTTTTGGCATGTCACAGGTTCCCTTATATTACATTAACAACAGCTGCCTTTATGCGCAGAGCACTACAGGAAATTTAAAAAAACAGACATAAGAAGATCATCATGAAGGATAATATATATTAAACCGCGGTGGAAGGACTGGGGTATAATATGATTTAAAACCCCTGGCAATGTTAGCGGAAGTCAGGCTTTCATTTTTGAATCTCATCATGCCAAGCCCGACTTGCCGATTGACACCAGAAGGCAGAATGTCTTCTGCCGGGGCTCCACCAATAGTATTCCTGACCCGGCCAACACTGGGTGTATGGGCAGTGTGATTTCTTCCTTCTCTCCATGTATGAAAACACCGAGTCACTGCTTTGTGCCTTGCCCCTGACAACAGGGGCAAGAGCAATCCATGGTGTAAAATTGGCACCCCACCATTCTGAGGGATAGCACATCGGAACCCCAACAAACTGTGGCATCATATCTCTACAACGTGATCTTTCGCTACCTTCACAACAAGGACCTCATGCTGGCCTTTGATATACTCAAACTGGTTCATTCCTTACCCGTTACACAAACATGTTTCTTTGGCTCAACAATAGACTATTATAAACATTCTGCAAACTGAGAAAAATCTGTAGCTAAGGAGCAGACCTTCAGGGCATCAAAGTAAGGCTCCAAGGTGGCCATTTTTGGGTGCCCCGAGGTCCCCTAAGATTTCAAATTGATGTTAGCAGTGCACACACTTCTGATGTAAATTCTCCAAATTGATATTGGTAATGGGGTTCATGAGCATACACCCAGCATCACTGGAAGTAGGCATCTCATAATGTTATTCAGCATTTAACAATGAGCACTGCCATTTTTGAGGTCCATACCCCAGCCTATAGCCTCTCTTAATCTGGCAGAAATGAACATGCATTAAGCAGCAGAAAACACCCCCTCTACCCTCTACCAGTGCTATATAAAAGTGTTCAACTACTCGCAGGTTCATTTCTGTTTAATTTCTGTTGGCTGTTGCTCCAATTCTTGAAAAGTTTGGTGTTTTGGTTTGCCAGTTTAAAATTTCAAACCTCTACAGGGAATGGTGTGGTAGGTGCTTAAGGACCTTATATTGACTTCATGACTTCTACATAGAATTCCTCATAGGCCTTCCTCTTGGAATCATGCTTGGCTGGAAGAACGACCTGAGGCCATGCAAACAGGACAAGCTGCTGGAAGAGGAAAGAAGAGGAGGAAGGGGAGGGGGAGAGGGGCACTTGGTGTCAGGCCTCATTCTTCCAGAATGATCAGAAAGCAATTCACAAACTTAAACTGTAGCAACGACCAATGTTTGAGAGGTCTGTACTTCTAGATGAACGTCTTCACTGAAGTCTATCGACTGCTGTAGCCACAACTACAATCTCAGAGAAGGACCAGGATAACATTGCCAGCAGCTGTCAAGGTGGCAATAGCCAGGAACTTTAATGTACCTGACTCCTTCCCGGCCACTGCTGGAGGCAGAAGTAACATCATGATGTCTGCAATGCACTTCTGTATAAGGGAGGTCACTGAGGCTCTTTATCACTTCACTTCATTAAATAGGTAGAGCAAGCATGCAACTTTGCTCTGACTGCAGGTTTCTCCATGGTACAGAGTGCCATTAACAGCTTGCATTTTGCAGCACATTTGTTATATACGAGAACCAAAAGAGATTCCATTCTCTCAATGCCTGGCTGCTGTCTGACCATAGGCAGCGAATCCAGCAGGTCTGATGTCCTGTGTTCATTCTGTGGAAGTCCACAATGCCAGCTGTATTTAAGTCATCGTGGCAAACGAAAAGGTGACTACAGGGCGATGGGCTGTTCGCTGAGGATAAGTTCATGATTCTGGTTTGTAACCCACGCACATGTGTGCAACAAGCATACAGTGAAAATCAAGCTGTCACATGGAATGTGATAGAGCAAACCATTGGCATTCTGATGCAACGATTCTGCTGTCTGGACTACTCTGGAAGAACCCTGCAATACTCGGCTGAGTGAGTGCCAAAGTTTGTGGTGGTCTGCTGCATGCTGCAAAAACTGGTCATCATGTTGGGAACAGCCTTTGCCACCATGTATCAGGAGAGGAGCAGGTGCAGAAGGAGAAGGTGGAGGAGGGGGAAGAGGAAGAGGAAAAAGAAATGAAGTTGTAACCAAGATAGCCCCTTTCTGCCCAGGCTCTATGTAAACAACTCATTTGTCCACGTTCCCTTTAACTTCAACCCCAATTCCCCATCTAACAGTCCCATACTCCTTATCTTCCCTCTGTTAATGACCATCATTACAGCCTCTAGGACATAATTCAAAAAATAAAAGCCAACATGAAATATACATTCCAATTCAAATTTATAAATTAGATCATGCCATACAAAAAATAAACTCATTACCCATGTGGATTCTCTGGTGCCCATTTGCTGGATACCTTTGACTGTCCTAGCTCTAGCCTAGTGGCAGTAGCATGGCTGGTTGACATGGCTGCTGACTTTCAGTGGAGAAGAGTGCAGATGGCCTTGGAGGTCGACCAGGAGCAGCCCTGGGCCTAGAAGGCCAGGCTGCCTATGATGGAGACTGAGAATAATCTAGTTCAGCCTGAAAGAGACTCCAGGGAGAGGGATGGAGTCAGTGGTTAGGGAATGGAGTTTGTGGCAGGGCCTGAAGACAATGGTTTCAGGCTTCCCAATATTTAATTGGCGCAAATTATACTTCACAATAAGTTAATGTTTAAGAATATTATTTAGGATAATAGATGGTGATTGCATCTAATTAAACCATTCTTGCTGATTCCATGGAGGTATTGGGGGAGAAAGGTTACATTAACCTATTTAATGTGAACTCAGAATGTAAATGACACCACACAGCTTGCTGCATTAATAGTAGGGTTATACTAACCAGTTTGCAGCTGTGTCTGAGGTTTACATGCAATGACCTGCACTGGCCTCCAGAATGATTTTCTGATTTTTTTTTTAATGGCTGACATTAGGAAGATTGTGGGAAGATTGTCTTTTATGTTTAATGCCCGAAGGGACAAATGGGTGGGATCACTAACGATTATTATTTGAATAATATTATTAAAGATGTGGTTTTAAATTGGATAGGAAGTGGCTACAGACATGCATTCATTCCTGAAAGGTCAACTCTCTTGAGGCGTGAGTTAACCTCCTCACTGCCAATTCTTGAGTGAGGGTTGGAACAAGTTGGATTTCATTTTTGGTGATATTCAGGAGGTCTGACATCATCTATGGAGAGAAAAACAAAATCAATATATCAGGTCAATGACCCTTCATCAGAACCGGTTCTGAGTTCTGGTGATAGGTCATCAACCTGAAACTTTGAGCAGGAGTTTCCCCCATTGGTTTCAGGACACTAATGTCGGGATCAAATGAGGACCCTGAGCCCACACTAAACAGGGACAAGAACAGCTCAATATTCTTACCGGAGGTGGCCTCCTAATTGGCTGTATTGCTCTTGCTGCCCTATTAAGGATGGCGGGCGGGCTCTCGATGCTACAGGCCCAGAGGACTGGCAGCTCCAGAGCTTAGGAAGCCTCATGGGGAAAGGAGGGTGCTGTTGAGGGAGGTAGGAGACTGTGAGAACACCTCAATATGGAGGCACTCTCAGAGGTGTAATAAAAATAACGATTTCAGAGTGGGGAAGGCAGAAGGCCCCAGGAAATGGCTAGGAAAGCCCTCCAAGGGGATCGTTAGTAATGTGGGGGTGGACTTTTATGCTCATTGCCCCCTCTTTGGGGGATGGAACCTCCAGCTCTGATGGCCCCCTGAGCTGCCACAGGAAAGCTGTGTCCATTAAGCACGGGATGGGAGGGGCACTCCTCTACTGGCAAAATGCCAGCGAGGCTGGAGAATCACCCCTATTTAGGACCTTAATTATGTAAAGTGGCTGCCCATTTCTGTGCTGTGGGAAGCGAATCCACATTTCTGCCCGCTATAGGAAATTTCTCTGATGGCAGGAATGTTTTTGGGGAGCTGCCCTGATGTGCCCCCCACCCCCCCTCCCCCCACTCTTTTTCCTGGTATCTCCTCCACCTCCAAGCCCGCCACCATGGGAGGAGGGTTGGTGGTGGTGGTGGTGGTGGTGGTGGTGGTGGTGGTGGGGGGGGGGGCGGTGGGGGGGGGACTCTGCCTGTTAACTGTTCCTCTCTTCACCATGTTGCTAGAGCTGCTGAGCGTTCCCAGCATTTAGTTTTTACTTCAGATTTCCAGCCTCCGCAGTACGTTCCTTCTGGAGTCAGTCTGTTAACCGTAAACCCTGAACATTGTTCCCATCAGCTATGGACAACTTTTCTCCTTTACCGTTATTAACTTAGGAGAAGTGAGAAGGTGAAATGAATGCATCTGAGAACAAAAAAAAAATCACAATAAAATGTTACTACAAACTGAAGCAATGGCACTCAAGCGCTGGGGGACGGAGCACAAAAAAAGTTTCAATTCAACCAGCAATCGGGAGTACCCAGAGAAGCACGAGGAACATTTGCGGCAGAAGGTAGAAGCACCTCATTTCTCCAGACCCTGTGCCTCCGATCTGCTGTCAGTCACGCTTCAGCTAGTAACTGTAAAGATGGAAGTGCAGCAAGTGTGCAGGTCATCAGCGACAAACCTGAAGCACACAGGTTACCTGATATCAGTTTATTCATTAAGCAATCCCAGCATTGGAACAAAGGATCAATTAATTCACTGTAAAGTTGAGTGTGTGTTAACCGAAAACAATACAGTAAAAAGGAGACAGGACAGGATTAAATAGAGGTAAATTAGCAAGCCCAAGCTAAACCATGAAGCAAGTTCTGTTCTGTGATTCACATACCTTAGCTGATTGAACAACAGATCTTCTGCTAATCCTAACTTTCCTCCTCAAGGCTTTCAATCACATCCACATCCCGTCAGCAACACTTTCCCTCATACATTACTAGGTTCACATTACATTCAGAGTCCAGCTCCTGGCACTAGTGCCCTGCTCTTAACTGACTGAGAGTCCAGCTCTGAGAAGGGGCAGGTAGCATCTTCGTTTTTGTACAAAACACCACATTAACATAATTTAAGTTTCTGTCTGCCAGTTTCATCCAATGAAATTGGGGGACAGATAATCATGTAATCAGGTCACGCCTGCAGGCCTGAACGCTGGAGCATTTTTCTTGGCTCAGGTTAAATGAAGTCTACATTTCAGGATTATAAGGTACTTGCCGAGAAGGGCTACTCAAAAGTTTTCAAACAGCGAGATGCAAGTCACCAAGCTTTGTAAAGGCCGTACGTTGTAAACTAAAGCAGACACACGATCGTAGGATCCACAGCTTACACAATGCAGAAGTTTTCATTTTAACTGTTTGTGGAGGACTCGGAATTCTCGGAATTCTGCTGGGATTGTGTACAGTTGCTCTCTTAGTCACTGATTTATATGACTTTACCCCATTTCTTCGCAGACTTAGTATGTTCTCTGAGGCATTCATCCACGAGGAGAGCAATCCAAGGGAAATTCAGCTTTCCGCCTTATGTAAAAAAGCTGCCAGCAAATCCAGATGTTGTTAATAATGTTTAGTCATCTCTGCACGATATACCCCATGCTGGTAGAAATGGCCGAGTTATTTACAAGAAGAGTGTCTCATGAATAAAGGACACATTGAGGATTCCAACAAAACAGCAAGGGATGTGGATGTACAAAATCCCTTTTTAATGTGAGAAAAAGAGTGTCTCTTCTCATTTTTGACATCCCCAGCTCATCACTTCTCCCTCACTCACTATTTTCCAGCAAGGTAGCAGAGAACTGGCTTCTTCAGGATCTCTGCTGAAGTTATATTTAGACTTGCATTTCTTTGCTTGTGCATGTGCAAACCAAGGGAGCAGTTCATTCCCTTCTAGTGGGTTATCTCACAAAACTATCAAACATGTCACTAATAATTAATGGAAGAGCTGCTGTGGGGATTGAATGCTGCACATTTAGGCTGCAGCACAAACTTAAACCCCCCCCTCCCAGGGAAAAGAAAAATATTAACAACGTATCCCCAACTCGATGCTTCCTATAAAGTGCAGCCCATCTACAAGTTAAGCTGTTTCCGCTGGCAGAAGAGTTATTAATGAAAGGACACAGGTTTCTGATGTCATGGAAGCGGACTATGGCTACCAACTACCTACAGGCATATTGAACTTTTTTAAAGGAAGACCTGTGTTTTTAAAAGAAATACAAGTAAAGATTGATCAAAAGATGGCTGATAATGTAAAGTGACCACTTTCTGGAAAATTCCTATGTGCATTATACTGACAGACCTGTCCTGAGAGAACATGGAATGTTACATCTGAAGAGGTGTCAAAGCCTACTTCAAACAGAGTCACTTGAAAGGAAGATATGGAAAAATGCAAAAAGACTGGACCTTTTTAAACTCCTGTGTTTGTGGAGACAATAGAGACTGATTCCCACATCTCAGCAGTCAACCAAAAATCCATCTCCTTTTGATTTATATCTCAGAATGTGTAAAATGGTCTGAGATGGAAGAAAAATGGACTCTGGGCTCAGGGCATGACTATTTCCCCTCCTGGGAATACATAAGAAAATGGGTTAAAAAAAACTGGCTACAGACCAGTGTTTGCGAGTGACACAAACAAGAAGACACACCAATCAGTCACCCCTGCAAAGACAAGCTGGTGAGTTCTCTTTCTCCCTCTCTCGCTTGCTGGTGGTGAGTGTGTTCTAGCAGAGGCTACAAGTAAAAAGAAACAAGATAGCCTCTTCAGTTACACTGCAGAGAGAACCAGGGTTCCTACCCCGGGAGAAGCTAACAAGTGTCTCCAGCTGACTGTGAATCTGCCATTTCAGCCCTACCAAAATCACCCAACTTAACGACCGAGACGTACCACCAACTACACCTCATGGACAAGCCATGACTGATTTGTATATTTTTAAACTTTTATTTGGATTCTTAACTCTTCATTTGTGATCAGAGTGTGTATGTGTGTGTCCCATCTTTATTATTTTTTCTCAGATTTAGTAGCTACTAAACTTACTCTTTCTTTGACTCAAGAAAGCCTGGTTAAATTGGCTCCTTATAGGAAGTAAATACATTTGGACTGGGAAAAGGTATCCACGGGGAAAAGATTTTTTAAACTAAGCTTGTTTGACCAACAGAAGAGATTGAACAAAGAGGGGTACCAGCTCATTCCTCCTCACCCGGGATCATAACAACATTGGGGTCCTGTCCCATTCGTAACAAATTGGGGATCTCATCCGGGAATTTAACAAATTGGGAACCTCTTCCTGGGCCGGTTGTGACAATGTTCATTGGCTAAAGAGTCAGGAGGAGTGGAGGAGAATTTAGTTTTTTGCATAGCGGGTTGTTGTGGTCTAGAATGCAAGGATGGTGGAAGTGGATTTAGTAGTAACTTTCAAGGGAAATCTGATATATGCTTGAAGGGAAGGAAGCTGTAGGGTTATGGAGGAACAGCACTGGAGTGGGGCTAATTGGATAACTCTTTCAAAAAGCCAGCACAGGCACAAGGGGCCTTTGTATTGTTTCTCTTATGTTAGCATGATAATATTGTGACATAACTGATTGGACACTAACCACTGATTCAGGTAGTGGCCAGTCCTAGGGGGATCTGCCAAATAGTTCTCCAGCTAAGGAAGTTTTGATCCCTGGAACTTTTAATGTAAGCCATAGTAAAATGAATGCAAGCCTGGTATTGGCTCTGGCATGAAATGATACTAATTTGACCCGATAGGCGTCCTGTAAATAGGTCATCAGGGTCATTGCAAACCTTACGACTAGAGTGCCAGCCAGGGCTCAGTTGGTAGCACTTTCGCCTCTGTACCAGAAGGTTGTTGGCACAAAATCTATGCTGACAGTACAGAGGAAGGGTTGCACTGTTGGTGGTGCAGGGGTACTTCAGAAACCGAGAGCCTCTCTGTCTTTCAGTTGGAGATAATCCATGCCATAGCGTTATTTTGAAGAGCTGGGAGTTCTCCTATGCCTCAACCGACATCACTAAACACCAAATATGTTTGTGTATAAATGTTAGAATTTCTTTTTCATTTTCAAATAATCCCCACCCATTAATAAGATTATTCTGGTAAATGGGCAAGGAGTGGGATCCTATTAAATTGATTTTAAGCCTTGAAATCATTGTTTATTCAAGAGTGCTTAATGTATTCACACAACATTCTTCTTAGACCTGCTGAGTTTTTCCAGGTGTTTTTGTTTTGTTCTTCTTATCCTAGTAGGGTCTGTACACGTAGGGTTAATGCGGGACTGGGTACAGAACCGCCCATACTGTGATGTAAAAAAGTACATGACTCAGAGCCAGAGACAGTCAAGGATGGGCAGAGTTGTGTAAAAACCTAGGATGGAGTCAGCTCCATACCTATATCCCTTGCTGTATATATGTAAAAAGTTATGAGTGCTTAATAAAGACTTGCTGTTAATATACTCAAGACTATGAAGCCTACTTCATGGTATCCAAAGCAGGATTCTTCATTTCTGTCTATTATTTTAAGGGAAGACAATACAGTAATTTAAAAAAAAACTTAAACTGGGTTAAAACCTCCATTGAAACTGAGGACTGAGGAATGTCATATGAACACGCTAAGTATTCAGTTTGGTATCACAAGCAGTCACTTCTAGCCTGTATAATTTAGAGATTAGCAGGTCTATGATTGGAGGCTGACCTGGGCTAAATTGGCCTAACTCATTTTGATTCAAAAATTTCTTAAGTGTGGTCCAGGCCTGTCAGATTCAGAAGTATTCACCACTCCAATCAAATAGGCTGCACAGTTGAAGGGAACAATTCCTTTCATGGTGTCTTGCCAAAAGTTTGGTTTCATTAGTGTGACCAGCAGCTGAGTAGTGCAGCACTGCATTAAAAAAGTGTAATGTGGCTGTACTCTTTTCAGTGTTCACAGTTTTAATTAAATAATTAAATAACAAAAAGAGGGGGAAATGGCTCTTCCCTTGCCCTTTTTCTCTTACTGAATTCTTTTATGAAGCAGCTACCGTTGCACCATATTTCCCACTTATTTCTCTTGTCGGAAGTATCAGTGGCACTAGACATATCCTGGAAGCCAAAACAATTGCATCTGGATGTCTGTGGGATTCGGTACTGCATTTTTTACATGTGAAGCGGGGGCAAGCGGGGGAGGTGGGGTTGTGGAGATGGTGTGAGAGTTGTGATGAAGTACATCTTATTATTGTGGCAGTACTCCAGAGCAGATGATGAAGTTAGCCAGAAGCAGGAAAATAAGTAGCTTTGATTGCATTTAATTATTTTGCAATTTTTACAATGAAAACAGGCTGTTCAGCCCAAACATGCAGTAGTCCTAATTCATTGTGTCTGCCCTGTTCCCAAATCCCACTTTAATTCAACCATCTATCTTAACAATTATGAAATGTTGATGGGTAGTTTTTTTTAATAATAATTAACTTCATTACAATGAAGTTTGACTACAGTAGAAGTAAAGAGAAGGTATTTGTCTCGACTTAGTTTGCAACGCACCCGTGGCCAGGATTTTCCCTATGTCGGGCAGGCTGGGCGGGAGCAGGCAGGGGTGGGGGTGGAGCCGATCGCCGCCCGCGATCGGCTGTGTGCCGCCATTTTACACGAGCAGGCCAATTAAAGCCCGCTCAGCATAATACGTGGCCGGTAGCGCTCAGTGCTATCTGTGTGGGCAGGGGAAGGAGGGAGAGTCGGGGCCGGCGCTCTTTTGCGCGCTCGGAGACTGAATGGATGTTAAAAGGATTGAATAAATGATTTAAAAATTTATTTAAACGTGTCCCCTCATGTGACTGTGTCGTATGAGCTGGGACATGTTTTTAAATGTATGAAAAATATATTTATTTATTTAATAAAAGCTTCAGGAAACCTCATCCCATCTGTGGATGAGGTTTCCTGAAAAACACCAAGGCTGCTTGGGCTTTTCGCCTGCCCGCCAGCCTTAAGTTTGGACAGGCAGTATTGATAAGTGCTTTAATTAATTTCTTGATGGCCTTAACAGGCCGTTTACATTCCGCCGAACGAAATATCGCGATGCCAAACGATGATGTCGGGACGCACGCCTGATGTCATCGCGCGTCATTTTACGCATCAGCGTATCGGGCCTGACAGAAAATTCTGCCCTGTATGTAAAATGTATACTAGAGCACCTTACATTGCGATTGTGAATTAAAGTGAGACTGCTTGCTGGGGCAGGATTTTTCCCTGTGGGCTTCTGGACATTGCCATCAGGCTCGAATGGAGGCAGCCTGAGGCTCCTGCTGAATCCAGGTAGTCGGGGGGGTTGCTGTGCCACACCCTGCATTGTGCCACCAAGAAACTGCACCACCAAGAAACTGCGCCACGCAAGCAGCTCAACTGTCTCCTGCCAACTGTAAAATCCCAGTCAACCTCTAAAAACAGGTCTCAATTAAATTTAATTAGTTCAATTGGCATTCAGTCACATGCAGGCAGGTAGCCCTCCCATATCCCCACCCCATCTCGCCTCAGGAAAATTGCTTGGGGCAGGATGAAATTGCGGAACCTATATGTTGTCCAGTGGTGCTATTTTTAGTGCCCTTCTGTCTCCATTTCTAGTCCCAGGGGGCCTACAAATCTTTCCCTTGGTTCAATCCCTCTGTGGTTATCAGCTGTATTGAGGCCAGGCCCCTCCACAAAGGACATGGGGAGTATCAGTGAAAGAGTTATTGTCAAGATCATCAATGTATTGTTGCTGTTGAGCAGTGGGGAGATCAGCTTCAGTGATATGTTAAGCGGATTGTGCTCTGAAGAGACCAGAAAATAAAGACACAATACACACACAAGCACACACGCAGGCACATCCTTTGCAATTCCAATAATTCAAGTTCATGAATGCTCCAAAAAGACTCAACTTATCGTTCATCAGTCTTACTGCAAACTTCACAATGTCAACAACATATTGGATAACAAACGTTCTTTGATGTTTCAAGCTTTAGACAATGGATAACATATTCACCAAGCTAAGAGAAACTCTACCAGAATATAAAGTTCCCTACCATTTTGTATTATAATAACATCCTGCAAGTGACTGTATGAAGTATAATTATAAAGGTAAAATTTTCAGTCTCAGTCTGCCGATGGTGTAGGAGCTGATGGACACCATTCACCTTCTCCTGATTTATATTAGATTGACCCGAAAACATGATGTAAGTTGTCTCTTTGAAGCAGCTTATTGACCAATAATAACCTATTGATTATTCCAAATGTTTGTGTTGACCAATAGCAATGGTGCAACCGCTCAACAAGTTCATTTCTGAACAGTGGCAGCATTTTGGATTAATTTGTGGGAGCAACAGTTACAGAAAAATCTCATCTATTACTGGCACCGAGAGACCCTATTGTCGATATTTAGTCAGGCTTTAAGGATAGTGAGAGCTGTGGCCCGGGAAAGAATTTCCAGATAGGAAACCCAGAAGTGCAAGTTTCCAGGACATGCTGCTGAATATAATGGCAGAATGTATTTCACATTTTTTCCGTGGGTTTCTCATCTGACAAGCCCCCGATAACAAGCTGGCTGTCCGTCAAGCTGGAAATCAGCCAGGGAGTGGTTGGCAGGTAAGTTTGACATTGTGGGGCTGAGTGGCATTGCGGGGGTGGGCTGTGGGGAGTGGTGTAGATGTTGAGAGGAGTCAGACATTGTGGGGAGGTGAAATTTGGATACTGAAATTTGGATACTGCCATATGCGTCAGACATTTGCCAATTGCATGGAGGTAATTTTACTGTACTGCAGAAAACTCTCCTCCTCCTCTTGGCCCACAAGCAGTGCTGTAAAGACACATCCCCGGCCTCCCTCACCTCCTTTTAATGAGGTTATAAACAGCTTTCATTGGTCTCGGATTGGAAGAGAGCTGGATTCCTTCTGCCTCCCCCTGCCCTGTTAATTATTGCTGGTGCCCAGGATTAGTGTATTGGAACTGACACACCGCTTGGTGCTGGTATTTCTGGCCCTGCCCCCACCTCTGTTCCCAACCTTGGGGACCCTGAAAATTCAGCCATTGTGTCTGTTTCCCGTTAACAGTTGCTCATTGGTTTTGAGTGTCACAGTTGGTCGACGGGTATACTGTGTCTGAAAAACCCCATCACTCATTTGATCTTGATGACCAGGTATTGGTGACAAAGAATGCCATCAGAGTGAATAAGTAACATCATTGGTTGGTTTGAACTGCTTCTTTTGGGCTGGAATTTTCTTCAAAAATGCATCGCCAAGGTTGTAAATAAATTGGCCGTAAAAATTCAACATGACTTTTCCATTTATTAGGAAAGTTAAGAGAAAAAATGTAGCAGAAATTGGTAAGAATTTGACTATCAGGATTAAATATTTAAATAAATACAAGGAATAATATTGTAAGATGCCACAGAC
The DNA here is from genome assembly GCF_017639515.1 of Carcharodon carcharias. NCBI lineage: Eukaryota > Metazoa > Chordata > Chondrichthyes > Lamniformes > Lamnidae > Carcharodon > Carcharodon carcharias. The sequence goes on along the minus strand of NC_054482.1, from coordinate 12,579,695 downwards.
AGCAGTGTTGCTAGTGCCAAGGTTTGGAGAATTCATGTTACCTTATCTCTGGTCCTAGAACTCCTCACAAAATTACTCCCATAGTGTAAAAATATAATTTGGTAAATATACCTTTCTTACATTCTTGATTGTAGATTAACTTGTATTAAAATTTAAACACTTGCGTGTTTTTGAAACAACAATACTATCACAAAAGATTTCTCCTATATTTTTTTAAAAAGGTGTCTCCCCTTGCAAAATTCACACCCCTTTATAATTCTCTCACAGCCAAAAGTATTTTTCAATGTTAGTACAACATTCTCAAAATGGCAGTCTCTTGAATCTGTTTCTATTTGGTTGGCATATAAAGGGCTTGAAAATATCACAAGGGAACGTCACCACAATATGTCTGCGATGGAAGGGAAAATGGAAAAGTCTGACAAGTTCCAGTGGTCACAATTTGCCAGTAAAATGTGCAATTTGAAAGAAGCAGCCAGACTGGCAATTTGGGACAAAGGCATTTGGCCAGTAGGGGCTTCATATAGGTTTGATTACACTTTTTTTTGGAAAAGAAGCACATCCTCCCTTTCCCTTCAAACCCGCCTCCAACCCAACTCCCCCGCTAAAAATATGGGCATTGTCAGAAATCAAAGTCAGAATAACAGTTTTTACAAGGAGAATATATCGTGAGGCTTAGACTTGTGCAGCTCTAACGACTTTTTCCATATTCCATCTCAGATTCTGAAATTCTTCCAGGCTCTTCATCCTCCAGGATTTGAAAATTAACCTCAGTCCAAAAATAAGTCTGCAAAGGGAGTTAGTGATACAAATTGTGCAGCACAAAAAGCTTTCCAGAATCGCAATTTCTTATATTCTTCAAGAAAAGGTCTGGGCCCAAACATCCTTCACAGTAAATGTTCTTTTATGAAAATTACCCACTGGACAGCTATCTGGAAACCCCCATATAATGAGTCAGAATATCATTTCGGAATACTCTTGCTACATACACAAAGAAAGCACACGCACTTCCATGACATTTCCCTATGCTCTGTACTATGAAAGGCATCTATCAATGACTCCCAGGGCCTTGAAGGGCTTTTGATGTTAAAAGGCGCACTCCTTAAAAGGAGGAATTTTGGCAAATCTTTTTGACTGGGGAAGCAGTGGAGCTGTACACAAGAATTACAAGATGATTAATGTTGTCGTGAAGGAAACACAGAAACATGGTAAATAGGAGCAGGAGTAGTTCATTCGGTCCTTCGAGCCTGCTCTGCCGTTCAATACCATCATGGCTGCTCCTGTATCTCAATACTGTACTCCTGTGCTCTCCCCATATCCCTTGATGGCTTTAGAGTCCAGAAATCTATCTAATTCCTTCTTTAAGTGACTTGGTCTCCACAGCCTTCTTAGGCAGAGGATTCCATATGTTCACCACCCTCTGAATGAAGAAATTTCTCCTCATCTCAGTCCTAAATGGCTTAACCCGTATCCTAAGACTGTGACCCCTTGTTCTAGACCCCTCCAGCCAGAGGGTGGGGTGTATTTATAGAGCACCTTTCACAATCTGAAGACATGTCTCAAAGCACTTCATTGAAGATTTACCCCATGCGGTATGCCTTATGCTGATGTAACACATATAAGTCATCCAGTATAACGAGACTTAAAACTACAAGGATAGATCTTTACAAAATGTCTGGAATGCAGCAATTCCTTGACATGTTGCTACCCGACAACCTGCAGTGACTAAGATGCAATTAGAGCGGAAATGTTTTTTGAACATAAGAGCATTCTATAATAAAAAAAAATCCATCATTCTCAGACAGAAACTCAGCTCAATATCCAACCGGTCTAAGATTGCGGCTCCATTACATGAATGCAGCTGTTTGCCACAGAGCAAAAATACAGATGAGGAAGACAAGACAACAATAGACAATAAAGCAGTACCATATTTGTTAAATGAGTATTTTGTACACTCATTTTCACAGTGGAAAGAGAACTAAGTGTACAGCCAGTTTTGGAGAACATATCTTCAGCATTACAGCTAGGATAACGTTAGGGCCTGTAGCCTTTGCTATGTGCATGTTGAGTGAATTGAGTGAAGACTGACATCTGCAGTGGTGGGGACTACGTGAGAAAGTCAAGATGGATCATTTAGGCTGAAGATGGTTGCAAACACTTCAGCTGGGCATTTTGCACTCCTTGTGGGCTCTGCCATCATTGAAGATGGGAATGTTCATAGAGCTTCCTCCTCTCATTAGTTGCTTAATTGGCCCTCACATCACAACTGGATTTGCCAAGACTAAAGAGATTTGATCTGATTTATTTGTGGAATCACTTAGCTTTATATATAACATGTTGCTTCCACTGTTTAGCATGCACATAGTCCCATGTTGTAGCTTCACTAGGTTGGCACCACATTTTTTGGTGTCCCTGGTGCTGATCCTAGTATAATCTTCTACACTCCTCATTGAACTAGGGTTGGTCACCTGGCTTGATGGTAATGGCAGAGTGTGGGATATGCCAAGCCATGAAGTTACAGATTATAGTAGAATGACATTCTGCTGCTGAATACCACTGTGCCTCATGGATGCCCAATTTTGAGTCGCTAGATTTGATCTTAATTTATCCCATTTAGCAGTGGTGGTGCCACACAGCGTGGTGTATCCCCAATCATGGGATTTCATCTTCACAAGGGCTGTGTGGTTGTCACTCCTATCAGTGCCATGATGGACAGAGGTATGTGTGATAGGTAGATTGGTGAGGGAGAGATCAAATAGACTTTTCCCTCTTGTTGGTTCTCTCACTATCTGCTGCCAAGTTGGTCAGCAGTGGTGCCACCAAACCACTCTTGATGAAGGGCATTGAAGTCCCCCACCCGGAGTACATTCTGCTAGCCTCACCTCTAGCCACTCTTTCAAGTGGTGTTCAATATGGAGGAGCACTGATTCATCAGCTGAGGGAGGGTGATAGGTGGTAATCAGTAGGAGGTTTGCTTGCCCATGTTTTATTTGATGCCATGAGACTTCATGGGATCCGGAGTCAATGTTGAGGACTCCCTGGACCACTGATGGAGTGGAGAATCTTGCAGAGGTAGATTGCTGCAAAAACATGCAATTATTTTAGACACCCAATATTTTTTTTTAAAAAGCGATAAGAATTGCTAAAAAAAATGAATTCATTCAAATGCAGAATGTGCAGCAAAATATAAACTCCCTAAAAAATGTTTTTAGCTCACACTCAGAGACAGTATACAGAGTTTCGAACAATTGTCATGAGTGGCTGTCAGAAACCTGTGCAGTGTGTAGTGAAACCTACACTTAGATGGACTTTACTCCAAGGAGGTTTTAATAGGGATTTTTTTTCATACTTCTTTTTCCTGAAAGGTTCAGCTTTGTGCTAAGTTCATTGACAATTCTTAAGAGCATAAACTGGCGATAGCCAAGATATCCATTTCAAAGACAAAAAGAGCAGTTTTTGGTGACAACACAATTGTCAAGCTGCAAAATAATTCACTCGCATGCTGCCTTTTCCAGGAATTCCTTTCTGTTGGCAATTTGAGCCATCCCAGTGTGACATTATACTTGGGATATTTTTTAATGGATTTATGAGGCGGGTGTTGTATCCAACACTGGCAGTGAAAACCTTTTCATGGAAAAGATAACATTTGTTTCAGTTAATTTTACGAATTTAGTATCTTTTCTTTATTTCCTATCATAGTTTACAGTGCCTGAGCTGAGACACTGTCCCCAATCATTTTACCTGTGGTTCTCATGGGATACTGAAGTATGATTGGAGACAAAGCTTGCAATGGATTTCCACCTCTCTTCCTATCTGCTGGGCTCTTCCCCCCCAGTTACTGGTGATCCAGTGGACCAGGCAGCTTGAGAGGCTGGATGCACTGGCAGGCCACAGCCGGGAAGTGGGGAAGAAGGAGCGAGGAGGAGATCAAGGATCAGTGGAGAGGTCAGAGGTCAGGATTGAGATCCGAGATCAGGGTGAAGTCAGAGCTCAGGGGAGAGAGATCAGGTTAAATTTGAGGCATATAGTCCTATTAATATTCCCATGTAGCAGGCTGTTGGACAATAGAACTTGTGATGGTGATTAACTACTACATTCAGTTCAAAGAATCTCACCCATGAATTGTGATTATATTATTTCTGTGGTTTTATTATTATTCTCCTTCCATACTCCTTGTCTTCTGAAGACAATTCTTCAAACCACATGCTCAAATGCAGTTCTACAGGTGATAACGGGCCTTCAGTGTCTCATTCAGGTGCCCATCTTCCTTTATAGCGTCAGCAGGCCACGTGACTACAAGGACATTACTGATGAGTTCAGTCCTGTTTCCACTCACCAGCAACAAAACGTACTCGTCAGCTGGAATTGCCACTGTTAGATAGAAATCCAAAGACATTTTTCTCTCTCAGGCTAGCAAATGGGGCCGAAACCAATTTCAGCATCTGTCCCTTCCGCCCCCATTATTGGCTCAGAGATTGGCTACATGTCGCAACTGGGATCCCTCATGGTTTAAGTCACTCAGACCACAGTGGATGGACCCTTTGGACCTACTGGTCTTTTTTTTATTTGAAAGGATTCTGTTGGTCTGGGAAACACAAACACTCCAGAATCCTTGCTGGTATGGACTGCTTTCTGATAGTTCACATGTGTGCAACTTGGAAGCACAAATGGTTGGAAATTGGACTTGATGGAATCTTTTTTCTTGGTGTTATAGTGCCTTTATGTTTCCAAAATGGCACACGCAGTGTTGTGCACACACTTTTGACGCAACTATGTCGGATGCCATCTTGTTAAAGGCATTAGCCTGCCAGAGGTATGCAAAGCAAACAGATCGTGACATCAATCAGCATATGACACTCCAGCCATAGCCCTCTCTTAACCTTACACAGCTGAGTTGTGTTAAACTGCAGTAAGGACCCCCCCCTACCAATGCTATTTAAAGAGATCAACAACTACTACAGATTAGTTATTGATTGATTTCTTCTGGCTATCGCTGTAATTCTCTGCATTCTTGGTGCTTTTCCTAATTGCGTCAAGTTTGAAGAATCTACATGGACCAGTCTGGCCGCTGCTGTCGTATCTTTTGCTGACTTCAAGGCTTCCGCACAAAGCACTTACTCTCTGCCATGGTCCAATCGCTGGCTTTCCTCTTAGAATGAAGCATGACTTGAAGAAGGCAAAGGGGGCAAATAGAGAAGGACAAGCTACTGGAAGAGCAAGGAGGGTGGGGAGGAGGACTCTCAGTAGGAGGCCATCTCCACTCAGGGTGTTAAGAGAGCAATTCTGCTACCTGAACCTCAATGAGGAACAGCAGGTCAGACGTCTGCACTTCAGTAAGACCTCCTCACTGGAATCTGCCCACTGCTGCGACTACAACTCCAACTTCAGGGCAGGGTCAGAACTGCTTTGACAGTGAGTGGGAAGGTGTCTGTGGTCACAAGTCTCTCGATACAAGTGAGATCATTTCAATTCATTCCCTCTTGCCACAGAGAATGACCACAAGACTTGGCCAGGATTCCCCATGTCCAGGCTACCATTGACTGTACATTGTGGGCACCACATGCCAGTTCAGCCATATACTGGAACCAAAAGGGTTTCCACTCCCTCACCAGCCAGCTGCAGTGTCACCATAGCAAATCATGCCAGTCTATGCCAAGCATGCTGGCAGCAGGCATGATGCCTTCATTCTGTGGCAGTCCACTCTGCCAGATGTATTTCAACCTTGAGGGCAAACTAAAGGGTGGCTAATGAGCAACAAGAAATAGCCACTGATGACATGGTTGATAAATTTGATTTGTAAACCACCATACATATGCAGCATGCATACAATGAGAGCCATGCTGCCACAAGAAATGTGATAGAGCAAATCGTTGGCATACTGAAACAACAATTCTGCTGCTTGGAACACTCTGGGGAAGGCCTTTAGCCCTTGGCTGAGCAGGTCTCAAGATTCATCATGGTATTCTGCATGCTGCACAATGTTGCCAATATGCAGGCCCAGGCTTTGTCATCACCTATCGGGCAAGAAGCTGAGGAGCAGGAGCATGCAGAGTAGCAGGAAGAGGATGAGGAAGCAAGGCAGCAACCTAAACAATCCCTTTCTCCCTGGCTGTATGTGAAGAACTAATTCAAATGTGGTACCAGTAACTACAAGTCCAATTCCAAGTTCATCAACAGTTAAACGCTCCTTATCTTCCCTCTGTCACTAACCATCATTGGCCACAATGCAAAATTGAAAGACAACACAAAATACACATTCCAAACAAAATGTATAAGTGAAATCATGCTACTTTGCATCCAAAAATAAATTATTCACTCTTCTGCATTCCCTTACTGCCTGTCCTAGTGCTCCAACACAGAACCACACCAGTGGCTGCAGCAAGACTGGTGATTGGCTGCTGCTTTACAGTAGGAGAGATTGCAGGTGGCCTTGGAGGGCCATGTCAAGCAGCTCTAAGGGAGTTAAGAGGCTTGGGTTCAGACTCTGTCATCTTAAGCATCAGCAGTAGCAGTCTGGCTGACAGATAATAACAAGTGCATTGGCAGATTGGCAGTGATGAGAGGACAAATGCTATCACAGTGAGAGCGGACATCAGGTTCATGCTCCATGGAAGCCACGACCACACTCCTCAGGCAGCACCTCAGCAATCCTAAGTAATGTCTTGTCAATTAGATTGTTAAAGTTAAGAGAAACAGGTGACGGGCATTAATTGTCTTTGAGCATATATAAATAGAGGATCAGTCCCAGGAACATCATTTTAATTTAATTAGTTAAAAGTTTCCTTTCAAAGTCTTATTTTTGTTACAGTGCCTCATCAGGGGCTGTCACCCCTCTTAATTGTTAATTATTTTACTGATCATTGTTTTTCTCAAAAGAGCATATAAATTGGGGATCCCAGCATGGCAGCTAATGGAATTTAAATTCACATAATAAATCTGGAATTAAAAGCTAATCTCAGTAATGGTGACCAGGGAAACTATCATCGATTGACTCAAAAGAGTACAAATTGGGGATAGCTGGGACACTGGTTTGTGTGAGAGGAGACCTGTGAGGCTGAACAAGTCAACAAACTCTATCAATAAAGAAAATCTCTAATTCTTAGTTTTGGCTTCACCACCAAGCTTGGATCCTGTTAACCCTGATAATCTACTGGGGGGCGGGCAGGGTGCGGGTTGCTGGGCTGCTGTGGGACTCTGCAAGTCCTTTGAACACTGGTATCTACAGCCATGATTCTGGCAGTCTAAACTTGCTTTAATCTGAGTTTCCATTGCAGCATTGAGATGTTGGGTGGCTTCTGCTTGCACTGGAATGAAATATGAGACATCAACCGTCTGACATTGCATTATGGCCAGGTCCATATATGTGTTGTTGGAGCTGGACACCAATTCCAGGCTGCCAAGGATCAGTTCTAAGCTCTGTGCAAAACTGAGTGCCAACTTGGTGCCAGCTTCCTACATGCTCTTTGACATTCACTACAATTTTCCTGGCAGAGCTCCCAATTTGCCAAGCAATTTGTACTGCACACCCATCAATCTTTTTCTGTAGTCTAGCCCTTCAAAATCCTCATCTGAATCCTCTGCCTCAGAACTCTTTGGTTAAACCGCCAACTCAAACTGGGGGCAGTGTGCAACATGGCAGCTCTGCCCATTTGAGCCCTGAAATGGCAGGAGGTTCATGTTAATATCATCGGATCCCAATTTAAATACTGAAATCGGTCACGTGCTTGCTTCGGGCAAGGATGGGAATGAAGTGATAAGATCTGCCCTGTGAGTTTTAGGGTGTTATCATTCTGTTTATACCGGATGGGAGGCCAAAGAGGCTCCCCCTACACTTCAGGACAGCCTTGCATTATTTCTGGTTATTTTTGACTGACGTTCTCTTTCGGCCTAAAGTCTACTTTTGTGTCTTTGTGGAGTTCTGGCACACATTCCATCCACATAGTTGAATGACCTTTTAATCAAACGATTAGACACGCTGACTCATGATCTGATAGTTGTCAGTGTTGACAAACAATGATCTGTATGTAAGAGTAAAGATAGGCATCAAGATACTGCATTGTGCATATTTTAGCTGCAGTACATCAACCTTCTAATATAAATGCAAATTCTTCTTTGAATATCAGATTTAAATTCATGGCAATACCCAGAGGGGAGGATAGGATTAAACTTCATTTATACACACCACCAGAACAGAAAAGGAAATATGTGCATTGTTATGGGAAAAGAACAGGAGATTAGGGACTAATAGGATTGGACTTTCTAAGAGATAAAAACAAAAAACTGCGGATGCTGGAAATCCAAAACAAAAACAGAATTACCTGGAAAAACTCAGCAGGTCTGGCAGCATTGACGGAGAAGAAAAGAGTTGACGTTTCGGGTCCTCATGACCCTTCAACAGAACTGGGTGAATCCAAGGAGAGGGGTGAAATATAAGCTGGTTTAAGGTGGTGGGGGGCGGGGGGCGGGGGGCGGGGGGGCTTGGGAGAGAAGTGGGGGGAGATGGTTGTAGGGACAAGCAAGCAGTGATAGGAACAGATAATCAAAAGATGTTACAGACAAAAGAACAAAAGAACACAGGTGTTGAAGTTGGTGATATTATCTAAACGAATGTGCTAATTAAGAATGGATGGTACGGCACTCAAGGTACAGCTCTAGTGGGGTTGGGGGAGGCATAAAAGATTTAAAAATAATGGAAATAGGTGGGAAAAGAAAAATCTATATAAATTATTGGAAAAAAACAAAAGGAAGGGGGAAGAAACAGAAAGGGGTTGGGGATGGAGGAGGGAGTTCAAGATCTAAAGTAGTTGAATTCAATATTCAGTCCGGAAGGCTGTAAAGTGCCTAGTCGGAAGATGAGGTGCTGTTCCTCCAGTTTGCGTTGGGCTTCAATGGAACAATGCAACAAGCCAAGGACAGACATGTGGGCAAGAGAGCAGGGTGGAGTGTTAAAATGGCTGGATTTTCATCCTCAAGGCAGGTAGCAGGAGTCAGGAAGTGGGGAGTGGTGTGTGCAGGCTGGGGGCAGGCAAGCCAACCCGGGGAAGAGTTTGGAGGCAGCGACAGGGGCTGCCAGGTGTGGAGGTGGGCTGTTTAAAAGGCTGTGGGACTTTATCCCAGTTATAATAGAAACAGCAAAAGCTATTCAGCCCTCACCCCTCACATTCTCCACATGCTCCCTAAAGTCTAACCATGACACTTTATGTCCCTCACTCACCCCCTATGGTCCCTCATACCTCCCATGCCAAGATATGCCCCCACCCAAATACCCCCCACCCAACCTCCATTTTATTGGCCTGAAGTAAAAGGGATATTTTCTTTAAAAGAGTGGCAAGTTATCAAGGAATGATTGTTTTTTAAAGCTTTTTTTTTTTACACATCTACTGTCACCATTAGGCTCATTGGTTCTATATAGTGTTCCATCGGTGAACAGATATGGAAATGCCTTAGCTTGACATGAGGGGCATAAAGGGGTCATAGTGGGTGGTGAGTGGGCATACCAAGGCATGGGGGTGTGAGGTGCCATAGTTGTTGTTGTGGGCCATACCTTGGCATGGGGGGCATGAGGAGCCACAGGGGATGGGCAGTCAGGAGGACATTCTGAACTTACCTTTCAAAAGGTTCCCTCACACAGACGATGGTTCACGATGCCTCTGAGGTACCATGAGCCACAACTATGAAAAGCCAGCCTGATTCCATGAAACTTACAAGGGACAAAGACATGCCAATCCCCGCAAAGAGGCTGGCAAGGTCAGGAATGCAGCGTGCTGGCTCGCCACCCAAACCAGTCTGCACCCTTAAAAGGCCCTGGTTAAAATTGGAAACCCCACGAATGTGGTCAGGAATCCCGGATTTGGGTCCTGGCTGCCATTTTTAGAGGTTTGCAGAATCTCCCTGCCTCCGCAAAAATCTAGCCCCATATGATAAAAAAATAACAGCTTTTGTATTCTGCAGAAAAGAACATTTTTCCAAACTACGAACATGGCAACACTTTCCAAATGAGACAGTTATCATCCTACTCCTTATCACTCCCTCCTGTTAATGGATTTGTTAAGGGAAGGTTGTGTCTGTCTAACTTAGTTCAATTTTTTGAGGAGGTAACAAGGAGGGTCAATGAGGGTAGCATGCTTGATGTAGCCTACCTGGATTTTAACAAGGTTTTTGACAAGGCCACACAAGGCAGATTGGTCAGAAAAGTAAAGGTGAATGAAATGAGAGGTGGACAAAGTTGAGTCCAAAATTGACTCAGTAGCAGGAAGCAAAGGTCAACAAGTGTTTTTGTGACTGGAAAGCTGTTTCCAGTGGGGTTCTGCAAGACTTAGTTCAGACTCCCATGCTTTTTACATATATATATATACCAAGATATAAATATATCTTGGGATGCAGGGACTGTGGCCCCCTGTATAATTCAGTCCTTTAGTTTGACAAAGTGATTGATGATAGTATTGGAACCTCTGGCTCTTGCTAAACTCAATGGCATCATCCTCTGCACACATGCAATATTGGTTTCACTACTATAAGCACTGCACATCACTACCTCCAATATTATCACATGGAGAGTATTAGTGCTGTGTGTTATTTGAACTGGGGAGTGCTCGTGCTGTGAGTTGTTTGAATCTGGGAGTTGTCTGAGCTGGGAGTGCTAATGCTGAGTTGTCTGAACTGAGAGTGTTAAAGCTGTGTGTTGCCTGAACTGAGAGCGTTAATGCTGTGTGTTGTCCGATCTGGGAGTATTAATGCTGTGTTGTCTGAACTGGGAGTGTTAATGCTGTGTATTGAGTGATTTTGGGAATGTTAATGCTGTACCTATCTGAATACAGTGGCCCAACACAATGACAAATTACATATTGAACAGAATCACAGAGAACTTCAGTCAAACACTGTGGCCTAAATTTTTGCAATGATGGAGCGCCTCTAGGCCATTATGGAAATGGATCTGGAGGCAGAAGTCTGGAGGTGCCTCCCCTGAATATGGCCACCACCAGCAGTTTCAGGGAGTCAGGGGTGGGGAGCTGTGGGGGAAATCTGGGTGGGTTCCAAATTGCACAGTTCATGGAGACAGCCGCCTATATAAAATAACACCTTCCTCCAATCATGCCTAATTTTCATTAGCCAGGAGAGCAAATGCATCGTGTGCTGATTAGTAGGTGCAGGTCTAAACTTTGTGAAGTTGCTCAAATGGGTAGGGTACCCTTTTGGACATGGTCCTGGGATACCTTTGGGGGAAGTCAGGTGTCCTTTGAGAGAAGTAAACTACCCTTTGGGATTATTAAAAATAATCATGAATGTGTGTAAAAAGTACAGTCAAGCTCATTGGGACTGTCAAGAGCGTTGTCAAAAGGAGTTGACAAAAGGAGCTGTCAAAGGGAACTGTCAAGCTGTCAAAGCATCAAGCAACTCCTGCCATTTAAATATTTGAAAAAATACTCTGCAGTGTTGAAAAAAAATTAATGCTCATTATTTTACTCTGTTGACATAAGCTTGAGGGTTGTCATTACTGGATTAGTGTTGCAATACTGATTTCACAGCTTCCCATTATTGTAGCTGGCATGGAGGGCCATGGGGGATGATGCGGGGTATATGGCGGGTATGAAGGGCCATGGGGATAGCTGAGAGCATGAGGTTGGCATGGGTTGGCATGGATGGGGCACGGGGAGTGCATGGGGGTGAAGGCGTTTTGAGGGATGGAGGCTGGAGATCTGTCTCATGTTTTATTGTTCTTTTAAAAAACACCGACACAATGCCAGTGCATCGAGGCAGGCCTTTCGCCCAGCCCACCTCCACACTCGGCAGCCTCTGCACACATTCCGGGGTCGCCTGCCATGACTACTTGCAGCCCAACCCCCACCCTGACCAAAAATCTAACCTGCTGGGGCACTTTCTCCCGGGTAGGCAAACTCTGTGTTCCCAAAGCGGGAGTGAAAATTCAGGCCTCTGAGTCTACAGCTTGAGTGAATCACATCACACATTCCAGCAAATTGTTGGGTAATTATTGGCCCGCCACTTCCGAGAAGAGCCAATACCACATCTTGTTAATTATAGTGGGTGGTGTCACTAAATGCAGCCAATTAGAATAATCAAATACACACATGAAAGTTAGTTACAAACAGTGAAGTCACGTCATTGTCTGAGTTAAGTAGGTGGATTTATTAAGATACATAAGCGAGCAGTTTCATCTAAACTAGGAGTCTGCCTTTCAGTCTTCCTTTCTTTATCCCTTCACGCTGCATTCAGCTGGCAGGCTTTCAAGGGCAGTTAGGGATAGGCAATAAATGCTGGCCCAGCCAGTGATGCCCACATCCCTTGAACGAATTAAAAAGAACAGTTTATAACTTTACAATGAAGTACATGCTGCAATGTTTGTGATTGTGCATTGCGTGCAGGTGTAAATCAGTATACAGGCACACTCGGGGCGCTTTTCGAAATTTGTAATGCAATTGGGAAACTTTCCCACGTGCAGCACAAATTGAAAATTCAGATATGCAATGCCCACAATATTCTGACCAACGTGGCAGAAAGATTCCTTGTCCACTAGCAAGACAGGCTCATAAAATTTCCCCTGATATTTGTAGAATCTTTGGCCCATTGTGCCTGTGCCAGCTCATTGACAGAGAGATCCAATTAGTCCCGATTCCCCTACCCTTTCCCCATAGCTCAGGAAATGTAACCTTTTCATTCCAGATCACAACGACCCACTGTGTAAATACATTTCTTCTCATCTCCACCTGTTTTTTCTTAACCCATCAGCTTAAATCTGTGTCTTCTGGTTACCAACCCTCCCGTTTACATAAATTGAACTTTAAAATGTTCTCTGATTTCTCCATTCCCCTGGTCCTTTTCAATAACAAGTAATGCTAATCACACAAGCCTCAATAGTTATGTGCTGGCATGTTATTCAGGTACTGGGCTTATCACAGACAAGGTCAATTCTGTGCCTGCCTAATGTCCAGGCAAACATATTTGCTGCATTTAGGTTTGGCAACCCTAAGCAGATTCCACCCCTAACTCCCTAACCTGATCCCCACTGCCACCCAACCCCAAGTCCGACACACCGTGGGGTCAATTATAACTTTCCTACTGCTCCCTGAATAGAGATATAACCAGTTCAATGGGGCAGAATTTCACCCTTGTTGGGTGGGCTCAGTGGGGGTGGTCGGGAAGTCGATCGCAATCGGGGCCGGAAGGCAATTTCATGCTGACGGCTCAATTAAGACCCGCCCAGCGCAAAACGCGAGCAGCAGCGCTTAGCAGTACCAGCGCAGGCAGGGGGTTGCGGGGAGTGCGAGCAGGGCCAGTGCGACCTTGGTGCATGCGTGCTTCATAATCTCCCTGAGGCACAAAGCTGCCTCAGCGAGATGATGTGTTGTATATAAAAAAAATAAAGAAAATAAAATGTAATGAAACAGGGCCTCACATGTGACTCTGTCACATGAGCAGGGGCATGTCGTTAATTAAGTTTTAAAACTTATATTTTATTTTTATTTGCTTTTGGAAACCTCATCCCCCAAATGGATGAGGTTTCCTAAAAAGTGCAAAGGCCGCTTGGCCTTTTTGCCTGCCTGCCAACCGTAAGGTTGGACGGGCAGCGAAAAATTCAAGTCAATTGATTACTTACTGGGCTGGGCCTTAACAGGCCTTTTAATTGTCAGTGGATGCGCTGCCGACTCCTGCGCGCACCCGGCGACCGAAATATCGTGTGAGTGTGCAATGACGTCGGGGCATTCACCTGATGTCATCGCGCGTCATTTTATGCTCAGTCAGGTCGGGTGCGCCAGCCAAGCTAAAACTTTTACCCCTGGAGTTGAACCTTCCTGGTTAACAGCTCTCGGTCCCTCATTAGAAAACACATTGCATCTTTTCTTCCCTTTCTTCTGAACATGATGGTGCTGATGCAGTTTCGGGTGGCAGTTAAGCAGAGAAAAGTTGCATGGAAGGGGGTGGAATGCGCAGGGCTTCCAGTTAGGGCTCAGGTTACTAATCCATTATTATTTTAATATTAGAAGAGCTTCCACAGGTGCCTGGCTCCACACTGACAGTGACTGACTCCTCCAGCAAGTCTGGCCTATGCTGCTGCCAATTCAAAAATTATGGCCCGTGTCGTTTATAGTGGCATAAAAAGTTAGATTTCAGCAGGAATCAGACCTCCCTTTCCCCCCATAAAATGCAGTGTAAAAACTACTGGGTTGACCGAGTATCTTTCCTCAACTCATTTCCTGGGAAAGTTCAAATAGAACAAATTTCATCAGAATCCAATTTACCCTTTGCACGCTAATACAGTCTGCTCTCTGAAGTACAAATCTGGTTCTAAACTGCTATTTTTTTTTCAGATTGCTTCTTAGGATGAGGGAGTTACTGGCAGGGCTGACATTTATTACTCATAACACTTTGCCAGGCCACTCCAGAAGGCAGTTAAGAGTCAACCGTTACTGGTGTGGGATTGGAGACACATATGATCCAGCCTGGATGAGAACACAGGTTTCCTTGGGGGCGATAGTAAATCAGTTGGGTTTTTCTGACAGCCTGATAGCTTCATGGCCACTTTTAGTGATGCCAGCTTTTTATTTCCAGGTTGTTTTATTGTTCTGACCTATTACATTAAAGAGGAATATCACTGCCCAAATTTATTATCAGAAACCCAATTAAGAAATCTCTCAACAGCAAAAAATTGTGAAGCTAGAAGGAAAAGCATAACTGAAAAATAAGTGGCAAAAACTGTCTAACAATGTGCGCACAGATCTACTTTTACAATTACTCAGTATTGTGGAGGAGAGTTCAGAATCTGCTTGTATAGTTTTAACAAAAGTGATGTTTAAGAAAGTACAGTGCCCCTAGTAACGGGGAGTTGTGTGCTGAAGAAAATGCAATGTGAAATATTCAGATCAAACCATTTAGGTAGGAGACTCACACTCACTGTAGTCTGTCAAAGCAATAAAAAAAGCACATTTTTTTTATAGCACCTTTCACAACCTCCGGACGTCCAAAAGTTCTTTACAGTCAATGAAGTATTTTGAAGTAATGTAGGATACAAGGCATTCATTTTACATGGAGCAGGCTCTCACAAACAGCAATGTGATAATGAGCAGATAATCTGTGTAACTGATATTGATTGAGGTATATATATTGGCTAAGACATTGGAGAGAACTCCCCTACTCTTCTTTGAACAGTGATGTGGATCTTATATCTGAGAGGGTAGAAAGGAATGCGCTTTAACATCTCACCTGGAAGATGGTGCCTCTGACAGGGGAGCAATCTTTCAGTAGTGCATTGGAGTGTCAGCCTAGGTTTGAATTCAAGCGTCTGGAGTAGAACTTGAACTCACAACCTTCTGACTCAAAGGCAAGTATGCTGCCTACTGAGCCACAGGTTGCAAAAATAGTGATATCTTCAGTTCACCTGTGACGTGCTTGGATATAAGAATTCTTTGACTAGATGTAACCTTTTGTTATCTGCAGCATCCCAATAATTTGGAGTTCTTCATTCAATGCCTTTTTGTAGCCCTCCCTAACAGTTGAAATGAGATCGGTCCACCTTACAATGAATACTGTAGACAAGATGAGCTATTTATTAACCAGAACTTGCAACTTCCAGCATGATATAAGATGCAGATACATCATCCCATGTTAAAATTTAAAAAATGGAGTTGAAAATAGTTTTAGATTTAATTAAATCCAGATCATGACTGAAACATTTAAAAAAACTAAAAGAAAATCATTTTCCCTCCCTCTTATCTCACCTGGGTGCAGGTGATTGTTGCCTTCTAGTGCTTTAAATGTGTGAACCTAAATAGTGGCTATAAGTTGGCTATTCAACTGTAGTAGGCATCACAGCCAAATCTAATCCTAACAACAAGAGACTTAAAAATTTTCTGGATGGCAACCAGGATTGGCAACCCTGATTGATGTTTACCTCTGCAATCCCAGGTACTGCTAGGTCAATTCAGCATTCCTACTTGCAATCGGTCTATTCAAGTTTACCAAACATCCTGCGAGGGAGACACTAGGCAGTGCCATCAACTGAGCGACAGCCTGAGCCCAACATGATAAACTATATTCTAGATAAATTTATGAAAGGAAGCAGAAGATATCACCCAGTTATGAATTGCACCCATACACCAAAGCAGTTACTGCCACCTCATCTGCCTTATCTGTTCCAATAAACAGTAGGACTTGTGGCAAACTTGGTGCAATGACATCAGGAACAATTGCCCAGCCAAAGTTTCCATTATGTGAGCTGCAGCGACCTCATGGTAGAAGATTTTATAGGTGTCTTTGCTGCCTGCGCAATGAAGTTAAGGTTCAGAATGATGGATTCCT
This sequence comes from Carcharodon carcharias, assembly GCF_017639515.1. Classification (NCBI taxonomy): domain Eukaryota; kingdom Metazoa; phylum Chordata; class Chondrichthyes; order Lamniformes; family Lamnidae; genus Carcharodon; species Carcharodon carcharias. Next base: position 12,563,387 of record NC_054482.1, on the reverse strand, counting down.
GCTGGTTTTCAGCGAGTATGTAACCTGGCTAGTTATAACTGCCCACCCACCTGGTTTTTGCTGGCTGGAGCGTCTTACAGTCAACAAACATTGATGGTAATTCCTCTTTAAAAGAAAATATAATTAAAGGACAAATTCAGAGAACTGAGGAAGCCTATGATTGGAATAACTCTTTACATGTTGAAGTATTTTGGGCGTTACGATAACTGATGTTGCAGAAATAAAGCATATTTTAAAATAGAGCAAACACTTCTAGCACGCCAAACAGTGAAGCCTGCCTATTTCTAAATGACATTGATGGACTCCTGAGCGATAGATCATGAGGGCAAATGGCATTAATCAAAATGTCACTTGCAGCTGGATGTATGGGCAAAGTTTCAGGGAATGTTAAGCTTCAAAATAATTTTGATTGTGTTGAAAGGGACTTCCGAACAAAAACAATTATTTTGCTAGGTTCCATTTGACTTGCAACAGAGTGTGTTCTGACTCAGATAAACATTGTGCCATGATTAGGAATAAAACCATATGATGGCTGCATTTCATAATAAAGGAAGAGGCAAGCACTTTGAGACCCAAAATTATATTTTTACTGGATTCCATTTATCATGTAACAGAGTGTTCTCCTGACTGAAGATAAACATTATGCAACAGAATATTGTGCAATGGAGTCATTCTCATAAGCAGGAATGAACACAGTTGGGTGAGTTTGAATAGAGATGCAATGGTCAGAGTCCAAATCCAGTTGCAAGCTGCTTGGATGTTTTCTGTTACTTAGATCTCTGAAATGGAAGCTTGTGCAAAACAAATTGTATCTTGCTGTCAGCAGTGCAATACAAAATTGGCTTGGAAGTGTCTTTGGCTGGCTTAATTGGTCAAGAAAGCTGAGAATTACAGATCGAGGTGATCTCCTAAGAAAAATAAACCAGTTTCCAGTTCCTGATCATAGTAAGAACCCCTGCTGCGAGGTGCATGTATTCAAACATTGGGGTGGGATAGGTTTGGCCTCACCTTTGTTACTGCATATTTTCTCCAGTAGACAGTAACTTACTAACACAAGAAATGTACATTTTGGTAAAGTATTGGAGGGCAGCTATAGCACCTGTAGAACTGTAGCAGGAGGCAAGATGGGGAGACAATTGGCATAGAAAATTGACTTGGTATTGCAAATATGAGGGGGGTTATGTACGTGTTCAAGTACATATATATCAATCAAATACATCTGTGTTAGGAATCCTAAAAAATGGGAGAATTAGGAACCGTGAAATTGGTTTATTGCAGTTCTTGCCTTAGGAAAAGATTTTGTCCACATCAAGCTTTTTTGCATCAAGTATCATCAGTTTTGTGGAAGACTGTACAGAATTATTTAATCACTCCAGAACACAAGAATACAAGAATTAGGAGCAAGAGTCAGCCATTCGGCCCCTCAAACCTGCTCTGCCGTTCCATAAGATCATGGCTGATGTGATTGTGGCCTCAACTCCACTTCCCTGCCTGGCCTCCATAACCCTTGACTTCATTGTCGATCAAAAATCTAACTCAGCCTTGAATATATTCAATGGCCTAGCCTTCACTGTTCTCTGGGGAAGAGAATTCCACAGACTAATGACCCTCTGAAAGAAAAAAATTCTCCTCATCTCACCCTTAAATGGGAGACCCCTAATTTTCAACTTGTGTCCAATAGTTCTAGACTTCCTCGCAATGCTCTCAGCATCCACCCTGTCAAGTCCTCTCAGGATCTTATATGTCTCAGATATCAGAAACATGGTTTTGAAACAAAAGAACATCCTTTCGCGTCACATGGGAAAGTACAAGAGATGACAAATCAATTAAGCTCAAAGGAGAATGTACTTGTGACTCAACTCTCCAACACAAAGGATTAAACACATTCATTACTTCATTGTAAAGGTGGAAAAGTAATATCTCTAAATTCCCGAGCAGAATGGGGTAATGGGAGAAGAGATTGGCTGAATGCAAAATGTAGAGGATGTCATGATTAGTGTCTATAATGTTATTGGAAATTATTTTTAAATTGGTATTGTAGTAGGGCCTGTATCTATGCATGTATCTGTGTGTGGCTTAATTGGATTAAAGCCATCTGGCTTAATTGGATTAAAGCCATCTAGGGTGCTTTGATGTATAATAGCTTTGAGATGTTAATTAGATAAACGTAAGTAAGTTAAAAGGTAAAGTACAATTTGCATTTTTAAATAAACCATTCAAAAGAATGGGTGAAATCTTGCATCTAACTGGGAGACACCAAGCAATGGGTTTATATTACTAATAAAATCAGTGGGATGAAAATATTATTGTTAGGAGAGGTAAAATTAAAACCTTAGTAATACACTGGAAAATTTACATTCAAAGGGGAAGCTAGGTATAAACAGAAAGGGGTTTGTGGGTAAGTCAGAGGCATTTAAGATCTAACCAGCCTGTAAATCTGTGTCTGCAAAGAAACCAAACTGCAAGGAACCTCATTTTGAATTTGAAAGGTCAAATGTGCTTTGTCTGGTGTCTCTTTAAAGTTTATGGGCTATTGGTGCCTTGGTGAAGATTTGCATGGGAGTGATTAATTTGGGGATTTGTTTAAAAGTTATTATGGTAACAATCTGTAGATATGTGTATGTGTTTAATTTGTTGTTAATTGAATAAATGTTTAATTTAGGTTTATATAGAAAACCTTTGGAAGACTCGGTGGTCTTACTCCTGAAATCAGAGCTGCATCTCAAACATACCAATTGAAAATATAGATTATGACAGTTTTTTAAGTTTCCGTCTAGGATTTAAACAACTCAGTCTTTACCAACTGCTGTGTCATAACAGGGAATCATCATCACACAGCCTGTGATTGAGCAACAGAGCTGCTTTCACACTTAGATTGAACCTATAACAGTGATTTTTCTGCAGCGCAATACTATTGAAGGTGAACAATACACATGGCATACAGCTTTTTTTTTTTACTTACGTTGGGTGATCTTTACTTGTTAGAGAACCATCCTGTTCTTTAGGCCCCTGTTTATCATTTACCTCCAGCGCTAGGGTCTTTGATACAGTGGACTGCCAATTTTGGTGCCTTTCTTCTGAAAGGAGTCAGCAATGTTGGAAATACTAAAGTTAAAACAAAAGAAAATGACCAAAATAAGTGCAATATCTGGTTTGCAATTGAAACGTGATACAATCCTGAAGCTCCAAAGGAACAGATTTATTTTTTATTTCCTCCCTTTGATTTGCTGCAGGCGAGGTGATTTGCTCAGCTCATCCACTTAACTTTAGTTCACTATGTTGTATGATATTTCTAGAAAATAACAGTCCTGGGGATAAATGACTTGTCCAAATTATATGCACTTGTCATAGCAAAAGAAATTCATATTAAACATTATCCATGAATTTAAGAGGGGCTTTCTACATCAGCAATCTCTGCTTATGCCAGGAGTGCAAAATTGGGAAATGGTCTATCCTGAACCTATGATTTTCTGACCAAGGTTTTTTTTTGAAAAGATGAAGTCCAGGTATACCATGAGATTATTTACCTAACCATGACTATTAGTAGATTTCACATTGCCAGGAATGCAAAAAGATAGCCCCAGAACCAGACTAGCAGGATGTTTCACTGATAAGGGTGCACTAAAGGAAAAAGAAGGATATGTTACTTCTGTAGCACCTTTCACAACCTCTGAACATCTTAAACTCCACAGCCAATTAAATACCTTTCTCAAGTGTAGTCTCTGTTCTAATGTAGAAAATGTTGTGTTTTTATAGTGATATAAAGGCACCAATCACTCATAAAACGATTGGGTAAACACGCTGTGGGTTCATTTATTGAGACTGGACACTTGAGAACAGATATACATGGGTATAAAGTTTGAAGACACCAGCAGCAGAGCTGTCTGAGTGTCCGTGTGTGCTCTGCATAAAAGCAAAAGTGAAACTAAAACTTGATTGCATGACATATGTCCTTTCAAGTGATGTTATGTTGCAATTCCTTAAAGGTATATTGAAACAGGAAATGCGACAGCCAATTTGTGTACAGCAAGGCCCCATAAACAACAATGTGAAAATGATTAAATAATCTGCTTTGGTGATGTTGATTGAGGGATAAAAATTGGACTGGGCACAGCAAGAACTCCTCTCCTGCTTTTCCAATGGTGCCATGAAATCATTTACGCTCTCCCGAGAGGACAGATTAGGCCTCAATCTGTCTCACCTGAAATTTGGCACCTTCAGCAGACCAACACTCCCTTAGTACTGCACTGATGAGTCAGCCCAAATTATGAGTTTAAGTCTCTAGAGTCAAACTTGAACTCACAACCTTCTAACTCATTGGTGACAGCGTTATCTCTAAGCCACAGCTGATAAAATTAAGCTTGTTAAAGGGCACGAAAACTTCTCTTTTGCAATTGAATTTGAATTTGAAAGAACAGTTTGTTCTGAGCTTTAAAATTGCTTTGATATGATTTCTTGGCATTTTAGAACGGTTAAGATAGTCATCACTGTGATTATGAAAGTGGCTGTCAGTGAAGTACAGATCAGAATTGTGGGATGAATTTTGAGAAAACTTTAACACTTGTTTAGATCAGAGTCACAGGCTGATTTATGGAGCATAAGGAGATCATTCAGCCCATCGAGTCTATGCTGGCTCTCTGTGGAGCAATCCAGTCAGTCCAATTCCTCTGTTCTACCCCTGTGACCCTACAAGTTTATTTCCCTCAAGTGCCCATCCAATTTGCTTTTGAAATCATTAATCGTCTCTGCTTCCACCACCCTCAAGGGCAGTGAGTTCCATACATTAAAAAAACGTCTCCCTCACTTTCTCCCTGCATCGCTTGTCCAAAATCATAAATCTGCATTCCCTAGTCCTTGTTCAATCAGGTAATGGGGACAGTTTTCCTTGTATACCTTATCCAAACATAATCTTGTATGCCTCTAGCAAATCTCCCCTCCATCCCCTTTGCTGTAAGGAGAACAACCTCAGCTTCTGCAACCTAACCTTTTAACTAAGCCACCCCCCCCACCCCATATTCCTGGAAACATTCTGGTAAACTTCTTCTGCACCCCCCAAGAAGCCTCACATCCTTCATAAGTGTGTTACCAGAACTGGATGCTTTATTTGGGGGTCTACCCAGAGCTTTTTAAAAATATCAGCATATTGTCCCTGCTTTTGTACTTAATGCCTCTATTTATGAGGCCCAGGATCTCATATACTTTGCTAACCACTCTCTCAGTACATCCTGCCATCTTCAAAGATATATGCACCTGAACCCCCGGGTCCCTCTGTTCCTGTATACTTCAGAATGTGACAATAAGTCTATTTGGTCTTTTTCTATCCCTTCTGCCAAAATGCATAAACTCACACTTTTCTGTATTAAATTCCATCTAGCACTTGTCTGCCATTCTGCTCATCTATCTACATCCAGTTGCCGCCAATTGGTATCATCCTCACTGTTTGCCATTCCATGTTTGGTCTCATCAGCAAATTTTGAAATTTTACACTGTATTCCAACATCCAAGTAATATTTATCTATCAAAAAAGCAGTGGTCCTAGCACAGACCCTTGAGGGACACCACTGTCTACCTGAAAAATAACCATTGGCCATGACTCACTGTTTTCTGTCCCTAAGCCATTTTTTAAATTCAACTTGACACAGACCCTCCTATTCCATGAGCTATAATTTTGTTAAGCGGTCTTTTATGTGGTACCTTGTCAAACGCTTTCTTAAAATCTATACAGACAACACTGCTTTCCCTTCAACAACTTTTTATATTATTTCATCAAAAAATTCAATTGGATTAGCCAAGCATGATCTGCCTTTTACTAATCTGCACTGGCTCTCCTTATTTAACTCAAACCCTTCAAGTGCTTGTTGACTTTTTCCCCTGAAAATCTTACCCACCACTGATGTTAAACTAACTGACCTGTAGTTGCTGCCCCTTATTCAAGAAAGGGTGTAAGGATATCATGTTTGCCATTCTTCAATCCTCAGGACCTCCCTGCATCTAGGGAAGATTGGATGATTACGGTAAGCCCTTTCTCTCCGTCCCTACTTCATTTAGCAACCTGGGATGTAAGCCATCTGGACCAGGTGACTTCCACTCGAGCAGAGCCAGCCTCTTCAGTACCTCCTGCCTCAGTCTATCCAAAACCTCCGCCATCTCCACTTCTGCTAATATTTTGTCAGATTCCTCTTCCTTAGTAAACACCTGTACAAAGTTCTCTTAGTATTAAGTATTCTAACCTTTCTGTGCCTCTAAGCATATATCACCTGTTTATCTCCAACAGGACCCACTCTGCCTCATACTTTGGTTTTGGAGTTCCCTTTTATGTTGACTATCATTGTATTCTCTTATCCTCTCTTTGCCAGTCTATTTACCTTTCCAATTCCCCATGCAACTTATTGGGTGGAATCATCCCAGCTTTGCACTAAGTGCGGCAGTAGGTGGGTAAAATGATGTTTTACCCGCTTGCCATAATGGCGGGCTTTTACGCGATATCTCCCCAAACCCACCACATTATGCACACCCGGGAAACATGCCATTTCCATGGCGGCCAGGCACTCATTCGCCCACCTGCCATCACCTCACTGCTTCACCACGCCGGGTGCCACATTTAAGGTCCAGCCGCAAGCACATATCTCAGTGCTTCCAGGCCACGACTGCTGCACGGAAGATATGGCCCTGAAACTGAATACTGCAGGCCCCAGGTTCAGCAACACGCCCCTTGAGCGCCTTTTGGATGCAGGGGAGGCCTGCCTTGATGTTCTCTATTCCCACTCTGGCCGCAGGATGGGCAGCAACAGCACTAACCTGGCTTGGGAGATGGTGGCAGCGGTGGTCAGCGCCAACACCCTGAAAAAGAGGACAGTCACCCAGTGCCGCAAGAGGATGAATGATCTCCTCCATTCTGCCAGGGTGGGTCACTCTTCTCATCACTCTCAAATCACAAACTCACAAACCCATTGCACGTCCACACTGATCTCACTCACCGCCGGTTCAAGGGACATCACCTTTCACACTCACCTTCATTGTCCTTAGCCCGTCCACGGGACAACTCACCACCCACACAGGCCAGGTATACTTATAATCTGGCCTGACAGGTGTCCTACTTACACATTCTCCATCTCTATTCATGTAGGACAAGCTGACACACAACAAGAGGGAGAGGTCACAGACAGTGGCAGAGTGCCCGAACATCAAAGTTCTCAGAATTTGGAAACAGAGCCATCCAGCTGGCCGGCGATGACCAGGACTGGTCCAGTGCTGATGATGAGGTCGTCAGTGCTCTACCAAGTGAGGGCTCAGCATCATCCATCAGACAACCATGCTGTGACTGATGTGTCCTGATTCACAGGCCACTGCCATCCACTAATTATCTCCCTTTCTTCCTCAGGCACATCTGGGAAACAGCTCATGGAATCCACCACACATGGCCTCAAATCAAGCCCTGAAGAAACCTCTGAACAGGAATCTGGAGGCACCCTCCCTGAGGTCCCGTCACAGCGCTCACCCACACCCTCCACCAGCACAGAGACACACACCTCAGTGGGACCTAGTTTTAGAGTAGCCCCAGGATCACAATCTGGTGAGCACATCACACTTTCTAATCCACAGCAGGCAGTGGCAGGGTCTTCCCAGGTCCCCGGCACTTGGAGGACTCCTGGAGGTCAGAAATTTGCTGAGTCCGAGTCAAGTGACGAACCTCTGGACTTGGTCATGTCTCCGTTGCTGGAGTTGCAAAGACAGCTTGGGAACATTTGGAAGTGATTCCGCTGCACTTCACAGATTGTGAGACAGGCTGGAGGATTCCATCCGCCTTCAGGCTGAGGTGATAGTGCCGGCAAGCAAAGGCACCGAGGTCAACACTGGCAGGATGGTGGCTGCTATGGAGGCCTTGGTCCAGGACGTCGCTCCTGCACTGCTGCGTGGGCTCAGCTCCATCGCTGATGCCATAGTTGGCCTCCAACAGTGTGTACATGAGAGGGGTGAGGGGCAGCTCGATCTCAATCCAGCTACCCCTACTCCTCGAGGAGTCATCCTGGCACCCGGGGCACCCACAGGGAGGAGGATCAGCAGGTGCACACTCTGGGCCCATCCATCCAGGTGACTTTGAGTGTGTCCGGCCCATCCAACTCCCCTCTTCCTGTGATCTCTGCAGCTCCAGCTCCACAGGCTAAGGAGGGTGCCACTTTCACACAGAAGAACCCCGAAAGCACACCGGGGCCCACCAAGCCTTGGCCCTTCAGAGGATGCCCAAGGTCATCACAGGCAGGGAGTCACAGTCAGCAGGCTGCCTCTACCTCCACTGTAGGTGTCCGGGGAGCACCAAGATTTAGTGGCAGGGTTAGTAAAGTTAAGGAGAATTAGTTGCACAGCCTGGGCATGGGTGTTAAACACTTGTACATACTGTGCACTACTGTCAATAAATTCCCAAAAATGTCTCCCTGCCTATGGCTCCTTGTTCTGATGAGCAGTTTTCTTGTCACTCAGATGTGAAACCTTTCTGCACAAGGTAAAGGCAGGTGTCTCAGTCCAGGGCCTCTTCCATGTTCCCTGTGCAGTCTTCAGACCACAGTGATGGTCCAGCCTCACACTCCCTGGAAACATTACAGATGCTGCACCTCAGCAGTGCTGGTCATTGCTGCCAGAATGTAGCGGGCAGGCACCAGAGAGTTCTCTCATTCTCTCGGTGTGCTCTCAGCACCTTTAAGGAGGGGCTGGCCCTCATCTTTTCAGCATCTGTGACCAGTAACACTGTGCTCTTGAAGGGCTCAGGTGCTGAAAGTGAACAAAGGATCAGGTGCTTCTAAAGTTTCATGACTGCGTCTCTATGATATGACTCTATTCACAGAGCACAAGCCAGACAGGAGTCAGACACTCTCAGAAACTATGTGAAAATTTATGGAGTGTCCTGACTGCATGTCATCATCATCCTCCTGTGATCAAGTGACTATTAGGGCCTCCACTGCATCTCCATGACAGGAGCATCTCAGTGGGTGTTCACGCTGCCACAAGCCAGATTGGAGTCAAACGTTCATAGATGCGATGTGAGGATCTATGTGGGCACCTCACTGCATGTCGTCATCATCCTCCACAACTCTAGCAGCTATGAGGGCCTCTCGTGTGCCCCTGCCTCATCTAGCCAGTGGGAGGGCCTCATCCCTGTCATCATCGCCTCCAAAGACCTCAATCCCATCCCTGTTAACGTCCTCCTCATCAGAGGAGGCGTGAAGCTCTTCCATCTCCTCCTCAGCCACCTCATCTCTACATTGCAGCAGTTTTAAAGGACGCAGCAGACGACAAAGATGTGTGACACCCTCTGTGGACTGTATTGCAGGGTCCAACCAGACTGGTCCAGGCACTGGAACTTCATCTGCAGCGTCCCGATGGTTTGCTGCACTAAGTTGTGAGCTGCTGCATGAGCCTCATTATAGCGCTGCTCTGTTGCACCCTGAGGCCGCCACACAGGTGTCTTCAGCCACAGCCTCTGTGGGTAGCCCTTGTCCCCGATGAGCCATCCCTGCTGCTTCAGTAGACCGTGGAGGACCCCAGGGATCTGTGACTGACTGAGAACTTAGGAGTCGTGCACACTCCCTGGAAACCATGCGCACACCTGCAGGTTGCGTTTCTGGTGGTTGCACACCAGCTGCACAACCTTGCGGTTGATGAAGTCCACCGAGTGTTGCGATGGAGATCTGAGCACCACATGACTGCAGTCGATCGCACCCTGCACCGTGGGAAACCCGAGACCTGAGTGAATCCAATCGCTCTTGCATCCTGGCTGTCCTGGTCCTGAGCAAAATGTTTAATGTTGTGTGTCCTTGCAAAGGTGGCATCCGTGACCTCATGGATGCAGTTGTGGGTGGAGGCTTGTTAGATCCCACAGAGGTCACCTGTGGAGCCCTGAAAGGAGACACTGGTGTGGAAATTGAGCGCCGCAGTCACTTTCACAGCCACTGGCAGTGGATGCCCTCCACGTCCCCGTGGCACCAAATCCTGCAGTATCTGGCAGCTGTGACCGACCAGTTCCCTGGACATGCGCAGTCTTCGGTGACGCTGGTTCTTGGTCATCTGCAGGAATGAAAGGCGGCGTCTGTAGACGTTTTGTTTGGTGCCAGCTCGCTGTGGCTCTAGGGCAGCGTGTGCAGGGGCCCCAGCTGCCCCTTCTTCCTGAGGTTGCTGCTCCTGCCTCTGCGCAGCCAGGAGCCTCAGTCGCTCTCTCCTCCGTCATCTTCGCGCTCTATAGGTCATCAGGCCATACAGCTAGTTCACCAGGCTCCATGATCCTGATGTATTCCTGCAGGATGAGAGAGAGGGAGACACGTGGTTACCGTGGGTGTACCAAGAACCTGTCCTGGTTAAGTGTAACGGCCCTTAATGCATCCCGGATGTGCTGGCCACCACTTGGATGGCCAGAGATTAGTGTGCTGTATGGCTGCCCTGTTAGCTTGAACCATGGGGGAGGTTGGTCCAAACCTGAATAATGGGATTGCAAGGGGCTGTGAGCGCCTCCAGCAGTGACTGTTACAAGGCCAGCTTTAGCGAGGAGATTGTACAACGCGTGCAGTCATCCAACTGTTCTTCAGCTCACTAAAACTCTGATGAATTTGCAGTATGCCGGGGTGGTGGGGGAGCTCTGGAGAACTTGGTGGCGCTTCTATGCCTCTGCGTTGCTCGACTGGGCAGATAAGCTAGGAGCCTGACCTCAATCATATCAATGTGGCTGCGCCTGAACTGTCTGAGTTGCAGAGGAATGGTCACTTTCTACAGGTTTCCCGAATGTGTGGCCACTTCCCTCGCCCACCCTATCCCCTCACCCTGAATGCTTGTGTGCTATATTCAGCAACAAGGCTGCCCTTGCTCCACCCGTCCCCCCGCCGACGCCCCTGCAGCTTGGCAGCCCTGGCAAGCGCTGCACAACATTACTGTGTACTCACCTCTGAGTTCCTCTCAAAGTTCAGGCCGCCAAGTGCATGTCTTTTATGTGCTATTGTGTAACACTTCGGCTCGCTTTCTCGCCATCATGGACGAACGGTCCAGCGGGGTGTGGGGACGATTCCAGCCAGCTGGCCTGATAATGATATGCTGATGTATTACAATGAGGTTCCTGGCGTCTGACGGCAGGAAACATGGCCCGCCTTTGGCAGGCCAACTGGTTTCCCGCTGTCGTAAAGCTGATTATGTCATTTCTCTGCTCACAGCATCGATCATGCCCAATGCTGGTGGGCATGGAAAATTCCGCCCATTGTATTTGACCTGGTTCTCATTTGAAGAATTCATCTGACATGCATCATATACCTTTTTTTGTTTCATCGTAATCGCTACCCACCTTGTCATCCAAGAAGGCCTGTTTTTGGATTCCCTACCTTTCACTCTTGTTGGAATGTACCTACCCTGAAGCATCTCCTTAAATGTTACCAGTTGTCCCATTACAGATTTTCTGTTCAATCTTTGGTTCCATTTTACCATGGCTAGATCCTTTCTCATCCCATTGAAATTAGCACTCTTCCAACTTAAACATTCTAACTTAGATTCAAAATATTCTAAGTATATTGTATTTGACAAAAGCCTTAAGATTTATACAGCATTAGCACTGAAGGTGTCCAACGTATTCAAAGAGGTGAAAATGTATTGTTAAGTGTCAAATCACATTGGTGAAGTCAGTGTTAGTTTAGCAGATGCAGCAATAGGCAGGATATTTTAAGATATAAAATTAGATCCTGCATAGCTATTATGGAAACAACAACTTACATTGATATAGTATCTTTAATGCAAAAAAACATCAAGATACTTAACAGAAGCATAATTCAACAAAAATAGGAACTGAGCCATGATATTAGGAGGGATGACTAAAAGCTTGATTAAATAATTGATTTTTAAAGAGGATCTTAAAGGAGCAAATGAAAGTGGAGTAGCAAAGAGGTTTAGGGAGGTAATTTCTTTGAGGAAGTGACAAGAAGGGTTGATGAAGGTAGTGCAGTGGATGTTGTGTACGTGGATTTTAGCAAGGCATTTGACAAGGTCCCACATGGCAAATTAGTCAGGAAAGTAAAAGCCCATGGCAAACTGGATAAAAGGTTGGATTTGTAACAGGAAACAAAGGGTAATGGTCGATGGATGCCCTTGCGAATGGAAAGTTGTCTTAAGTGGTGTTCCACAGGGCTTGGTGTTGAGACCCTTGCTGTTTGTGTTATATAATAATGATTTGGACGTGAACGTGGGGGGCACGATTTGGAAATTTGCAGATGACACAAAGATTGGCCGAGTAGTGGATAGTGTAGAGGATAGCCATAACCTCCAAAACGATATAGAGGGGTTGGTGGAGTGTGTGGTAAAGTGGCAGATGGATTTTAACATAGAGAAGTGTGAGGTCATACATTTAGGGAGCTCAAACAGATACAGGGATTACAAAATAAATGGGAATATACTAAGAGGGGTAGATGAAGTGAGAGATCTTGACGTACAAGTACATAGGTCCCTGAAGGCAGCAGTTCAAATAGACAAGGTTGTAAAGAAGGCATATGGAATGCTCTCCTTCACTGGCAGAGGTATAGAATATAAAAGTAAAGATATAATGTTGGAATTGTATAAAACACTGGTGAGGCTACAACTGGAGTATTGTGTGCAGTTCTGGTCACCACATTACAGGAAGGACATAATAGCTCTGGAGAGAGTGCAGAGGAGGTTTACAAGAATGTTGCCAGGGTTAGAAAAGTGTAGCTACGAGGAGAGATTGGATAGGTTGGGGTTATTTTCCTTAGAACAAAGAAGGCTGAGAGGTGACTTGATTGAGGTGTACAAAATTATGAGGGGAATAGATAGAGTGGACAGGATAAAATTGTTTCCCTTGATGGAGAATTCTAGAACCCGGGACATAGATTCAAGATAAATGGCAGGAGGTGTAGGGGGGACATGAGGAAGAACTTTTTTATGCAGAGGGTAGTGGGTGTCTGGAATTCGCTGCCCAAGTTGGTGGTAGAGGCAGAAACTCTAAACTCTTTTAAAAAGTACCTGGATCTGCACCTAACGTGCTGTAAGCTGCAGGGCTATGGGCCGGCTGCAGGAAGGTGGGATTAGAATATCCTCGGGCTGGCATGGACAAGATGGGCCAAATGGCCTCCTTCTGTGCTGTAACTTTTCTATGGTTCGAAAAAGTACTAAATGTTACAATACTCCAATGAATGCTAGAAGAAATTAATATTGCCAAACATTCTTAGCATTATATTTAGGTCGATGAGAAAAGTTTTTTTACTATTTGAAAACAGCCAGCCTATAATTTAATTTCCACAAGTAAAAGCTGAGCCAGTCCCACACGAAACGAGTTACCACTCTGAAGGCTGTGCCACTAAAATTGCCAGGATCCATTGGAAGCGACCAAGGTATTGAGAAGTAAGGAATGCAATATCGAAATCTACAGACTGGGGATAAGAAATTGGTGATGTGCAACATTAACAGCTGCCACTGAAGCATCAATGGACTGCAAGGTAAGTGGTTACTGTCATGGGACAATGGAAAGCTTGACTAGTTGAGAATGAATGAGGGTGATATTGGACATGGGTGAGGGTGCAATACTGGCAGTTTTGCATCATTCACCGTTATACAACCCTCCCTTCCGTGATATTCAGTTTCCTGAAAATCAAATGTGTTCTATCATAATTGGCAAAAGCGACTCTGCTCGTCTTGTGCCTCCATTCAAGTCCAATTCCAACCGCAGCTTGTTTTAAGTCATTGTGGTTGTATTTTTGCATAACACATTGTGATTACCGAATAGTTCAAAAAGGGAAGAATACAGATTTAGCGCCTAAAAGATCTGCTCAATGCAACAGGGGAGGTCAAATATTCTGAGAAAAGAAGTGAATCACTGAACTTTGTGATCCACAACAGAGCTGACCTGACAGAAATTAGTCCCCAGTAGACAAGAAGCCAAGTTATTTCAAAATGTGCTTTTAAGCAGCTTTAATGAAAACTGACAGTACCTTACAGAAAAAAAAACAAGACTTATTGACAATCTTTGCAAAGGCCTTTGTTGCCTCAGCATCCAAATAATTCCGTTTATGTTGGACTTTTCTTCCCTTTTGCGGTTGGGAATAAACATCCAACATTGGAATTCTGGTGTGGTTTCTTTCCCTGGGTGCTGAGCTCTGGCTGAATTTGCTAGTCACTCTCTTGCTAAGAGCTTACAGCTGCCATAACACCAGAAGAAAATATATACATGGCCCCATTTTAACTCTGTATCGGTTAATATGGTTTATAGAGTTAAAATGGGACCCTATGTATTTGATTCCTTAAAGCAGCATCGTGTATGGGGGTGTAGGTGGAGGCCAGGTAGAGTAGCCAATGTATAAACAGACGTACAATGGACTCAGCCTCAGAGAAGTTAAGCAAACATTAGTTTTAAAGTGGTAAACAGTGAACAAAATTTAAATTAACAATTTGTTTTTGTATTCATTCAAGGGATTTGAGCATCACTGGCTAGGCCAGTATTTACAGTCCCTTCCAAACTGCCCTTAAGAAGATGGTGGCGAGCTGCCTTCTTGATGAAGGTACACCCTCAATGTTGTTAGGGAGGATGTTCCAGGATTTTGACCCAACAACAATGAAGGAACGGTGATATATTTTCGAGTCAGGATGGTGCATGACTTGGAGGGTAAGTTGGAGGCAGCGGTGTTCCCGTAGGCCTGCTGCCCTTGTCCTTCCAGGGTTGTGAGGTCACAGGTTTAAGAGGTGCTGTCAAAGGAGCCTTGGCAAGTTGCTGCAGTGCATTTTGTAAATGGTACACATTGCTGCCACGGTGCACTGGTGACTTTGACATGGTATTTTGTTCACATCATCCAAAAATATGTTTTTACAGGAATTTAGTACAGTTCAGTGCAGCAGAAAGAACTAACTTATACAGCAAGCTTCACAAAATCTTAAAATTAAATACTTTTGAAGTAAAGTCACTGCTGTAATGTAGAAAAACTCAGCAGACAATTTGCACATAGCAAGTTCCCACAAATAGAAATAAATTAAATGATCAACTAATCTGTTTTGGTGATTTTACATCAGGGATAGATGTTAGCCCAGTCATCAAGAGAACTCTTCTATTCTTGGGGCCTTGGTATAACATCTCATCAGAAAGATAGACCCTCTGCTAATGCAGCACACAACAGCAATAACAATTTGTTTTTATATAGCACATTTAATATAGTACTCCTGTGAAACACTCTTGGACATTTGACTGTCAGGCAAAAAGATACAGATGCAAAGACAGAGAAATTAGGGTAGACAAGAGCTAGATTTTAGGAGCATCTTAAATAAGGAGCCCTATTGTGTATTGTCTCCTTAACCAATTGATTTTAAGGATGGAGAAGGAAACAAAGGGGAGAATTTTCTCCCCATTGGGCAGGCTGTTTGGGAGCAGGCGGGGGCGGGCACAGAGCCGATCACCGTTTACGATCGGTTGCACGCCGCCATTTTATGTGGGCGGGCCAATTAAGGCCCGCCCAGTGTGACGCACACCCAGAAGCGCTCAGCACTACCTGTGCGGGCAGGGGGAGGACGGAGAGTCCGCGCATCATTTTATGTGTCGGCACGCACACAAAAGAGCGCAGAAATCTCCCTGAACTGCCTCAGGGAGATGAATGTCATCGTGAAAAATGGAATAAAAGAATAAAAAACTGATTCAGACATGTCCCCTCATGTGACATTGTCACATGAGCTGGGACATGTTTATGAATTTCAATAAAAATTTTTATTTAAGCTATAAACTCTTCATGAAACCTCATCCCGTCCGTGGATGAGGTTCCATGAAAAATCTGAAGGCCGCCTGGGCTCTTCGCCTGCCCACCAACCTTAACGGGCAGCCCCGACAATCAGTTTAATTGGATCATTAACGGCCTTAATAGGCCTTTGACAGTTCGGCGGGCACACGCCCGACATCACCACGCGTTATTTTATGTGTCGGTGTGTGGGGCCCACCCCCACTTGCCGAGCAGAAGATTCTGGCCGAAGTGAATGACAGAAAAGGGAATAGGCTTTAATAGTTTTTAAGAATAGAAAGAATTCCTATTCTATTCTTAACTCTTAATTCTATTTTAAGAATAGAAAGAAAAATAAAAAGAGGATAGAGGTTAGATTTCAAAGAGAGAAAAGGAGACAGAAAGGAAAAGTAAGAAAAAAGTTTAAAAGCATAACATTTATAATTTGTAAGACCTCTTAGGAACATTTTTTTCACCTTCAGGAAAAAGATCCCACAGTTTCAATCCTTACCTTTCTGGGCCAGAGAAGTTAAGTTTCATGGCAGGAACATAGGTCATGTTTTTAACATGGCCCTTAGAATACGAGAAAGCATTATCTGATTATCTATGGTGAGGTTCATTTGTATTTACAGCCTAAATACAGCAATTTCTTGAAACTCATGGTGGAGTTAAAGGTGTGTTTGGCCCAGATTTTAAAGTGATAACAACAGCGCAACTGTCAGAGTTTGACATATTTACTGAAATTCACAGCACTTTTTTGGAGTCTGCACATGCACAGAATACTACAGAGATCCAGAAGTTGTCAGTGATTCTACACTTCTCTGCTAAGGTCCCTCCAGACTGCTATCAAATTATGAATTGACCAGAACTTCCATCCTTTTTATGCTATTTGTCTCATTATAAAAAACCCTTGAAAACCTTGTTGAATGAGATGCAACTTAGCTTTAAATGGCATACTAATGTCACAATTACTGCTAAACACTCTTGTCTGAAATACTAATTTTATATTTGTGCAATATCAAATTTAATATAATAAAAAACTCCACATTTTCAATTTTTTGCTTGTCTTCAATGAAGCTTCTAAACATAATAGTTTATTTTGCTATCTGAAATATTAAATTAAAAATAAAGGCATTCAATGCTTTTAACTTCCTGGTTTGCTGCCTGTAGGAATACTTCAGCGTAATTGGTTGCTTATCCTGCTAGCTGACATCACGGCTGCTGCATGCCTGGATATCCCCTTGTCTTGGCATCAGGTTTGAACTGCAATGAGGATAGGGGAAATCCATGCCACAGAAATTGCTACATCATAGTGGGCAGCTTCCTTCGAGATCAGCAGCAAGCGTCTCTGCTTCACTGCTGACCACAAATTCCAGGCCCCTATTTTTGCAAGGTTAATAGTGGAGCAGCACAAATTTTGTGGCAATTCACAACTAATGGGGCATTTCTTCCTCACCACAAATTGATGGGCTGGGCTTTTCATGCATCATTAATGGCAGATGACGTGAGCTAATATTTGGTACAATTCCTGGTGCTGCTCATCCCTAAAGAAATGAACGGGAAATCATTCACTAAATTTATTTAGTATTTAATTTTTTTTTAAAATTAAGTCATAGTCTCTGATCCTGAGTATTCAGTCACAGACATACTTTGTTCTAATTTAATTTAGAGTGTGCTCTTATAGGTCAACTCAGCAAGGAATAGCAGTCAACTTTTTCCCCTTCATTTCACCAAATGTGGTCCAGCAGCGACCAAATGAGAAGCTAGTGGCCAAGTTATAATGCCTCAACTAAACCACATCTCAGCATACTTGCTCATATTGACCGGGTCCATCTCTTGTGGCACTGCAGCGCTCTAATAAAACTGCTATACACATTTGCGAGGAAAATACCTACAGTTGAATTATTTTACTGCTCATTGGGGCTGATTTTCCTATTTTGTGAAGGATTGTAGAATTTAACTGAAGAAAGTCAAAATGGCAAGGTTGCATAATTTTACTGCCAGAAGATTTTTTTGCATCCTAACTTCCATAGAAGGAAAGAAACGAAAAGGCAGCCGATCATGACACACCTTTAATAATGTTTCTGTCACACATCTCATGTTGTTCTTCTGTCTGCGGCATGTGCTGTAAGGAATGACTCACTGAGAAACCTGTTTCGCTGATCAAGACCTGGAGTTTTTGATGGGCAGCATTTTACAAAAAGGATTATGAAAAATGAACTTTCAGAAGTGAGGGGGTGGCTCTAGGACATTTGCTACAAGGATCAGCAAAGGAATACATTACCAACCAGGTCAGTTTGGAGCTGACTATTATAACTAACTGGGAGGAGGAGGTATAGAAGAGGCTTCACCACATGAAAAATAATAATATGGAGATAAAGGGGATACCCACCTTACTTATTCACTTCTAATTTTCTTGAAAAAATTATTGATGTGCAACTGAATATATAGCTGATAATTTTCCACAGCAATTCTTTTCCCAACTTTTAATGCCCATTGTATTTGAATTTGAGGTTTCCTTGTGCAGGATGAGAAGGAATTAGCAGTAGCTTCAGAATGGGTAACAGTGTAGTGGTGCTGGCATGGGGACAGTGATCCCAAGAAATACAGCACAGGTACAGATGTATCTTCTATAAACTGCATCAGTATTGGCGTACATCTGCCGGATGCAGATAAAACCTATTTGGTTCAATAGGGTTGTACAAAATCAGTAACATTGATGTTATAATTCCAGTGTCAACATAGGGAACATCTGACATTATTTTAAGATCAGTTTTGTTTACCATATTGCACACATGTGGTATACTGTAAAACCAAAGATTTATAATTCTGGTAGTGATCTGTAGTGTGGTGTAAAAATCAGACACCATGGACAACTCTTGAAAAGCAAAAATGGGGATTACATAGCTGCCAGATATGCCATATACATTTGACATTTACTATGCTGTTGTAGGTTTGTTGTGCCTGCGAGGATGAATCCGTGGTTTCCGGCCCAGAGTAAAAAAATTGGAATGTTGGAGATGATATCCCGCAGGTACAATGAAAATCTTCCTTTTTTACCTCTTGTGCTCCCCAAGCTTCTTGGGGAAGGCAATAGGATTGGTTACGTTCCTTTAATAGGGCATTAGAGCCTCCTTAAGGCCATCAGAGAATTCACGTCAGCCCTCACTCATATGAAGATGGAATTTCCCTGGATAGCCTGAGAATAGTCAATTCTAGCCGTAGGTAAGAGGGAATGTGCAGCACATGATTCCCTACTGCAATTTAAAGGGCAACTTTAGTATGACAGAGTCTAACAGAATGATTTTTATCCTAAATTTCCACCCCAAGCAAAAGTCTCCTTTTCCCTAAACCAAAGGAATTTGGGGTCTTACTGTAGAATATGCTTCAGCAAAAGTCACTGGTTCAATTAAGAAACTGTTTAAATTGCATTATTAAACTCTGGTTCAGCCTTAATAGGAATATTGTGTCCAATCCTGGGATGTGAAAAGGCTTTAGAGTAGGTGTAGAAAAGATTTACAAAAGTGGTTCTAGGGATGAAGGACTTCTGTTACTTGGATGGATTGGAGAAGCTGAGGTTATTCTCCTTAGAGAAGATTTGATAGGGATGTTCAAAATCATGAAGGGTCCGCATAGACTAGACAGGGAGAAACTGTTCCCATTGGCAGAAGGGTCGAAGAATCAAAAGGCACAGATTTAAAGCGACTAGCAAAAGAACCAAAGGCAACATGAGGAAAAGCATTTTTTTAGGCAATGAGTGGTTGGAATGGGGAATGCACTACCTGAGAGGGAGGTGGAAGCAGATTCAATGCCTGTTTTCAGAAGGGAATTGGATAAGCACCCAAAAAGGAAAAGGAAATTTCATGGCTATTGGGGAAGGAGGGGGTGGGGACAGTAGGGTGCGTGGGACGAGCAAAATTGCCCTTGCAGAGTGTCAGCATAGACTCCACAGACTGAGTGACTCCTTCTGTGCTGTAACCATTCTATGATTTCCCAGGATTTTAATGTGATTACCACATCTTTCTTTTATATAATAATTTTAATGATAAAGTGGATGTAAGTAGGCGGCAGTTTTGATAGGGACCACACACAGATTATTAATCTATGTTTAGCCCAAATCTGCAGATTTATATTCCTCAAGAAAGGGATTAATGAGCCCAAGTAAAAATTTCAAGAGCGCCACCCGTTGCTTGTTGAAGTCAAGAAATGAGCCATCTCCCACAATAAGCAATTCAAAATGTCTTTAATCTGTTCATTTGGCTCCTCAACTTGAGCTGGCACTCTGACGATCTGCTTTAAGATTCTACAAAAATAAGAATCACCCTTAGAACTTAACGGTACAGCTTGTAGCAAAAATCCAGCGAGTAGAGCTGAGTACACAAGAGCAACATACTTGCAGCAAAAACCTCGCATTGGCAATAAAATCTTTGCCTCTGGTTGAAGTCCCAAACACAGTCGTAAAAACCAAAGTCCTTCATGATCACATAAGCACTAAGTTATTTATGCATTCAGCTCTTACAAAATGACAATCTTCTGGCAATTTATTCTTTAAGTGATGCTGTCCTGATAAAGCGCAGATGCAGTTCTCTGGCCAAGCAGCAGCTAGATTTTGATTGATCTCTTCCGTAATCAGTTAAAAATACTTGATTTTATGCTTGGCATGCAGGCGCGTGCCTGAAATGCATGAGAGTGAAATAGCGCGCGATGATGTCGGGCGAATGTCCCAACGCCATTGCGCACTCGCGTGATATTTCGGTCAGCAGGCACCACTGGAATTGGCAGCGCGCCCGCCAAACATTAAGAGGGCTGTTAAGCCCATTAATAAATTAATTGAAGTGAATTTTTTCCTGCCTGTCAAATCTTACAGTTGGCGGGCGACCGAAAGGCCAAGTGGCCTTTGGGTTTTTGAGGAAACCTCATCCATGGGCAGGACGAGGTCTCCAATGTTAATTAATAATAAAATAAAAGTTTTTAAATCTCATTTTTAACATGTCCCTGCTCATGTGGCAGGCTCATATATGGGAGCATGTTTACCTTAATTTTAAAATCTTTATTTTTAATGTCAGAGGTCTTCAGCACGGAGCCCTCAGGAAGCTTTCACTGAGCGTACCCGCGTGCACGCATTGATTTTTGTGCTTGGCCTCCTCCCCAACCCCCACCCAGGCAGCACTGAGTGTTTCATGCTGGCTGCCCATTAATTGGCCAGCCAATGTGAAATCACAGTCGGGGCCCAATTGCAGGTGGTGGGCAGTTTTGTGCCGCTCCCGGCCCCGCCCACTGTACCGGCCCGATGAGGTAAAAATCCTGCCCATGTTGATTCCAAGAATCTATGATTGGTAAACTTAAAGAGTTACAACCTGTTCAGCATCTTTACCATGTACTGCTTGCTGTCTCTTCATCAGGTAGTCACAGTCTATAGCTGCAATCTGTAACTCTTACTTTATGCTCTTAAGTTCTGTTCCTATCCTGAGCTGCTAATGAGTATTATTCAGCAAAAATAGACATCTTATTATTTACACACCCCACCCCTGTGCACCCCCCCAACCCCAGCGCATACACACAGACACATACACACACACTATTCATTGTGCTTCTAACCTGCATTTGCACTAGTACCTGTATTATAATGCATTATCATGCTGAATTTTCTAGCTGCTTAACAGAGGTAAATGTTCATGAAATTTAGCTCCAATGTTATCAAAATGGAAATGGTAGACTTGGAGAAGCAAACATTCAAAACTAGTGTTGCCTCCATTCATGTGGCCTTCAAAATACAACCTATTTACTCTGCAAAATCATCCATCTTGGTAACTATGAGATTATGATGACTAGTAAGTCATAACATCCACATATAATGGAATGATCTGCCATTATCATGTGGCTCATTATTATTTATGTTCCTGTGGTACATACTCACTTTGACCTTTGACTGTTCTAATCTTATCTTGTCTCCTTCCCTGCTGTCTGACTATCCAACATTTGCTGGCATCAGTTAACCCAGCTATCCGTCTTTACTATGATTTGTTCTATACTTCAGAAACAACAGACATTGTGTAATCTTCTAAAATGATAAATATCATGATGAGGGGTAATTACCAACAGAAGAAAATTGTTAGCAGATGGGATTGACAAAAATATGTTGTTGCTTGGGAATGATCAACTGCTGTAACTGACTTGGAGTAACAGATATTAAACCCTGATCTGCCTAGGGTTAGTGTTAACATATGCAATGCTCTGGTCATTTATTACCTCTGCCACCATGGATCGATTTCAATGAGACTTGACACACAGATAGGAAGAGCTGATTAGTTTTTGTTGAAGATGTGGATCTTGATCCTGAAATTTTTAAAAAGATCTATTAACATTGGGGGACAGGGTGAATTTACTTTTACTTAAAGAATGCTGTGGATTTTCTCAGCTGCTGTGTCATAGCTGTCAAAATGTGAGCAGAGTTTTCAGAGCAGGTTGTCAGATAGGGATTGGCCCAAAGCCTCCTCATTGGGCTGGAATCTCTTTAGAGAAAATATTTATTTTTTCAGTGTTGTAGTTACAGAGCATCAACCAGGCAGGGGAAAGCCTAAAGGAAGGGTAATCATAATAATTTGAGTATTGATGAATAAAGAGACACGCTGATGAAGCTTTTCATCTTGCGCTCATCAGGACAGAATCACAAGAATACCAAGTTTCAGAGGGAACAACAAATTGATACTGCATGAGAAAAGAGTGCAGATTATTTGGCAACTAGATTCTGACTGATTGAGTTGTTGCCATGCAGAATACACCAGAAAACTGTAGTTCACCAAGCTTTTGTTTAGCTCAAAAAAAAACTCAATGCCTGAACATGTTCTTTTTGTTTGCAGAGGACAAGGCCTGCGTATGAATATATGTAGCTTCTGGTAAGCTTAAAAGTGCCACATTGTGAGCCCATCTAATACTCTTGAGTTTAAATAAATGCTTGACAGATAACTATTCCCTGGTGCATTCTCCATGGCAATACCTCAACCAGAGTCCACTTACCAACCAATCAGCACAATTTTCTCAGGCAGTATAAATTTGTTGGTCCCTTTGAAATTTGGTATTCTTGAGATTCTATCCTGATGAGTGCAAGATAAAAAGCTTTGACAGCATGTCTCTTTTTTCAGACATACTCAGTTGTGATAAGTTAACAAAGCATGGCAGAAGTGTGTGCTCCACAGAGTTCCCTCATCACTTGTTAAAGCTGTGATAGTCACCATGCACCTTTTCCTGTTCTACATATAGGAGTTTAACACTATTATTCACATTTGTAGTGTCTGTTTCTTTGGTGTTATGAGTGCTGTTTTGTCTCCAAAGTGGTGTCAACAGCAGGCGCACACATTTATTGTGCTAAAAATCCTGGATGCCATTTTGGTCAGGTCATTATCAAGTACAAGGATAATCCACTCAAAACTGGCAGAATAAACAGATCTTGTCGACAATCAGCGTAATGCCTTTTGACATCAGCCATCCCATTTTGGATCTCAATGCTCTAGTTAACTCTTTCTCTTGACCTCACTTGGCTGAACACATATTAAGCAGCAGGAGGATTCCCCAACAGTGCTATTTAAAGGAATCATCGACTCCTCTCAGGTTAGTTGCTCTACTGGCTCCTGCTGCAATTTAGAAGTGTTTGGTAGTTTCCAAAGCAGCCCAAGCTTGTGTGGCAGCGAACTGAGCTTGAATGACATCAATCTGAGCCTCCGCTGCAGTTCTCAGAGGTCGGGTGGCTTCTGCTTGCACTACAATAGAAGCCGAGACATCGGCCATCAGTCGCTGTACTACGGTTGGGTCAGCAAGTGTGCTCGTGAATTTGGCCACCACTTCAAGACTGAAAAAGATGGACACTAATCTCTGCGAAAGCCCCATGTCAGTTTGGTGCCAGACATCTCCATGCTCATTGACAATGACTGGAGGCTTTCTGGCAGGCCCGCTAATGCACCAAATATTTCATTGTGCATACTCATCACCCCTCTTAGGTAGCCCGCACCATCAAACTGCTCATTTGAGATCTCTGCACCAGAACTCCTATGTGACCTCATATAGTGGCAAGCTGGCACTGGTGATACCCTTGTCCCCTGCCCTGGCTGCAGCTCATTTGTGCCTAGTATCGCACCACATGCAGATCCTGCCTCTAGACTATCCTCCAAAGTATGTACTGTGTCAGTATCTGAGCTGGTAGTAAGTGTGAGAGTAAGTGACAAGTGTTTTCTCTTCATAACTGTCTTCCTGTTCTTCCTATTTCATCACTGCCTGGTCAGGCTACAGTTCTTGGATAGCTGAAAGGATAAATGTACAAGGGTAGGCACATGCTCAGGGTTGGGGGAGAAAGCAAGAGGTGCATTCTTACACTATCTGCAGCCTATAAATCAGAAGAGATTATGGGAAGAGGAGGGATGGGATGTGAGATGGAGGATTAGGTAACAGCTCACCAACCATCTTTGATGGTTTCAGACTTCCCACTGAGCACGGCCTCAGTTGTGGCTACTCAATGATAGTGAGTATTGTCTCCACTATAGGGGTGAGGACATGCAGCCGTGCCTGCCCCCACCAATTAGGTGCCTCGGATTGTGTGCCAACTTGTCCTGTGAGTAGGAAGTGTCTCAGTGTGTGGAGCAATGTAGATGATTGGACTGTCATGGTTGAGTAGCTGACTGTGGGAAAATTGTGAAATGTTAAAGTGAGGCTTTTGTAGCAGTGCTGAATGTGTGAGGGTGAGGTGAAGCAATGAATATTAGATATGAGTCATGATTGATAAAGAATGTTGGTAGGTGAATGATGGAGGTGTGGTGTATTGAGTAATGCCTGAGGTTAATGGTACAGCAGGTCGGATATTTGATGATGTGTTCACTGACCTTGACCACTCATGTGTGGTCACTGAACCTCTTGCAGCACTGCATCCAAGGGTCTTAACTCCTGGCATTAAGCACCTCATCTATCTGGTTCCACTGTCTTCTCAAAGCTTTTCGGGAGGATCTCTGGGTTCCCTGTGGATAGATGACATCTCTCCTGCTGTCCACCTCCTGCACCAAGGGCTCCAGTGCAATGTCAGAAAGTATTGAAGCCTTTCCTCTACCATGTGCAATTCTTGTATCATTCCCAAGTTAAAATCACTTTCAGAGTGACTTCCACCACCTTTTGCATCCACAACGCCTCTCCCCTTTTAAGAACTGCAGGCTAGATTATAATGCAAGTTATCTTGAACTTGTGTTAACCTCTCATGAGTTTATTCTTCCTGAGCTGAGGCACGCAGCACACTGTTTGTGAGCTGACTGTGTCAGGATCATCTACAGGCACACATTAATCGCACATTGCAATTTCCAGATCCGTTTTCGGGAGTTATTGAATTTTGTGCCCAAGGAAACTTCCTTTTTTAAAGGCATTTTTCTGGATCTGTTCATTGTAAAAATATTCACATTTTCACAACATGCATTCCATTTCAGAAATGCAGAGCCTCATGTTTATAAACTGGATCCTTGCACAAATATACATGTCTGTTTTGTAATTAAAACATATGCTGTCATGTTTGCAAAGCACATAAAAAATGGAATTTTAACTCCCACAAGTTAATTATTTCCACATGCTGCCACTGGTCACACTTATAAGATTAAAAACAAAAAAACTGCGGATGCTGGAAATCCAAAACAAAAACAGAATTACCTGGAAAAACTCAGCAGGTCTGGCAGCATCGGCGGAGAAGAAAAGAGTTGAAGTTTCGAGTCCTCATGACCCTTCGACAGAACTTGAGTGAGAACTCAAGTTCTGTCGAAGGGTCATGAGGACTCGAAACGTCAACTCTTTTCTTCTCCGCCGATGCTGCCAGACCTGCTGAGTTTTTCCAGGTAACACTTATAAGATTACTGGGACAGATACAATATGGGCCATCATGGGACAGGTACGGTACAGTCCCAACATGGAACAGGTATACTACTGGCCAACATGGAACAGGCAATCAGTGCTGGAGCATCGAAAATACTACATTTTAAATTCCGAGATGATTAACTTTTCATTTAAATATTTCAGATGAATATAAAGAGATACCTTATATAGAAACAGAAATTCAAACTTTATCGATAGTTATCCCTCATTGATACAGCTTGGCACACATTATTAGGATGTGGGTCTGCACTCATAAATCTCCAGACAGCAGATTTTTAATCATCACCTCACTGGGAGAGATATGTAGAGGCAAGGCACTTTTTAATTCACCCACCTCCATGTGACTAATTGAAGTGTGATTTTGAGTATTGAGAGTGTGAAAGAGAGAGAGACAGAAAGCACAACTGGAGACAGAACAGTAGCACCTCCATTTAGTGAGAGAATGTTGTGAAGCACAGTTCTCCATTCTGAGTGGGAAGAGAGAAGGAAAATAACATGTTAACTTTATGATATAATTAAGCTTCAGACACCACATATATTGTCACCACTTCAGCAAGAGTGCAATTTTGATGGGTTATTCATAATAACTAAATTAGTAAAAGTCTGTCAGTAACAATAAAGATAACTATCGTAAAGTTTGTTTTTCAAGGGATGTGAACTGTTTACGCTTTCAAACAGCTATGTCAATAAAAAACATGCCAAAACGGACTGAACACATTTTAATTCTTTTCTCTTTTATTTCTTCCTTCTCCACAAACCCAAAGATTTCAGTTTCATCAAACAAGCTATTGGGAGATTGGAGCTCCACATTAACAAAGTTCAGATTCATTTTTATATCAAATGGACACAAGCAATAAGCGATATTTGTTAATTTGTACAAAATCATTCAAATTGACATATGCATCTTGTCAGAGTCTATTACCCTCAAACATAATTGAATGCACAAAGCATCCAAGAATGCAGAACAATAATACACAAATTTTGACAGGATTTGGAGATCTTGACATCTTTATATTTCAATCCACTTTAAACTCTAATGAATTGTAGGTCTTAATTTTGAATGAGCCCTATCTTTTCAAACAAACCCTTTTCTGAAATCTTGACATTACCACCTTTTTCAAAACCTTTGCAAGTTGTGAAATGAAGCTGTAGATTTCTTACATTCATTTATGAGATGTGGACATTGCTGACAAGGCTAGTATTTATTGTCCAGCCCAAAATACCCTTATGAAGGTAGTGGTAAGTTATCTAGGCCGTTTCAGAGGACAGTTAAGAGAAGCACTTTGCCATGGGTGTGGAGCAATGTACCCTCTAATTATTTTTTAAAATATTGTGCAGATGATTTGTTTAAATTGACAAACCCATTAATTTTTTTTGCAGGGCCACTTAAAGGGGCCAACTTGTGCATAGGGGGTTGCTGTGCAGCTGATCTAGATCATGGTCTAGAGTCACATATAGCCCAGAATAATAAGGGAAACAGAGTTTCCTAAAGATCTTTAATGAATCAAATCAACTTTTATATCATTTCACTAGTTTCATGGGCACCATTACTGATGGGAATTTTTTTCTTAAATTTCCAGATTTAATTGAACTTAAATTCCCAGCTGGGATTTGAATACAGGTCTCCATCTCATGACCCTCAGGGTTGCTAGTCAGATAACATAGCCACTGTGTTACCATACCTTACATTGCTGCAGTGATACTAAGTACATGGTGGAACAGCTTTGCTATTTCAGCAATTTCAAATTTTACATTGGATAATATTACAATGGGAAGAATTTAAGTGATTAACTTTTTTGTTGCTAAAGATATGCTATAAACAAATTGTTCTCCAGCCTCAGGCTAAATAAAACAATTAAAGCTCTACTGGCTAATTATCCATTGTTTCCCTAAACCTACAAATTAAATGCTTAATTATTTGTTTTTGCCTTCTTTATGCTCTATTTTCCTGTTCAGTCCCACATGCAGGCGTGACCTTTCTTTTACATACATGCTTTAACTTTGCTCTTTAAGAATGTCAGGCCTTTGGATTAATTGCCAGATTTTAAACACCCATTAACTGGATGCGAGGTGGAACAACCACCGTGCCTTTCCCCTTTGACTGTTTACTGGCTTCAGTAATGAACCTTGTATGCAAACCCACGTCTCTAGGCATCAAAAGCTTAAAGGTTAGAGGGGGCTATCAAGCCTTCTGGGCATTAATTTAAATTTCAACCAACATTTCACATAATCTAGTGTGGTGATTCAATACAGCATTGAGACAATACTGCATTGTTGGTGGAGATGGCATTACTGTGAAACAAAGAACAAAGAAATGTACAGTACAGGAACAGGCCCTTTGGCCCTCCAAGCCTGCACCGATCATATTGCCTGGCAAACTAAAACATTTTGCACTTCCAGGGTCCGTATCCCTCTATTCCCATTCTAGTCATGTATTTGTCAAGCTGTCTCTTAAACACCACTATCGTATCTGCTTCCACCACCTCCTCTGGCAGCGAATTCCAGACACTTTTTACTCTGTGTAAAAAAACTTGCCCCGCACATCTCCTCTAAAGTTTTCTCCTCTCACCTTAAATCTATGTCCCCTAGTAATTGACTCTTCCACCCTGGGAAAAAGCTTCTGACCATCTACCCTGTCCACGCCACTCATAATTTTGTAAACTTCTATCAAGTCGCCCCTCAATCTCCGTCGCTCTAGTGAGAACAATCCGAGTTTCTCCAACCTCTCCTCATGGCTAATAAGCTCCAGACCAGGCAGCATCCTGGTAAACCTCCTCTCCACCCTCTCCAAACGCCTCCATATCCTTCTGATATTGTGGCAATCAGAATTGCATGCAATATTCCAAGTGTGGCCTTACCAAGGTTCTATACAGCTGCAGCATGACTTACTAGCTTTTATACTCAATACCCCCGCCAATGAAGGCAAGCATGCCATATGCCTTCCTGACTACCTTATCCACCTGCATTGCCACTTTTGATGACCTGTGGAATTGTACACCGAGATCCCTCTGCTCGTCAATGCACTTAAGGGTTCTGCCATTTACTGTATAATTCCTACCTGTATTATACCTTCCAAAATGCATTACCTCGCATTTGTCTGGATTAAATTCCATCTGCCATTTCTCCGCCCAAGTCTCCAACCGATCTATATCCCGTTGTATCCTTTGACAATCCTCTTCACTATCTGCAACTCCTCCAACCTTAGTGTCAGTCTGCAAACTTACTAATTAGCCCAGTTACATTTTGCTCCAAATCATTTACGTATACTACAAAGAGCAAAGGTCCCAGTACTGATCCCTGCGGAGCACCGCTAGTCACAGCTGCTCTCCATTCAGAAAAGCACCCTTCCACTGCTACCCTCTGTCTTCTGTGACCAAGCCAATTCTGTATCCATCTTGCAGCTCACCTCTGATCCTGTGCGGCTTTACCTTCTGTACCAGTCTGCCAAGAGGGACCTTGTCAAAAGCCTTACTAAAATCCATGAAGATAACATCCACTGCCCTTCCATTGTCAATCATCTTTGTCACTTCCTCAGAAAACTCAATCAAATTAGTGAGACACGACCTCCCCTTCACAAAACCATGCTGCCTCTCACTAATACGCCCATTTGCTTCCAAATGGTAGTAAATCCTGTCACGAAGAATCTTCTCCAATAATTTCCCTACCACTGACTTAAGGCTCACCATCCTGTAATTTCCTGGATTGTCCCTGCTACCCTTCTTAAACAATGGAACAACATTGGCCATTCTACAGTCCTCTGGGACCTCACCCGTAGCCAGTGAGGATACAAAAATTTCTGTCAAGGCCCCAGCAATCTCCTCCCTTGCCTCCCTCAGTACTCTGGGGTAGATCCCATCTGGCCCTGGGGACTTATCCACCTTAATATTCTTCAAGACGCCTAACACTTCCTCTTTTTTGATCTCAACATGATCCAGGCTATCTACACACTCTTCCCTGGATAAATCAACCACTAAGTCCTTCTCTTTGGTGAATACTGATGAGAAGTACTCATTTATTATATCTCCCATTTCTTCTGGTTCCACACACAGATTCCCACCTCTGTCCCTGAGTAGGCCTATCCTTTCCCTGGCTACCCTCTTGCTTTTTACATATGTATAAAAGGCCTTGGCATTTTCCTTAATCCTGGTTGCCAATGACTTTTCATGCCCTCCTGATTCCTTGCTTAAGTTTCTTCCTACTTTCTTTATATTCTCCATGGGCTTCATCTGTTCCCAGCCTTCTAGCCCTTACGAATGCTTCCCTTTTTTTTTGACTAATCTCACAATATCCTTCGTTATCCAAGGTTCCTGAAACTTGCCGTACTTATCCTTCATCTTAGCAGGAACATGCCGGTCCTGAATTCTTATCAACTGACGTTTGAAAGCCCCCCACATGTCAGTTGTTGATTTGCCCTCAAACATCCGCCTTCAGTCTAGATTCCTCAGTTCCTGCCTAATATTGTTATAATTAACCTTCCCCCAATTAAGCACCTTAACCCGAGGACTCCTGTTATCCTTATCCACCAGTACCTTGCAACTTACTGAATTATGGTTACTTTTCCCGAAAAGCTTCCCTCCTGAAACTTTGACCACCTGGCCAGGTTCATTCCCTAATACCAGGTCCAGTATTGCCCCTTCCCTAGTTGGACTATCTACATATTGTCTCAGGAAGCCCTCCTGGATGCACCTTACAAATTCTGCACCATCCAAACCCCTAGCACTAAGTGATTCCATTCAATATAGGAAAAGTTAAAATCACCCACCACAACAACCCTAATGCTTTTAATCTTTCCAAAATCTGCCTACATAGCTGTTCCTCAATCTCCCGCCGGCAATTGGGAGGCCTATAGTAAACCCTCAACATTGTGACTGCACCCTTCCTATTCCGGAGCTCTACCCATATTGCCTCGCTGCATGAGCCCTCCGAGGTGTCCTCCTGTCATACAGCTGTGATATTCCCCTTAACCAGCAGTGCAACTCCCCCACCTCTTCTACATCCCTCTCTATCCTGCCTGAAACATCTAAATCCTGGACTGTTTATCTGCCAATCCTGTCCATCCTTCAACCAAGTGTCTGTAATAGCAATAACATCATAGTCCCAAGTACTAATCCAAGCTCTAAGCTCATCTGCCTCGCATTGAAACAAATGCATTTCAGACCCCCAGTCCCACTGTGTTCAGTAATTTCTCCCTGCCTGCTCTTCCTCTTAGTTTTACTGGCCATTTTCACTAGTTCCCAGTCATTTATTTCACCTGCTGACCTATTGCTCTGGTTCCCACCCTCCTGTCATACTAGTTTAAACCCTCCCAAGTGACACTAGCAAACCTCGCAGCCAGGATATTGGTGCCCCTCCAGTTTAGATGCAACCCGACCTTCTTGTACGGGTCCCACCTGCCCCGGAAGAAATCCCAATGATCCAGATATTGGAAACCCTCCTCCTACACCATCTGTTCAGCCACATGTATAGCTGCACTTTCTTCCTATTTCTAGCCTCACTGGCACGTGGCACAGGGAGTAATCCTGAGATTACAACCCTAGAGGTCCTGTGTTTTAACTTTCTGCCTAACTCCCTGGACTCCCGCTGCAGGACCTCGTCACTCTTCCTGCCTATGTCGTTAGTACCAATGTGTACCATGACCTCTGGCTGTTCTCCCTCCCCCTTCAGAATGTCCCGTACCCGATCAGAGACATCCTGGACCCTGGCACCAGGGAGGCAACATACCATCCTGGTGTCTCTTTCATGACCACTGAAGCGCCTATCTGAGCTCCTGACTATAGAGTCCCCTATAACAATTGCTCTTCTGTACTTTGACCCCCCTCTGCTGAACAACAGAGCCAGCCGTGGTGCCACTGCTCTGGCTACTCCTGTTGTTTTCCCCCTGATAGGCCATCCCCCCCAACAGTATCCAAAATGAGAGGGGGACAGCCACAGGGGATTTCTGCACTGACTGCCTGCCTCTTCTAGCGGTCACCCATCTATCTGTACCCTGGATGTGACCACATCTGCAAAACTCCTGTCTACGATGCTTTCCGCCACCTGAATGTTCCTAAGTGCATCCACCTGCTGCTCCAACCTATCCATGTGGTCTGTGAGGAGCTGCAATTGGGTACACTTCCTGCAGATGTAACACAAAAACAGAATTACCAGGAAAAACTCAGCAGGTCTGGCAGCATCGGCGGAGAAGAAAAGAGTTGACGATTCGAGTCCTCATGACCCTTCAACAGAACTAGGTGAATCCAAGGAGAGGGGTGAAATATAAGCTGGTTTAAGGTGGGGTGGGGGGGGGTGCGGTAGGGGGTTGGGTGGTGGGAGAGAAGTGAAGGGGGTTGTGTGGTTGTAGGGACAAGCAAGCAGTGATAGGAGCAGATCATCAAAAGATGTCACAGACAAAAGAACACAGCTGTTGAAGTTGGTGATATTATCTAAACGAATGTGCTAATTAAGAATGGATGGTAGGGCACTCAAGATATAGCTCTAGTGAGGGTGGGGGGGCATAAAAGATTTAAAAATAATGGAAATTGGTGGGAAAAGAAAAATCTGTATAAATTATTGGAAAAAACAAAAGGAAGGGGGAAGAAACAGAAAGGGGGTGGGGATGGAGGAGGGACTTCAAGACCTAAAGTTGTTGAATTCAATATTCAGTCCGGAAGGCTGTAAAGTGCCTAGTTGGAAGATGGGGTGCTTTCCCTCCAGTTTGGGTTGGGCTTCACTCCTGAAGATGTAGTTGTGTGGGATGCTTGAAGCATCACAGACTTCCCACATCCCACAGGTGAAGCACTTCATCCCAGAAACTGCCATTTCTAGAACTATTTAATAAATTAATTTAAATCTAATAACTGCTTATTGACACCTTATTAACTATACGTTCCCCAGGGCTAGATTTCTACTATAAATGCTAAATTCTAAGAACAATCCCCTGCTTCTGGTCTAAATACCCTCTACTTATTAATTAAGTGATTAATTTATTTGGTTTAATTAGCTTAACAATGTTTTAGTTTCAAATTCAGTATAGATTCTCGACCAGCCAATCAGATCACAGAGTTACTGTGACGCCACTTTTAATTTTTTTTACATTTAACTGAGCTCCTGTTTGCTAACTCAGGTTGATGTAAAATATCCCATTTCTTCCTGAAAGAAGCCCACATAGCACTCTTGGTGCTCCAGTCGAAATTCTTCCCTCAGCCTATACCCCGTTTACAGGTTATCTGGTTGTTCATGCATTTGCTGTTTGTGGGTGCACAAGTTGGATTCTACTTTTGCTTAAATAGTAACAAAATCTGGAGTCCAAATGTAATCCATTGCCTTAAAGTGCATTAGGAAGCCTTAATAATGTAAGGTGGCAAAATAAATGCAAGTTCTTTCTTTCTTATTGCAAATTGGCCATTTTTTTTTTTTAAACAGGATTAAGTGAAAAAACGCACATCATGCTCAGAGACATAGGCTGTCATTTTCCATCTCAGCCTTGAAGGGTCTGGCCTGGAAAATCCCAGCCATATTATTTCATTCATCTAATTTTAATTCATATAGCAATGAAATTAAGTTTGAAATCTATGTGGCTCAAACTGAGTTAGGTTCATGCATGAAACCACACAGTTTAAATTAAGTGCCAACATTTTTCAGAATCAAGTTTTCAAATACAACATTGTTTAGTTTGTGAATATATTCAGACTTATGAGTTCACTTTTGAACCTATAATATAATTGAAGGGAGAGGAGCTGCATTCTGCCCGAACAGTTCTGCAAGGTGATGTGAGGTAAGTGTGATTCCTCGTTCTACTGAGTTCCTAATCACTGATGTAGTATGGGGGAACACTACCATCTCAGTAAGGAATAGGCACCATTCCATATATGTAAGTGAGGGGGAAAGAACTCAGAAGTTGCTATCTCTAGACCCCATCAGCCCGCTTTCTAGTAAGGGACAGAATAATAAGACTCATACACATAACTAAATGAATATTGATGAAGCGGCAACAACTTAATGCAATAAAACATCCTACAGTAATCCACAGGAGTTTAATCAGACAAAATTTGACACTGACACAAGATAATTTGATCTGAAATGTATTAATGTAGAGAAAAAAGAAAGAACTTGCAGTTATTTCACAATTTCAGGACATTTCAAAGCACTCCAATGAACTGCTTTTGAAACATAATCACTGTTGTCATGTTGCAAACATGGCAGCTAATTTGCAAACAGCAAGATCCCACAAATAACAATTAAATAAGTGGCGAGATAATTTGTTTTTAGGCGTTGGTCACAAGATAAATGTTGGCTGGGATATTGTGGGAACTCATTTTCTCTTTGAGTAATGCGTAAGATGATTTACGTCCACCAGATGATTTACTGCCCCATACCTCAAAGACAGCAGCTCCAACATTGCAACCAAAGACACCAATCATTTTGACTCAGATGCAAGAGTGCTGGGTCAAGGCTGACAGTGCTGTCCAATTCATGTGATTGGTCTGAATTAAATATCAGACCCAACTTTCAACTTTTTTTCTCACTCGCTATCAATCACAGTTCCCTACAAATCTATGAGATCATTTTATCTGTTCTGGATTTACAAGCACTTCCTGTTCTAGTTACTCAGTCTATAATGATTAACAGAAAGCCTTGCCAATTATTCTCATAGCAATCACTTGATATCTGGATCAGGAAATCCCAGTTGTTCCAATAACGCAATTGTGGTGGTCTAATTGATTGCTATGATTGATGGACCATAACAGGCTATTTAAAAAGGTAAATTGAAAGTATCCTGTTCAAATAACATGAATGTTACAGTATTCAGGTTTGAAATTATAAACCTAAAAGTAATAAAGTCGGTTTCATGTGAAGATTAATGCACATAATTTGATTTGAAAGTTTGAAATTCTATTACCATTTCAAAACGAACACATCTGGAATGAATTTCCAAATGCAGTAATAGTAAAATTACTATTTGAACAATTGATTGATTAGCAGGAGGTAAATTTAGGTTTAAATCTCCAATTGAATGAAATTCTCCGTAATCTATTGTAACAATAGAAAAGCTCCATGTGACAGAATGTCACTTTGAAACTGTTAAATGATGAAAAATATCTGTTCTGATAGCACAACTTTTCCAGGGGAACAGTTCGGGCAGAGTTAAGAACGAAATTTGTGCTAGTCACTTTATACAATGAGCTCAAGCTGCATGTTATTCAGCCCAAGTGCTGCCCACTTTACAGATATCATTCCTATTAATAGATTTTAACCCCAACTTATCTCTCCTGAAGTTCCTGTTTGATTCCCTCCAGGCTAGAGTCAGCTTTCCTCACAGCATTGAAATAGTCCATGTTACAGTCACAAATCACTTTTCTTGAACCCTTGACTGCCTCGGTCTCATCAGACTACATGTACGATATCAAGTCATGGATGATAACAACTTCCTCCATTTCATAATTGGGAATGATGAAGGTAGACATGCAATGTGCACTCTGCTCCCTTGCCACTGACTCAGTGTGAGGTACTTTAACCTAACTCACAGTGCAGAAGACCCACGGGATTGGGTGGAACAATAGTTTTACATTCTAACCAATATTACTCTCCACTAATCAAAGAGTGTAAAACTAGCATTGCATCTGACCCTGTCAGTACTGAGTGGCAGGTTAGGTTAAAATTGTCCTTCGTATCGTTCCTTGCCTCTGGGGCTGAGGAAGGAAAGAGAGAGAGAGAGTACTAGAGGAAGTACTAAAGATTATTTCAATACAAAAATTTCAATGGCCCAGCATTTCATCCTTCAATTAATTAAAAATTGAATCCTGTCCCATTGGGAAAACATATGAAGGTTGAGTAGATTTATGCACCAAACTCTTAACTGCTCCAGACTCCCAACATAGTGATATGGCAACTTTGGGCAAAGAAATAGGGAAACTCCTTATCCAATAAGGAGAAAGCAGAAAATGCTGCAATTATTCAGCAGATCAGTCAGCATCCATGGAAAGCGAAACAGATTGAAAGAATTTTCTGTTTTTATTTCAGATTTCCAGCATCAGCAGTATTTTGCTTTTGTACTCCTTGTACAACAGTTGTCGCACATTTTTTCAAAAGACTAGCTACTTTTCGAAACAAAGTTACAACAAGCCATTTATTTGTCCCTGTGAAGAAAACGTAAGAAATAGGAGCAGATGTAGAAGATTCAGCTCCTTGAGCCAGCTCTGCCATTCATTACGATCGTAGCTGAACTTCTGCCTCAGCTCTACTTTCTCGCCTGCACACATACCCCTTGATTCCCTAGGAGATCAAAAATCTTTCAATTTCAGTCTTGAGTATATACTCAACAAAGGAGCATCCATAACCCTCTGAGATAGAGAATTCCAAAGATTCACAACCTTTTAGGTGAAGAAATTTCTCCTCATTTCAGTTGTAGATGATTGCCCATTATCCTGAGGTTGCACCCCGTGTTCTAGTTTGCTCAACCAGGGCAGAGAACCTCTTGGTGTCTGCCCTGTCAAGCCCCTTCAGAACCTAGTATGTTTCAATGAGGTCACCTCTTACTCTTCTACCCCAGAGAGTATAGGCCCAATTTATTTAGCCTTTCATCATAGGACCCTTAAACCAAGGTCAAGCTGCCTAGTTTAAATTTTCCTTGACATTATGTTTGGCAGTTAACTGTCAGTTGCCATCACTGGTGCATTCTCCATGGCAACACTTCTACCAATCTGAGTCCACTTGCCAACCAATCAGCACTCTCTTCACATACAGTATAAATTGCTGTTTTCCCCTTATATTAGTATTCTTATGAAGTGTCCTGATAAGTGCAAGATAAAATGCTTCAGCATGTCTCTTTTTTCAGCAATACTCAAGTTCTGTACTACCAAACCACTATTCATTAATAATATAGATTGTAAATATCTGAGGCCCCAGCACAGATCCTTGTAGCACTCTAGTCACAGCTTGCCAACTTGAAAATGCCCCATTTATCTCTACTCTCTGCTTCCTGCCCATTATCAACTACCATCCATGCTCATATATTATACCCAGCTTCATGACCCCTTATCTTTTGCATTAACCTTTTGAGAGGCACCTTATTGAAAGCCTTTTGGAAATCCAAGTAGACTACATCTACTGGTTCCCCTACTAGTTACATCCTCAAAATACTCTGATAATGTCAAACACTATTTCCCTTTCATAAAGCCATGTTGACTCTGTCTTATCATATTATGATGTTCTAAGTGCATTGTTAAGACTTCCTTAATAGATTCTAGCATTTTCTGAGGACTGATGTCAGGCTAAATGGCCTGTAGATCTCTGTTTTCACTCTCCTCCCACTCCCCTCAACCA
The DNA here is from genome assembly GCF_017639515.1 of Carcharodon carcharias. Taxonomy (NCBI): domain Eukaryota; kingdom Metazoa; phylum Chordata; class Chondrichthyes; order Lamniformes; family Lamnidae; genus Carcharodon; species Carcharodon carcharias. The sequence goes on along the minus strand of NC_054482.1, from coordinate 12,526,464 downwards.
CACAACCCCCCTCCCCCACCCCGGCCCCTTGAATAGCGGTGCTACATTTTCTAAACTGCTGAGACCATTCTACAATCTAGGGAATTTTGTCAAATTTGTTCATCCACTATTTCCACAGCTACCTCTTCTAGAACCTTAGGATGTAGGCCATCAAGTCCTGGGGATTTGTAACCTTTTAATTCCTTAAGTTTTTCCTCTGCTGACATTAATTACCTTAAATTCCTCACTCTTTTTAGCTCCTAGGTTACCCTCTTTTTCTAGTCTGTAATTTGTGTCCTCTCCAGTGAAGACAAATACAAACTATTTGTTCAATGTCTCTGCCATTTCCTCATTCCCCATGATGATTTATCCCGTCTCTGCTTCTAAGGGAAACAATATTTACTTTATATATTTGTAAAATCTCTTACAATCTGTTTTTATATCCCTGGCTAGTTTACTCTCATATTCACTTTCCTCTTTTTACCAACTTTTTGGTCACCCTTTGTCTTCATGCACTAATTTATCCTTTGCACTTCAATGCACCATGGACTTTTACAGTCACCAGGTAAATACTGATTTCTAAAATCAAAGATTAATAAGTAAACACAAAACTACGATCAGAACTGTCATCAACCTGAAAAGTTAACTCCATTTCTCTCTCCACGGATATTGCCTGACCTGCTAAGTGTATCCAGCATTTTCTGCTTTTAATCAAAGATTAATAATGCAGCTGCTTTGGACTTAAATAGAGGGTAAAAGACATTTGACTTCCAATATTTCACAAGCAGCACTGACTCCATCTAACACTGATCCTGGCCAGAATTTGAGAGGTTAGTGGGCTTCTTTGGAAATTGCCCACAGAAATAATATAACCAGAGCCCATGTACCGCTATTAAATAGCTATAAAAGAAAACTGGGAAGGTACAATCTATACAGAACAGCCAATACTTGTCAGCACAAAAAGGACAACTGAGGAAAAGTAGATGTGGACTGGAAAAGTTATGAATCGATCATACAATGTTAATGCATGATCATAGCAATTTACAGCAGTCTGGGGATGGATACTAATTTTGAAGCTTTCCACTTCCATAGCTCCTGAAAGTACCTGGAAAATGAGTGTCATCTGCTTAGGGAGTTTCGCAGACCCACGCCGACCCAACTCCAGCCATTGTTCAGATCTATATTTTGGAACATTTCTACACCTGGATCTGGAATCACAGGCCGGGATTTTCAGGCCCCATCGTGGTGGGACGCCCGCTCCCCCCACCCTGGGTGAATTGGCGGCCCAGCCAAAAGTCCATTGACTTTCGGTGAGACCGGGTGATCCCACCGGTGGGCGGGGCTGGAAATTCCCACCCATGGACTTTTGGTCTAAAGCTAAATCGACTTGGGTGCTCAGAAAGAGGATGGAAGGGAAAATGATTTTATTCCTTCACAGGATATGGGTGTCACTGGCAAGGCCAGCATTTGTTGCCCATTCCTAATTGCCCTTGAATTGAGTGGCTGTCTAGGCTATTTCAGCTGGCAGTTAAGGGTCAACCACAATGCTATTGTTCTGGAGTCACAAGTAGGCCAGGCCAGATAAGGATGCCAGATTTCCTCTCCTAAAGGGCATTAGTAAACCGGATGTTTTTTTTTTTACAAGAATTGATGATATTATTACTGGTTACCATCACTAAGACTAGCCTTCAATTCCAGGTTTTATTAATTGCGCTTAAATTCCACCAGCTGCCATCGTGGGATTTGAACCCATGCCCCAGAGCCTGGGCCTCTGGATTACTGGGATCAGTGACATTATCACTACACCACCATCCCCCCTATTAAAATAAACTAGCTTGCAAAACTGATTCTACATATCAGAAATAAGAGCCCAAAGTACCACTATTAAACAGCTGTAAAAACAGCTGGGAAGGTGCGATCTATATAGAACAGCCAATACTAGTAAGCACAATTAGACAACTGAGAAAAAATAGATATGGACGGAAAAACTTCTGAATAGATAATACAATATTAATGCATGATCATAGCAATGCACATTAGTCTGGCAATGGATACTAATTCTGAAGCTTTCCACTTCCACAGCTCCTGAAAATTAAGAGCCGATGAAACCTGCGTCTGGATACAGAGCATGCACTGAAGTTATCGGTGCTGTCGATGATCATCTGGTTATGCCTGCCATGCAGACAGCAAAAAAAAAGTTATATTTGAACCACAAAACATTTCTTTTTCCACATTGCATCAGTTTTCAATACTAATGTCTCCTTGAAACGAGAACTGCAAATGATGTGCTTGCTCTTCATTTTTGTTAGGTTTTAACGAGCTATGATTCACCCATCTTTTCAAAAAAAGTAGCAAGATTTTCCCAGTTTAAACAAAAACACTAGAAGTCCAGTACAGAGCTGTCACAAAGGATTTACAAAGAAGACTTACCTTTGTGACAAAGATCACTTTCCTCGACGTGAACAGCTAGAATATTTTGTTTCTTGTCTGTGTGTATGTACACCGACCTGTCTTTGGGCTGAAGTTTCTTAGAATTCCGTACTTTCTCTGTCATAAACTAAGCTGATGTAAGATGCCTGCAGAGAAAAAAAAAAGCTAACATTCTGGGCATTCTTGGGAGCCAGCCAGGGATCCCAGAATTCCACCAGTAACACAGGCTGTTTCAATTAGAGGTGCTGATTATAACCAATCACAGCAGTTCAGACCCATTTTTTACTGGCCTGAGGGACTCTGCCTATTACTGACAACAAGCACTGTATGAAAAGTGCTGTCAGTCCACAGCTTCATTCTGTTATACAATTATAACTTTCCAAACAAAAAAAAACCCTGACAGTAAAATGGGAAGGAAATCAAACTGCGATGTCAGCATTATAGTCCCAAATTTCAATTGCGTGGATTTTGGAATTAAACAGAAAATTTCTGACCTTCCCCCTCTCCCAGAATACATCTGCTGAAAGCAAGTACAATGTGCTTTAAATTAGCCAAACTGTACTCAAACACTCGAGATCGAATGCACTTGTGTTTTGGAAACAAAACTCTTTTTGTCTAACTGCCATGCATGCTATTGAACGAAATCTGTCAATGATTTTGGCTCCAGTCTGTTGTGTAGATTGTCGTAATATTGAGGGATCAAAAATTATTTCACTTATAATGATTTCAAAAAAACTGAACAATTTTACATTGAGGCTTCTGAGAGAACAGATTGTAATGGAAGCAAAAGGCCTGATTTTAACTCTCCGGACCGGGTGGGAACTGAGTAAGTGGGTGGACAGGCAGTTAAAATCATCCAGGAGATTTAACCACCTGCATCTTATTCTGTTGCCTTTGTTTTATGTTTTCATCTGAGCAGAGGCAAGGGCACCTGCCTGAAGCCAGTGGGGCCTCTCATTTAAATATGCATTTCAGGGTCTAATGATTCCCTTAGCCCCAAATGCTATTTTAATTGGTGGCCTGAGCTGGGAAGCTTTCCCAACAGATGAAGACAGTGAGAAGAAGATCAGTCACCTGAAGAAGCTCAATCACACAAGCTTTTTTTCTAAAAAGGCTTTCCTTGTAAAACCAAGAAGTGAGGGGCCCCACAAGGAAAAGAAAGGTCAGGCCTCCTCTTTCTTCAAAACATTCACCACAAATGCAAGACTATGCTAAGACTGCCCTCCCTACAGCTTACCTAGTGCTGGCCAATGTTCCTTCCAATGCTGGCCAGGGACCTCCTTTCACCTACAATTATGCTTCCACACACTGGAAACAGGCAACTGAACAAACACACAAAGATGAGGCTTAGGAAATAAAATTGACAAGACCACTGTTGCTGAGGTCATGGGTTTTGGCACTCACCTCAGCCCCCTGCCTGCCTGATTCCCACTCCAGGTTAAAATTGGGCCTCATGCATTTACACTAAGGGTACAAGAAGGCACTGCTTGGATTGAGACCACTAATTGATATAATTTCCACAGAGCCAGCCCTCTCTTTAACTTTGCTATACTGTCTTCAAGAGATGTTGAAAAGCTTAGTCTTCATTGTAAGTATTAGTGGGTCCATGGTTATATTCATGGTTGCACCTCAAGCTGCACTGAGGACATCAAAGTACCAGTTTGAAGATGGAAAAATGGAGGTTGAGAGGGAGAGACAACAGCGTCAGGATGAATTAGAGGGTTGGGGGAAGGGTAGGCAGCATAAAACTGAAGAAGAAGCAATAAGAGCCAGCATGAAGCTAGAGGGGAGACAAAAATGAGTGTAAAAGTGTAGGAGAAGAATGACAATCTGAATTGGAGCAGGAGGTGGGTGGGGGTGTTGGGGTGATGGTTGGGGGGTGGGGGGTGGTTGGGGACGGCAAGGAATGGGCGTTTGCGAAAGGACAGAAACTTGAAATGTACCATCTTTAATTAGGAGGAGAGGGAGAAAACTGCCACTTGAAAAAGAGAAAGACGTGCATTTAAATAGCATCTTTCATGACCCTAATCAGACCATCCTCAACTGCTTATCAGCCATTGTAGTGATTTTGAAATATAGTCACTGTCATAATGTAAGGAAACATGGAGGCCAGCACGTACACAGCAAGACCCCAAAACAGCAATGAGATAATCTAGTTTTCCATGTTGGTAGAGGGAGATCAACTCTGCTCTTCTTTGAAATAGGGATGGGATCTGAGATTGGTGTGGAGAGAGTGCTAAAACATCTAAAATATGTGAAATGGGTGAACTCAGCTAGTCCCGGTCCTGCCTTAAGCAGGTTCAGAAAGATGGTAGTCGTATGTGGCCTTTTATATATGGCCCAAAGGCTTCATGATGATTGGTCCATGAAGAAAAACTGTTTAGATTGCCAGTTTTCTACAATCTGTTTTAACTTTCAACATCAGAAAGCCATCCCTTCTCCCCATTGTATCAGTGTAACATTTCTAGTTCCCACACCAAGAAACCTTAGTGGCTTCTCTGAATGAGACTGACAATTAGAGCCCAATTATGGGCAGTTTTGCTCTGGGGACTCAGAACTATGCTGGGACTGACTAGAGTGCTCTTATACAGAGACTTTACGGCCAGTAGACAAATGAAGCTTTATCCGATTAGATTGATTCATACTCAAGTGCCAGAGATCAAAGCATAATGTGCTAACGGTACCACCCAGTCCCCTTTGAAGATTACCTTTGAAGATAAAAACAGCAGAATTTATTTTGCCAAGATGCTTTGCTAATCTTTCCCCACCCCCTCAGAATGAGTTTTGAAAGTTAAATGAGATGATGCGTTGATTATAACTGACTGCCACAAAGACAGATTTGATTTTTTTGGCAGCAATATTTGCAGAGGGAGCATTTAAGCTTAATTCTAAAGGCTAGGGGCATTTAGTCTAAAGTGATCTTTTGTTTAGGTAAATACATATGTAATTTTCCTTGAATTATAGGCTTCTTAGCCTCATTATGGAATTGGCTGTTCAGAAACTCTGGCCTCTTGAGCACCCCCGATTTTAATCGTTCCAACATTGGCGGCCGTGCCTTCAGCTGCCAAGGCTGTAAGCCCTGGAATTCCTTCCCTAAACCTTTCCATCTCTTTGCCTCTCTCCTGTCCTTTAAGATGCTCTTTAAAACCTACCTTTGCAATGAAGATTTAGGTCACCTGCCCTTAATATGTCCGATGTGGCTTGGTGTCAAATTTTGTTTGATAATGCTTCTGTGAAGCGCCTTGGGATGTTTTGCTACAATAAAGGGACTATATAAATGCAAGATGTTGTTGTTATTGCTACTTGTTAATGGGAATGTTTCAACACTCAGTTTAAACACCGGCCCAGAATTTCCATGTGGCTAATTGTGCCCCTGCTACGCCAATCAAAAAGATTTGCACCCAGAGCTCTGAAGAGGTAGTTTGTTACACAAGTGCTCATTTGCGTACCTTTTGGAGTCACCCTTAGCATAAATCTGGTGCAAAAAATCTGCATTTAGCTGCATGCATGGAAACTGTTGGACAGTATTTAAGAATGCTGCTTAATTTATATACATCATACCAGACCAGGGGACAACCAGATAAGGAAGGAGCAGGTCTTGGCCGCTCAGATGATTTTGCTGCATTAATCTTTTCCAAGAATGTTTAGAGCAGGAAAAGCAGCATCAAGCAGCCTGACAGAGTCCCAGAAGATGAAGAAACCAGAACTTACCCAACTGTGACTTCTAAATCCTCCTAGATGACATTGAAGACAAAAGCATAGAATCCTGTGCCTCAGCATCAACAAAAACCATTACTCATGCTACCTGGGGAGAGGCGACACCGGTGCTGATGGCCAACTCACTCAGAGTTGTTGAAGAGTTTCAAGAGCAGTTTAATGACCTCACCAGAGCAGACTAGGTAACACATTGGGCACACTTTATGTTCTTTCTTGCCCACCCTGGACACCAGACTTACATTCTTAAGTATAACTAATCCTTCGCAGTTGCTGCAACATAGCATCAGGCATAATAATCACCTACATGCCCCAAGCAGCAATGATTTACATGCTACCTATAATTCCTTCCTTCACTTTAACAATGACACATATAAGACCATAAGAAATAGGAGCAGGAGTAGATCATATAGTCCCTCGAACCTGTTCAGCTATTCAATATGATCAAGGCTGATCCTCTGCCTCAATTCCACGTTTCCCTATTTCTCATATGCTTTGATGCTCTGAGGGCATATCTCAGCCTTGAATATACTAAAAGATCAATCCCTTATCGTGAGGCTGTGCTCCCATGTTCTGGATTCCACAGCCATTGGAAACAACCCCTCAGAGTCTACCATTTACAGTACAGTACAGACATGTCATAGTATGAACTTTCAGTTGGTACTTTTAAAAATTAGACACAAGTTGTTAAGATGGCTGCCACAAATCATATGACTTTTGGCACTTGGACTACAGAGAGTATTAAGTCTTCAGCAAAGACATAATTAAATATGGACAAGGCGAGGGTACCTCAGCCATCTGTGGAATTTACACACCTTGGTGTTTAAGGATGGGCCAACACCTAAAGGCTTTGGAGTTTCCAGGCTGCCTGTCTCCATGTCTCCTACTAAACAAAAGGAGAGATCAAAACTCAATGGCCATGATCAACTTTCCATTGTACTTCAATGGCCTCCTCTATCCAAACTACACTGGGTGGACCTCAAAAGTGTCAACCCAGTGGTCATGTGATCCAAGTTTGTTTCAGGGTCTGCATCGTTTTTAGTTCAGGACCCAGCAGATCCATCAGAACCATCAGTCATCAACCAGTCAAAGTACTTAAACTGTTCCAGTTTCAAAGTTCACCTGAGAAAGATCCTCCTCGATATTCAACTACAAGAAATCTCACAATCTGCTGTGAACCCTTCACTCTACAAGAGCTTCACTTCAACTTTAAATCCTCGAATACGTTCAGGAAACCACAGGTGGGAGGTGCCAGGTGGGAGACTGAATTAACTGTGATCTATATAAGTACACTATCATTATCTATATTCAATCTTTGTGTGTGTGTGTGTGTGTGTGTGTGCACGCGTGAAACTGAATGTGTGATGTTGTGTTAATTCGAGTAAATGTGTGAGAATAAATGATGTTCCTTATTTTTAAACTCAATAAAATTTGCTGCTGAATTGTTTATTTGGAATACACACTGTTATTATCCTAGACCAGACCCCCAATCTTTTGGTAAGATGCAGTTAGGGACCAATAGTGCTTTGTTTAAAGTAGACATGGTTTGAGATTAAAAACACTTGCTCAGAGACTAAAGCCACAAGATTCCATAGGTTTTGAACAAACAAAAATAAACTTTACTATATGAGGTCAGAAAGATAAAAATAGTTACAATATCTACCCTATACTCACATTCAGGGTAAATATGAGGTACATGTGAATTAACAGGCAAACTGTGGTCGAACACACCACTCTGCACAATACTTGACAGGTGCAAACAAGAGAGAAAACATGGACTTCTCAACAATGCACCCAGACTTCAGTAAACATTGTGAGTCAACCAATCATGTTGAAACTCTGTCTCTATCAAGAGGGATTCCAGTCTTCACTGAAGATCTTGCCTTGGGATTCTCCCCACAAGCTGTTCCAACTTGGGCCGCCTTAAGTATGGTCCAACTCGTAGGGTTTCAATCTCATCTCCCAAGGTTCCATTCCCCTGGATTCCCCAATCTGCACTCAAGTGCCAGCTCTCAAGCACAACTTCAGCTCTTTGGCCACACCGAACTGAACACTACTGTTCCAAAGGGGTACCTTTGCCCCAACAGCACACAGCACGGGGTCACCAGCCTTCTGCTGCCTTCTTGGATCTTCAGGGCTCCTCCTGAGCCCTCTTCATTTAAAGTCTGCTAACCATGGCCCTTTTCCTGCTTTTTAACTGAACTGGGACTTGTTCCCTGTCTGGAACTCCTCTTTTGTTCCCTCTGCCTTTCCCCTGCCTGGGACACTTGTCTTCAATGGTTCTCCACTCCCAGTTACATTACATGGGTTTTTGCACCGTTTTCCCTTTCTGCAAAGACATGCTGGGCCCCAAGAACTTAAAAATGCTGAATTATATATGTGCAGCCCGCTCCCCGTCTGTGTGCGCATGGAAACTCTGGGGTGTGTCGGGACTTGGAGTTTCTGACTCCAGCTTTCAACATCCAAAGCAAGTCTGGCTTTCATAGCAACACTCCAAGGGTAAGAAAAGACAAACCACTTTCCATACAAACATACTGATTACAGGCAGTAAGAGAATACATATATTCTGTCTGTGACGCTTGTCAAGCCCCTTCAGAATCTTGTATGTTTCAATTAGATCATCTCTCATCCTTCTAAGAGCCAGAGAATATAGGCCCAATTTACTCATCCTGGTCATCAAAGGATAACCCTCTCATCCCAGGAACCTAGTGAACCTTTGCTGTACCACCTCCCAGGCAAGTATATCCTTCCTTAGAAACCAAAACTGTGGGTCCAGGTGTGGTTTCACCAAAGCCCTACACAATTGTAGCAAGACTTTCTTGTTCATGTGTTCCAGTCTCCTTGCAATAAAAGCCAGCATGCCATTTACCTTCCTAATTGCTTTTTGTACCCACTTGCTAAATTTCTGTGTTCCTTGTACAAGTAAACCCAAGTCCCTCTGAGCATCAACATTTACGTGCCTTTTAAAAAGTATTCTTCTTTTCTAGTCTTATTACCAAAGTGAATAACCTCATGCTTTCCACAATATACTCCATCTGCCACCTAGTTTCCCATTCATTTAAACTGTCAATATCTCTTTATAGTTTCTTTGTGTACATTCACACCTAGTTTTGTATCATCAGGAAATTTAGATATGTTACTCTCTGTTTCTTTATCTAAAGCATTAATATAGATGGTAAGTAGCTGAGACCCCAGCACTGATCCTTTTGGCACTCCAATAGTTACAGCCTGTCAACTTGAAAGTACCCCATTTATACCTACTCTCTGCTTCCTGTTGTCCGTTAACCAATCCTCCATCCTTGCTAATATATTACCCATAACATCTTGAGCCATAATCTTGCATGTTAACTTATTGTGTGGCTCCTTATCAAATTCCTTTTGGAAATCCGAGTATACTACATCTACTGGTTCCCGTTCATCTACCCTATTAGTTACACCTTTCAGTTACAAGCTTTCCTCTTGCAGGAGGAAATAGTCACTATGTTGGGCAGAGGCAGGCCATCAGAGGAGGCACCACAGCTGTAAGTCACTCATGGCCTTTAAGGAGAGGTGTTGGAGATCACGGGAAGGCAATCTGCCCTACTGTAGGTGATGGCAACTTCACCAGCATCTTGTCGGAGCTAGGTTAATGACTGAGCACCCTCTTTGCCACCCTCATTGTTGACATAGCCGTGTAGAAAGGACTTTCCACACAGGTCTCTATCTGCTTATTCCTAAAGAGGCAAAGGTCAGCTTCTATCTCTACCTGTAAATCTATCACATCAACAGGTGAGCAGAGGAGAGGATGATGGTGGTGCTGAAGAGGAAGATAATATCAACTTCAGCCCATCTGCCCTGTGTTCCTCTGCCCCAATCTTCTGCAACTCGTCACCTGGTTCACTCAATTCTTCACTTCCAGGCACCAGCTCAGATACTTTCACCCAAGGGTAAATTGATGATGTTAGTGGGGGTGTGATACTGGGCGATTTGCATAGAATGGGGGAGGGGGGAGGTGGTGCTGGAGGGATGATGAGAATGAAGATATACCACTTTCCTCCCAAAGGCTGAGGAGAAGATTACTCGTTGCTTCAGAATTGTGCAACTCAGAAGTTTGACAAACATCATATCAAATGCAGGCTCTGAGATCCACCATCACTGAGGTATGGCAACTGATAGGTGTGATTTTCAAGTCTGCAGTTCTTATTTTTTTTTAACATCTTAGAAGATTTGTTTTCATTGCAGAAATCAATGGCAGCTTCAGGGATATTTTCAGCGGGTCTTGAATACACTGCCAAAAGTGGTGGAAGCAAATTTATTTACAACTTTCAAAACACCATTGGATATGTAATTGAAAAGGGAAAGCTTGCAAGGCTGTGTGAGAAAGAACAGGGACATGGGACTAATTGGACAGCTCTTACAAAGAGGCACAGACACAATGGGCTGAATGGCCACCGTCTGTGCTGTATGATTCCATGATGCTTTTTATATACTTCTTACCAATCGCAATCCCTCATGTTGAGGATGATCCTTCCTTACGGATTGCTGGGTTTAAGTGAGATGTCAGTGTTGGCTGTGGGTTTGCAGTTGGCTTATGATCCTTATCTTAGCCTGAGATAGGCTAATATACACTTTTAACATGAAGAAAATAGCAAGCAAATTATCCCTCAGTAAAATTATAATGAAACAAAGACAAGTGTGTCAAAAAGTCATTGTAATATATAATTTTATTGCTTTGTGGTTATTACTTTGCCTTTGATGTTGTGTAAACATAATCCTAGGAGTTATGGTTAAAAAGACAGTGTTTAGAACACGAATTAAAGACCTCAAGTTGCGCTATGAAAGACTAGGGAAATAAATGCTCAGCTTCTCAAATCTAATTGCTTAGAATTACTTTCCTTGAAAATAGGGCCGATTATTTTGATTTGAAAAGAAATGTGACTGAAAATAAATTATGACTCTCTGGGGTAGATTTTCACTGGAATTTGAGATGTCATTGCACTCAGTGATTTCTGCAATTTCTTTTTAAAAGAAATGTAAGAAGCAGCATTTTCTTCATCTTATCAACTTTCTGACAATTTAATGTCAGAAGTAAACTACACATTATAATTTTACCTTTATCTTTGTCCACCCCCATTCATCTATTTTTTGCAATCCCAGTTTCTGAACGCAACCTCTGTGATGTGGAAAGCTCTTTCTGGGAAAAGGGGCTTTTACCAATAGGAACAGGGCAAATGGAGCCCAGAGAATTATGGATAATAGAACTCAGCAGCCCCTGGCCTGCTTCCTGCCATGCGCACAATTCCCTGCTTGGTTGTCCAGTAGCTGTTACAGGCCTCTCTCACACAGCATGTGTATGAGCTTCATTTAGCAGCCAAATTTTATTCAAAGCTAGCATCTTTTTGGTCACCCACAATTCCTCTGTTCTCCAATGTTCCTATGAGCACTAGGTTTTTCCATTTAAAATGAGTATTAAAAGAGTAGCACAGCTACCATCAGTTTGGAAGGGATCCTTAAAGGTAACACTGTCTTTTTTGTTCCTTTGTGAGTGACAGGGATTGCTCCCCTATCACAGGTTTGAATAATAGTTGTATTATAATTGTATTGAAGCACCTCAGAGTGCAACATGATGTATGTTGGTAACTCCAATACCATTGTCTGATTGTCTGCACTGACCCTATCGAAATGATTGTAATATCCATTGATTGTATTGATGCACCTCGTGATCCATGTGTCAAAGTTGAATCTGATTGTACTTTTGTGATGGTGATTTAGAAATGTTTTGTAATGTTCTTCCAGATATTTTATGAATAAAGTATATTTTTCAAAAAAAAGAGATCCAGTAGTGTACAGTTGGCTTTGCTACACACACCGTCATGCCACTAACCATATCCACAGGCCTAGGCACAACAACAACGGAGGAGAACTGGTCTGCGAGCTCAGGTCAAGTAAGGAGGCAGTTACCAGGAACACTATAACTCCTGCCACTGACCGGAAGTGTGGCAGGAACAGTTGCGGAGATGCAACTATTCCTGACGCCAGTGGCAAGATGGAATTTTTTTTACATCAGAGCTGCATCTACAGAGAGCTCAACATAGAACACCAATTAACTTACTTTAAACCATAATAAATCAGATCATGGAATTAAACAAAATAAATGAGTTTATTTAACTCATTTATCTTCCCTCAGTGTGTTAAGGCTTTGTGCAGGGAACCCCTCACAGCCCAAGCAGCTCAGCTGGATTGAAAACAGAAAATGCTGGGAAAACGCAGCAAATCTGGCAGCATCCGTGGAGAGAGAAACAGAGTTAACGTTTCAAGTCTGAAGAAGAGTCTTACGGACCCGAAACGTTAACTCTGTTTCTCTCTCCACAGATGCTGCCAAGACCTGCTGAGTTTTCCCAGAATTTTCTGCTTTTATTTCAGGGGCAGAATTTTTTGCTTGGCATGTGGGCGCGCCCGACCCTCTCGAGAGTGAAATAGCACGTGATGACATCGGGCAAGTGTCCTGATGTCATCGCGCATTTGCACGATATTTCAGTTGGCAGGCCTGTGCAAGATTCAGAAGCGTGCCTGCCAAGAATTAAGAGGCCTATTAAGGCCATTAAAGTTGTAATTAACAGAGATTTTTCGTTGCCCGTCCAAAGTTACAGTTGGCGAGCAGGTGAATCGGCCAGGCGGCCTTTGCATTTTTTAGGAAACCTCATCCACGGTGGGATGAGGTTTCCGTTATTAAATTTAAAAAAAAACGTACGGACAGAATTTTCATCTTGTATATGTTCAGGTGAAAGATTCTGATGCGTGGGCATTTTTTCCAGATTTTAAAATCTGTTTTTATTGCATTTAAATTCTTCAGCTACCTGAGGCGGCTCTCTGCCTTCAGGGAGCTTTGATCCACGCTCTCCCTCTCCCGCACTGACTTCAGCGTTCGCCCTCCTCCCACCTCCACCCCGGCAGCACTGAGCATTTCAGTGTGCAATTCACGCTGGCTGGCCAATTAAAGGCCGTGGGAGGTGGTCCGTTCCCTGTCGGATCCTGTGCCCGCTGATCACACCCGTGCACCAACCTAAAAAATCTTGCCTCAGGTTTCCAGCTTCCGCAGTATTTTGCTTTTAGTTCAGTTGGATGATCGTCGAACTCTTAATCCCAGGGACATTGTTTGAATCCCACATGATAATACATTTCTTCCTAAGTATTTTATTCAAGAAGCTTTTTCTTTTATATTCATTTTCACCAGAAAATATTACAATGAATTATCCAGTTCATTGGGAGTTGGGAACCTCATTTACTGAAATTTCCTGATTATATATTTTCATCATTCACTCAATCATCAAAAGCATGTTTTACAGAGGGAAAGAACTTGCAACTGGTTAAGAACTGCACAGTTTTGTTCGTCTGAGTCAAACCAACTTGCTCGTTTTAATGCAGCAGCTGATACACTGACACTGAAACTGGCACTGTGCATGTGCAAGAAGTGCTCCACCTAGTGTTGTGGCACAGCCTACAAGGAAATATCCAGCCAGCCTTCTTCACCACAGCATCGATTCTACTAGTGATGGTCAAAGTCACCTCTGCCTTTAATCTTATTGTCTCTACCTCCTTCCAGTTAAGCACAGGGAGCATTTAAGATTTACTGGGGGTGAAGTGTGTCAAAATAGGCAATAGCAAAGTGACAAACTGGCACCACACCTGCTTTTCTAAATGACAATAGTGAAGAAATGAAACAGAATTTGATGAAGCTAGGTTTGACCCCATATTCCAAGTGACTGGTTTTGCCCTGGGACTGAATGGGCTTTGGGAATTATTTTTCCCTGAAAACCATCGTAGCTGAGATCAACTTAACTCAGCACAGAGCAGGACTTGAACCTTGAAGCTTCCTAGTCTGCATGATTTAAGAGCACTTAATCAGTGCATTGAGCTTTCAAGGGAATTACAAGCTTATACATTGTTGACACAACTGACAAAAAGGGTGACACATAGTGCTTTGTTTTAACTGATGACTTTAGTCTCCAACAGTACAACACTCAAGTGCAGTGACAGCAGACTGGAGGACAAGAGTTAACACTGTATGGTATTCACTGCTGCAGACTCAAATTCACAAAGTTTGCTATTCAGCTATTTGCATTGCATGATTGCCAGGGATTCTGTGGGTTTCTTGACAATATTCATTATGTATATATAGGAATGAGAATAACAAGGCTTTCAGCTTCCAAGTAATTGTAGGGTAGAAAGAAAGTAACTTTTTCCACTAGTGGGGGAGTCTGGACAAGATGACTGTGCCTTAAAATCAGAGTCAGGCCATTCAGGAGTGAAGTTAGGAAACACGCCTTAAAGCAAAGGGTGGTAGAAGTGTGAAACTCCCTCCCACAAAAAAACAATTGATGCTAAGCTCAATTAATAAATTTAAAACTGAAATGGATAAGATCTTTGCTAGACAAGTGCGTAAAAGGATATGGAGCCAAGGCAGGTGGATGGAGGTAAGATATAGATCAGCCATGATCTCATTGAATGCTGGAACAGGCTCGAGAGGCTGAATGGTCTATTTCTGTTCCTATGTTTTTCTTCATACAGTGGCCTGGAATTTCCACCGTAGATGTGACCCAGGAGTTATAGCCCGACCCAGTCCCACACCAATTTGCTCAAATTTCCTGCCAATCCTATTAGCATGTGCCTGAATGTGTCAATGGGCATAAATTAGTGTAAATAATGTGAGCACAAGGAAACAACAAATAGCATACCACACATTTTGTTTCCTTAAGTATGAAAATTAAGGTTTCAATTCATTCTACTAACCTACATACACATCAGGCACAGCATCTCGAAAAACTGAAAATCAGGGAAGCTTTTCAATTGTTAACATTACTTGGAGAGATACCATAAAATGCATTAAAAGAAACATAAAATGCAGGGCAAGTCTCATTGACAATAGCTTTAAAAACAATTCTCAAGAAAATTTGCAATAAAGTATCTGAAGAATGATTTTGTTTCCTGCTACTCCTGAAAGTCTGGTCATGATTGGCAGAGAATCTGAACAAATGCAATTGTAAGAAGTTCACATGCAAGACACTGTTACCTGGGGATGGAGCCAGTCTTACAGACAGAGATGTGTTCAGGCAATTGGCAGCCGAAAAGGATCGAGACGATTGGACGTGTTGTACATAAGACCTTAACTCTCTTATCCTCAAATTTCTATAATCTTTAAGGTTGTGTTATTGAGTTGTTCCTCAGTTACCTGTGTCTCTGGGTGCAAATAGACAGGAAATTCCAAGCCAAGCTGCTATACTACACAAAGGCAGTAGATGTGTGCTCCCACATTTAATGACATTGCTACAGTGACTCAAAAAATGCCCATAGCCAAGCTCAACTGTGCCCTTTACCTGGCAATTAGACTCGCTGTGCAATGAGGCATTTTCTGGATTCTCAACATAATTGTTTAAAAATCCTGGGAAGCAACAGTGACGTCCTTTTTGGCACCTGGTAATGTCTGGAAGGAAGAGGCTGAGACTTCCCAAAGCAGAACTAAAATAATTGATCCATAGGAGCTCAGGTTTATTTAAGTGATTCTCTTCTTGACCTGGTAATCGAGTTTATGAAGAACTTGGCTATACCAGATTTCTTTATGGCCAAAACTTATTAGTTACAAGATTTCAGGAAATCAGCATACTCCTTCAGCTAGGATTCTCAGTACTCACTTCTTAAACATTTCAAATCAATAACTGTTTTGACTGTGGTTTGTCTGGCAAAGTATCAGGCCCCTGTTTTCAGTATTGTGAAAGAGCTTATGGTGAGCACTTTGTGAGCCTGATTTGCAATGCATTGTTTGAGAACTTTAGTGTTTCTATGCTAGAGACAGCATTGCACATTGGGGAATATAATAAACTTGTGATCAGGCTTGTGGCTCTGTTATTACAATTATGATTTTGGGCTTTAGGCCTTTACAAAAACATATTTCTTATTTATTCAAAATGAGTGAACAAAACCAGTGCATTCCATTCCATATAAACAGATATGGACATACTACAGAGGTTACTAGTCAAACCAACGTGATTACATTATTGCCATTAATGATAAATGCTCATACCATTATTTTTCTCTTTAAAGAATTAAAGCTTTCTTATTTCTGTAAGTGAGGGAAGTGAGTTCCTAAAGTAACACTGGTATGGAATGAGAGCTTTATTTAAAGCTGACATGTTTTTATTGGAGGACCTCAAAGTTATATCAATTTCAGTTACATATTTGCTGCTCCTTCACCATCTTGTTCCTTCATCACAATCCGTCCTCCTGTTTGGGTAATGTGGTGCTCTCTCCTACTCTATGTTTAATTACCATAAAGTGCAGGTCATTGATTTATACCATTTTCCATTCTCTGTTTAGACATGGATCCACATCATTGCTGCACAGTGCTCTGCCAGTAGTCCTATCAAGACAAGATAAACTGATAAGATAAAATCCTAAAATACATTGATATCTTACTATTTTGCATATTATGTTTCAAAAAAGATAAAGAGAATTTTATACATTCATTGAAATAAAATATGCTAATTATATGGCATGGACACTTCCTTGAAGAAACAAATACAGGTTCAAATATTAGAATGAAATTATTAGACATTATGCTCATTCGATGATTAGAAGTCTATTATTGAATCATTTAGATCAAGAAGGGACAAAATTCAATCCCTATTCTGAACTGAATTAGCTGATCTCAGCTGGGGAGACGAGGACCTCAGTGTTATGGGCGAAGTTGAGAAGAAAATCAAACAGAATTTCTGCTCTTAATTCCTTGGTGATTCTTCGTGAAGACAGAATTGGGTTTAATGGTAATGTATAGCCTGCTGTGTTTCTTAGTTCATATGTAAAGTCTCTTGGGTAAGGTACCCAGGATGACATGTGGAATTGTAGTCCTGTGTGGTTAGTGGTTTCAAAAGAGATAAGAAAATGATGGGAACATGGATAAATAGGATGGGGGAGTTCTGAAGCTGGGATAATCTTACACTAAGAAATGTATAATTCACATTTGAGTACAATGGGAAGAAAGACAGAGTTAACTTTTCAGTTCGATAACTTTTCATCAGAGGAACAGCAAGGTCATCAACCTGAAATGCCAAGTGTTTTTCTCTCTCCTCAGATGCTGCCTGACTCACGGAGTATTTCCAGTATTTTCAGTTTTTTATTTCATGTTTCCAACATCTGCAGTATTTTGTGTTTGTTTCAGTCTGAATGGCCGTGGGCACATCACAAATTGTAATCCTGCACCTGTGACTCGGGGCCAATGAATTTCTGGTCCACTAACTTCTAACTGAGCTTGGTCAAAGCCATCCCTCATATGTTTCTGGTTAAAATCTGATGGAGTTTTCTGAATCTGACGGCCACCTACAACTCATGGGTGAAATTCTATGGGTACATCCCAATTTTCTGCCACAGCTTGGCCGAAGGAGACATGCAACAACCCCTGGAAAAATAGTGTAAATATTGTTTGTCTGAGGTTTTGTGGCTTTTTCATCCCAGGTGCAGCAGACATATGGGAAAGTCAAAACAGACTTCACTATCTTTATTTTTTTATTTCCCTCTATTCATGGCCAATAGAAACAACTGACTTTTCAAAACAATGGGGGGAATTTTCCGAGCCCGCTGGTGGCAATCATTAAAAATATGGGGGGACCTGCTTCATGGTGGCGTGAAGGCAGGTTGTGATTGTCCGCTCAGCCTGCCGATGACGGAATCGTCTGTCCACGCTGGCGGGAAAGCACGCCAACTTGTTTCACAACAGCACTCAGGCAACGTGTACTTGGCGGCCTTCACTTTGGGGGAACAGAGGTGAGTGAGCGGCAGCGTTCTCCACAGCTCGCCCGTTGTTTACGGGCCTCAGGGGTGCCGGAGGTCGGGGGCAACTGATGCCTGGCCCCGGAAGCAACTGCTGAGGTGGGCAGTGTCTGGGGGCAAGTGCCGGCCAGCCTCGGAAGCGACCGTTGTCGGTGGGGGTGGGGGGTAGTGGTAGGGGAGGTCAAGCGCTGCCCTGGCTCTGCATCCTGTGCTCAGGCAATCGAGGTGGGGCTCAGGGTAAGCGAGGGGAGTGGCCACGCATTAGGGACACCTGTATAAACTGACCAGGCCTCTGCAACTGAGACAGATCAGGCACAGCCACAGTGATATGACTGGGGTCAGGCTCCTAGCCTGCCTGCCCATGCAAGCAACGCAGAGGCACCAAAGGGCCACCAAGTGCTTCATATCTTACCCTTGCAACCGCAGCCCCCCCCCCCCCCCCCCCCCCCCCCCCCCCCCACCCCCCCACCCCCCCAACCCCAAGTCTGCCACCGCTTTATTGGAGCAGTTGGACTGCACACATTGTACAATCTCCTCGCTAACACTGGCCATGTAGCAGTCACTGCTGGAGGCACTCACAGCCTCTTGCAATCTCAGCATCCTGGTTTGGGCCAGTGTCCCCCATGTCACAGGTTAACAGGGCAGCCATGCAGCGCACTCATCTCTGGCCATCCAAGGGGTGACCAGCACTGTCTGGGGAGCATTAAGGGGCAGTCACACGGGGCCAGGAAAGGTGCTAAGAACAGCCATGATAACCACGTCTCTCTCTCTTTCATGCTGCAGGAGGACCACGTCAGGATGATGGATCCTGGTGACCTAGCTGTGTGCCTGATGACCTACAGAGACTGTGGAAGACTCAGGAGAGAGCGACTGAGGCTCCTGGCTGTACAAAGGCAGGAGCAGCAACCTCATGAAGGGGCAGTAGGGGCTCCCGCACATGCTGCCCAGGAGTGACAGTGAGCTGTGGCTGGTCGGTGCCTAGCGACGCCCAGGGTCTATAGACACCACCTGCCATTCCTGCAGATGACTGAGAACCAGTGTCGCCGACGACTGCACATGTCTAGGGATCTGGTCGCTCACATCTGCCACTTACTGTAGGACTTGGCCCCAAGGGGACATGGAGGGCATCCACTGCCAGTGGCTGTGAAAGTGACTGCAGCGCTCAGTTTCTATGCCAGGGGCTCCTTTCAGGGCTCCACAGCTGACCTCTGTGGGGTTTCACATTCCGCCACCCAGAAATATATCCAAGAGGTCATGGATGCATCTTCTCCATGGCAACACAACCTTGTGCATTTCGCCTGGGATCAGGACAACCAGGATGCCAGGGCCTTTGCCTGATCTCAGGATTCCCACAGGTGCAGGGTGCGATTGACTGCGCTCATGTGGTGCTCAGGTCTCCATTGCTACACTCGGTGGATTTCACCAACCACAAGGGCTTTCTCTCACTGAATGTGCATCTGATGTGCGACCACCAGAAACGTATCCTGCAGCTATGCACAGTTTCCAGGGAATGTGCACGACACCTACATCCTGAGTCACTTGCAGATCCCTGCAGTCTTCCAGGATCCACAGAGGCTGCAGGGACAAGGGCTACCCGCAGAGGCCATGAGGGCACCCGTGCGGTGGCTTCAGACTGCAGCAGAGCGAAGCTATAATGAGGCTCATACAGCAGATCGCAACATGGTGGAACGAACCATCAGGATGCTGAAGATGCGATTCCGGTGCGTGGACCGGATTGGTGGAGCCCTGCAATACAGTCTACAGAGGGTGTCACACATCATCGTGTCTGCTGCACCCTTTACAACCTGCAATGGGGAGAGGAGGAGATGGAGGAGCTAGAGGTCTCCTCCGATGACGAGGACACCAATGGGGATGAGGGTGAGGGGGTCCTCGGTGGTGACGATGATGGGGATGAGGCTCTCGCACTGGCTCGAAGAGGCTGGAGTGCTCAGAAGGCCCTCATAGCTGTCAGATTTGTGGAGGATGATGATGACATGCAGCGAGGTGTCTCCATAGATCTTCACATCGCAGTTGTGAATGTTTGACTCCTGTCTGGCTTATGGCAGCACGCATATCCTCTGTGAGAATGCTCCTGTCATGGAGATTCAATGGAAGCCCTAATAGTCGCTCGATCACAGGATGATGACAACATGCAGTGAGGACACCATTGATCTTCACATAGCATCTGAGGATGTCTGATTCCTGTCTGATTGAGGGCAGCTCGCTTGCCCTTCATGATCAAGGCCATCTCAGAGATGCAGCCATGAAACTTTAAACGCATCTGATTCTGTGTCCGCCTTCAGCACCTCAGCCCTTCAGCAGCTGGTGCACAGCATCACTGGTCACAGATGCTGGTGTGATGGGGACCAGTCCCACCTCAAAGGTGCTGAGAGCACACAGAGAGAATGAGAGAACTCTCTGGCACCTGCTACTACATCCTGGCAGCAATGACCAGCACTACCGAGGTGCAGGCATCAGTAATGTTCACTTTATCTGGAGGTTGAAAATGGATCTTGTCCGCAGGGACGCGATGTACAAGCCTCTAGATAAAGGGGGAAAAAATGTGCCCAACATCGCCTTCATATTGATGGCCACCTTTGTGTACGGCTGCATCAAGCTGTGCGTAGACCTCGGTACCCAACCACCAACTGTCACCACTTGCTGAGGTTCTACCTGTCCCGGTGTTGTGAAGGATGGGTCTGGCCACACTGCCGTGGAACGCTCCAAGTAGTTGGACCGTGCCGTACCACCTGTCCCTCGTGGGAAAATTTATGCAGAGAAACACCTTTGACCACAAGTTCATCAGGCAGTGGTCGGCACGGAACATCTTAGAGGCCCTGAGGGATAAGGAGAGGGTGGATCTTGTGGGATGGTTCCCCGAGCAGACTGTCAAAGTCATTTGGCAGAATGCCTCATCGCCAGAACTTTCCAACAAGCACCATGACGTAGCTTGGCTGGTGGTGAGAAAGGCCCTCCCTGTAAGATCCTTCCAACATGCCAGGAGTCTCACCCCCTCTGCACGTTGCCCTCGAGGTGGCTGTGGTGGGGATGAGACCATTGTTCACCGCCTGGTAGATTGTGCCTTTGCAAAGAAGGTCTGGAGAGAGATGCAGTGGTTTCTGTCAAGGTTGATCCCGAGCAGTTCTGTGACACAGGACTCTGTGCTCTACGGGCTGTTCCCAGGGACACACACCGAGACAAACATCAACTGCAGCTGGAGGATCATCAACTCGGTGAAAGAAGCTCTTTGGTCTGCCCGAAACTTGTTGGTCTTCCAGCGCAAAGAGTTGTCCCCAACCGAGTGTTGCAGACTGGCACATTCCAAGGTCCAGGACTACATGCTGAGGGACGCACTAAAGCATCTCAGAGTGCAACATGATGTATGTTGATAACTCCAGTACCTTTGTCTGATTGTCTGCATTGACCATATTGAAATGATTGTAATATTCATTGATTGTATTGATGCACCTTGTGATACATGTGTAAAAGTTGAATCTGATTGTACTTATGTGATGGTGATTTTGAAATGTTTTGGAATGTTCTGCCAGATATTTTATGAATAAAGTATATTTTTCAAAAAAAAAATCAGTAATGTTTCCAGGGAGTGTGAGGCTGGACCATCACTGTGGTCTGAAGGCTGCACAGAGCACAGGGAAGAGGCCCTGGACTGAGACACCTGCCTTTTATCTGCAGAAAGGTTTCACATCTGAGTGACAAGAACACTGCTCATCAGAACAAGGAGCTGCAGGCAGGGAGACATTCTTAAGAGTTTATTGACGATAGTGAACAGTATGCACAGGTGATCAACACCCAGGCCCAAGCTGTGCAACTACTTTTACCTAACTTTCCTAACTCTGCTGCTATGTCTTGGTGCTCCCCAGACAGCCACAGCAGAGGTGGAGGCAGCCTGCTGCCTGTGACGCCCTGTCTGTAATGACTTTGGCGGGCAACCTCTGGAGGGCCGAGACTTGGTGGGCCCCGGCCTGCTTTCGGGGTCTTGCTGTGTGGCAGTGGCACCCTCCTTGGCCTGTAGAGCTGGAGCTGCTGGGGTCACAGGAAGGGGGGATTCGGATGGGCCGGACATCCGGAGTCACCTGGGTGGATGGCCTTGGGGTGTGCACCAGCTGATCCTCCTCCCTATGGGTGTCCTAGGGCCCCTGGCTGACTCCGTAAGCAGAAGGAATAGCTGGATTGAGATCGAGCTGCCCAGCACCTCTGTCACGTACACACTGTTGGAGGCCAACTGTGGCATCAGCCATGGAGTTAAGCCCATGTTGCAGTGCAGGAGTGATGTCCTGGACTAAGGCCTCCATGGCGCCTGCCATCCTATCAGTGTTGACCTCGGTACTTTGCAATGCTGGAACTATGACCTCAGTCTGAAGGCTCCTCCATCGTGCCTTGCAATCTGAGGAGTGCAGCGGACATCCCTTCCTGATGTTCCCTAGCTTGCCTTTGTAGCTCCAGCAACTGTGACATGACCGAGCCCAGAGGCTCGTCATCTGACTCAGACTCAGCAATGTTCCGGCCTCCAGCAGTCCTCTGAGTGCCGGGGACCTGGGAAGTCCCTGTCTCTGCCTGCTGTGGATCAGAAAGTGCAATGTGCTCATCAGATTATGATCCCGAGGCTACTCGAAAACTAGGTCCTATCGAGGTGTGTGTCTCTGCACTGATGAAGGTGTGGGTAGGTGCTGTGACAGGACTGCAGTGCCTCCAGATTCCTCTTCAGAGGCTTCTTTGGGGCTTGATTGGAGGCCCTGGGTCTTGGAGTCTATTGGCTCTTTGGCTTATGTGCCTGAGAAAGCAAGGGGAGATAATTAGTGCAATGGCCTGTGAAAGAGGACACGTCACTCATGGCATGGTTGTCTGGCGATGTTGCACTGCTATATCCTCACTTGGGAGAGCAGCGCCAACCTCACCGTCAGCACAAGACCGCTCAGTCATTGTCAGCTAGCTGGTGGCTCTTTTTTCAAATTCGGCCAGAACACTGATCTCTGGCATCCCTCCACCTGTCTGTGACCTTTCCCGCCTGTTGTGAGACAGTTTGTCCTGCATGGATAGAGATGGGGAGAGTGTATCAGGACTCCTGCCGGGCCAGATGATAAGTATGCCTGGCCTGTGTGGGTGTTGTCTGGTTCCATGGACGGGATGAGGACAATGATGGTGTGTGTGAAAGACTGAATAGTGATGTCCCTTGCACTGGCAATGAGTGAGGGTCCTGTAGATGTGTGATTGGTTTGTGAGTGTGTGATTTGGGAGGGATGAAAAGAGTATCTTACGCTGGCGGAATGGAGGAGATCATTAATCCCTTTGCAGCACTGGGTGGCTGTCCTCTGCAGGGTGTTCACGCTGACCACCATTGCCACTGCCTCTCAAGCCGGGTTGGTGACTTTGCTGACCATCCTGCGGCCAGAGCTGGGGTACAGCACATCCGGTCAGCCCTCCAGCAGTTGCTCGAGGGACCCATTAGTGAAGCGCGGGCGGGGAGGTTGGCCACAGTCCTTTTTCCTTTGCTGGCCATGTTTCCCAGGCAGCGCTGGTGGCGATGAGCACGTTGTTGGCGGGTGCCTTTTAAAGATGGCAACCAGCGTGATGCAACAGTGGGATGATGGCGAGCGGGCGAAGGAGAGCCTGCCTGCCATGGAAACTGTGTTTCCCGGGAATGAATAAATAATCAAGTGGGCTTAGTAAGGTGCGGTATGAAAACCCACCATTTTTGTCGGCAGGTAGGGCTCCAATTTACTTGCCTGCTACCACACAGTGCAATTCTGGGAAAACTCCACCCAATGGGTACAAAGCATTTTTCCAGTGCCAAAACAATTGACAGCGGAAACAACATTAAAGCTTAGCGCAGTACTGTAGCATTCGAATTGTGGTTACTGTGGTGTGTTTTTTAAATTTGAGAGAGTGCCCTTTAAGAATTTCTGCATTTTAAATGAAAAAGGCCACATGAAATTGGTGCTGGCAGTTGATAATAATGACTCAGATATGCAGCATTATCCAAGCTATATGTTGGCCGCAACAATATTTGGAAGGGGATGGAAAATCCGGTGCCTCTGACGCATACTTAAAGGCAGCCAGCACCTCTTAAAGGGGAAGTGCACTTAGGCTACAGACATCAAGGAAACTTTCCAGATTAGAAAAAAATGGCTGGAAGATGTCCAGAGAGGATAATCAAACTTCTTGATGCCCTGATGGAAGTCCTGGTCCAGGTGATCCTGTTCCATGGGGAGGTCGGTGGAAGGCAGAAAGAACTCAAGACAACATCCCTGCCACCAGTGGGAAGAAGCTGCAGAGGAAGTTATTCCCAGAAGCTGAACAACCAGTACAAAAGTATGATGTCAAAAGAAGTTCAAAGAGCTCACCAGGGTTGCAAACGTAAGAATACTGCTCTCTTACTGTGCTGACACGTCTACCACTGTAGCCATACTGATCACAATACTCATTGTCCAGGAAACCTAAAGAGGACCCCAATTTAATATGGTGGGGCAGTGAAATCCAGCCTCATGCTTTGCCGATCATATCAGATGCTGAGGTACCTGTTTGCAACATGCCAATGAAATTCAACCCAATAGTTTTGTCACTTTTGTCATTTTTCTAATGTGTTTCTGTTGCACTTAAATTACTTCTGTTTAATCCTACTTCTCATTATCCCTACAGAACCTGTTCCCAACTCTGGCTCTTTGAGCCCAATTTGTGACTCCCAACTCTAAGTAATGCTCTGGTCATCAGCTCCAACTACCGCTTTCAGGAATTGTAAGTTTAACTTGAAAATTGCCACACATTCAGTGCTCAACCAAATCTATCCTTGCCTCTCCGACATCATGGGATAGCAACTAACACTCGTTGTCACGGTAGACACATGGGTGAGGTTCTGGAAAGCAGCCAGAACTGTACCCACATAAGTACTTGATGCATTCTGGAGGGGAGAATGAATAGATGAAAATCAAGTCATAAACTCATTGCATAGTGCATAAATTTATAGTCAACACTGCAGAAATTCCCATTGACTTATCGAACTTCATTGGATTCCTGCTAATATTTTATTAAAAAAATTATTTTCTCCATCTCTTCTTTTGGAAAACTTTAAATAGCATACAAACTCCTCGAACTGACCTTCCTGGCCACCTGCTCCCCTCTACTTCTGAGGGTCCTTGAGGGTCTCCTGCTTCCCACCCCATGAAGGACCTCACCTCTTTCCCATTAATATCTCTAATGCCACATTGTCAGTCTGCCCTCACATTCACTTTTCAAGAATTTACATTGCAGCAATATTTTTGTCTAGCTTTGTTTCAAAAGACAGTCTGTGTCAGGAAAGCAGACTGTTTCGCTCCCATATTTGCTGTTGATCCAGTCTAGCAGCTATGTCCTTTAGCACTCAGCCAGTAGTGGTGCTACTAAGTCACTCTTGGTGATAGACATTGAAGTCCTCCACCCAGAATACATTCTGTGCCCTTGACATACTCAGTGCTTCCTCCAGTTGGTGTTCAACATGAAGCACTGGTTCCTCAGCTGAGGATCTTGGCCGGGGGGTGGGTGGTGGGGTGCCGCTAGGTGATAATCAGCAGGAGTTTGACCTAATGCCATGAGACTTCATAAGGTCCGAGGTATATTTTGAGGACTTCCAACACAACTCCCTCCCAACTGTATACCACTGTGCTGCACCTCTGGTGGGCCTGTCTTGCCAGTGGGACAGGATGTACCCTGGAATGGCAATGGTGTCTGCACATTATCTGTAAAGTAGGATTCAGTGAGTATGACTATGTCAGGTTGTTGCTTGACTAGTCTGTGGAACAGCTCTCCTAATTTTGGCACAAGTCTACGGATGTTAGTAAGGAGGACTTTGCAGGGTCAATAGGGCTGGGTTTGCCGTTGTCATTTTTGGTGCCTAGGTTGATTTCGGGTAGTCTTCCGGTTTCATTCCTTTTTTTTAAGACATCATAGCAGTTTGCTATAACTGAATGGCTTGCTAGGCCATTTCAGGTCATTTAAGAGTTAACCACATTGCTGTGGGTCTGGACTCACATTTAGGCCAGACCAGTTAAGGATGGCAGATTTCCTTCCCTAAAGGACATAAGTCAACCAGAGGGCTTTTATGACAATCAACAATAGTTTCCTGGTCACCGTTACTGAGACTGGCTTTTAATTCCAGATTTATGAATTGAATTTAAATTCTATCAGCTGTCATGGTGGGATTTGAACCCATGTCCTCAGAGCAGAAGACTTTGTGATTGCCTTTTATGTCAGCTGCAGGTCTCTTTTCATATTCTCCCTTTGCTTCTCTTATTTTCTTTTTTACTTCCTTTCTGAATCATCTATATTCAGCCTGGTTCTCAGTTGTATTATCTAGCTGACATCTGTCATAAGCACATTTTTTTTCTTCATCTTAATCTCTATCTCTTTCATTATCCAGGGAGCTCTGGGTTTGCTTGCCCTACCTTTCCCTTCTGTGGGAATATACCTTGACTGTGCCGAAGAAAGGTAGCCCATTGTTCAGCTACCGCTTTTCCAGCCAACATTGATTGCAATAAATGAAACTTTTAAAAAAATGGCTTTGAAATGTAAATTACAAGAATTACTCACACTTTACATGACCAACCAATAAAGAGCAAGGCAAACAAAGTCAATATGAAAACAATAAGTCAGAGGAAATTGTAATCCACTGGAGCAGAGGCTAATGGGAAACAAATAGAAATGTTCAAACTTAAGGTTTTTGACTGATGCTGGATTTCTAGTTTCTTCCCTACTGTTAGCAGAATAGAAAACCTCTCCTAGTACTTAAACCATCCAAAAAGAAAGTTAGAACTTTCTTTTGTTAAGAAGTGTACTGAGTAAACATATCCATCAACTCTTTTTCTGTTCTCTGCCCGAAGGCAGGTCCGACCCACAGCGCCACGATCTCCACCATGGGAAGAGCAAGGAAGGAAGGTCCCAAATCCATCCCAGCTGGAACAGGGATTGAACTCCATTCTGTTGGCACAAATCTGCTCCACACTAGCAACTCCGCCACCCCCCCCACCCACCCCAAATGAGTCCAAGCTGCTGTGGCAACATGCACTTTGACATGCATGTTGTTGCCCAGAGATATGAATATTGATGGTAGAGGCTCCAATTTTCTTTCCATTACATGGAATCTCTCACTCTTACCACCTATCATTGGTGTATGTTGGAACGATTTACAGGTTGATACTCAACATGTTTAGTTGTGTTACAAATGCAGCCTTCCTTGGCTTATGAGGAAAGGTTGAACCTATACTGACTGGAGTTTAGAATAATACAAAATATTTTTATACATGTAAGTTTCTTCAGAGCCTGACAGGAAGATGTTGAGAGGATGTTTCCCCCTATTGGGGGGAAATCTAGAACTAGGGGCATAATTTCAGAATAAAGAACTTCCCAGCTGGAGGTGAGGAATTTCTTCTCTCAGGGGGCTGTTAAACTTTGTAATTCACTAACCCAGAGAACAATGGAGAATATAGTCAAGGGTGAGTGAGAGAGGTTTTTGACTGTCAAAGTAGTGAGTTCTGGGGCAAGTCAGAAAAATGGAGTTGAGGCCATGATCAGATCAGCCATGATCTTACTGAACAGCAGTTTGAGGGGCTGAATGGCCTACTTCTGCTCCTATTTCTTTTGAAGTCCTAGAATGGGATTTGAATCAGAGCTTCTGGCTCAGAGGCAGAGGCATTACCCACAGCACCACAAGACCTCCATCCATCAACTCTATCAAACATCAATTTGAAAAATATATACAGGTTTAGAATAGAACCTTAAAAAGGTCAATTTGTGCTACTTGCTCTCCTTTCTGCTTACATAATACGACATGATTTAGAAGTATAGATTAGTATAGTATTTTAAAAACATTGGCTAATGGTAGCTAAGCATTGATGAAGTTGTTCTTTTAATGGTGTGTAACATAGGCTCTGCACCTTATTTAAGTATAGTGCAAATTAGTCATAAAATCTTCGGTTTGTAATTTACTTTGCCCACATACACAAACCCAAGGCCCAATTTAAAATATATAGCCTATTTTTTTCCAGTAATGTGAACATTAACATAAAATTCATGTACATATCATTTGGACAACAAATCCTTACATTTATTTTTATATTAAAGCACACGACCATTAGGTAATAGATATAAAACTAATATGCAACATAGCAAGGGGATGTATCTTTTCATCCCTTGCAATTGGAGCTGTACAAATCCGTTCACCTTTGGAAACTTTTGAGCTCCTGGGAACAGACATAACAGGTAGGACAGTGGGTTTGAGGGGATTGTAATAATAGGCATAGCTTCATAGCATCTGGGATCATTGTCCAGATTTGTTCAAAGGTGCGTAGAAGTGATATGTTTTACTTCAGTATTTTAACATACTTCTGGATGTAGCACCTGTGGGACATAGGAGAGCCTAATCGTGTCCAAATTAGTCTCCATCTAGAATTGGGAAAGGACCAAAGTTTGCTCCCCATTCTTTTCCAGTAGGTTCATTCAAAATCTTAGCCACCTGCATCATACATATATCATTTTATGGGGGAAGGCAGATGCAAGATGAAAGATCTGTTCCCAACAACATTAGAAAGTGATCGAACCCAACACAATGCCCATAAAGATAGCTCATTGGATTATATCTTCCTCTATTACGCCCTCAATATGATCCACAAGTATGTGGAAATGACTAAAGCAAAATTTCAAAAATACAATCAATTCCATTGTGTTGCACAAACTGCCTCATGATGCAAATGAATACACGTAGCAATCAAAATAGTCTGTCAGTTCACATAATTTTGCTTACCTACTGTAGCTGAGAAAATGTTGGATGACGTAGGCCAGTCTCTTCTTCAGCTGACATATCAAGGCAGTGGGAAACTTTTTCCTAGCTAGCTATATTAATTTATTAAATGCTAAGTACTCTAAGAATGTGCAAACCCAGACTTAATGATTTTATTTCAAATTTGAACATTATTACAGGACTGCTGAAAGACAAATGTACAGAAACTACAGAAACTAGACTCTTATACAGCTTCAAGATGTCCGAAAGCATTTCAGAGCCAACGAAGTCCTGTTGAAGCGTAGTCACTGTTATACAGAAATATACAGCAGTCAATTTGAGTGAGAAAAGAAATGCATCTAGTTTGCAGCAATTCACCTTTACTTATTGAGATAACTAACAAGTTAATCTGGTTTTGGCAGTATTATTTGAGAAAGCAATGATGGTCAGGAAAACACGATAAAATTGGATTAATAACTGGTTAGATGGGAGGAAAGAGAGCAAAGTTACAGGCAGTTATCAGTGGTTGAAAGTGGATTGATGTCCTATGAGGTTCTGCCCTAGGATTGCCTGTTCACTCTAAATCAGTGATTTGAATTTAGGGTTACAGAAACCAGTGTCCAAATTTGCAGATGGTACTAAAATAGGAAGTATTGTAAATAACCGAGGACCAAAGAAAGTGGCTGGACAGATATTGACAAAATGTAGGAAGTCAAAAAGTAGCAGATAGAATTCAATGAGAAGAAATATGAGGTGGTACGTTTTGGTTAAAAAAATTATATTTTGAATAGGGGAAAATGGTGTGATGTGGAGCAATAAACAGATTTGGGGGTTCCAGGTCATTAGACCTTAAGAGAACCCACATGGATGATAAAATCATTAAAGAAATCTGATGTAATAATAGGTTTTAGCAAGAGAGATATAAAATATATAAGTTGAGGTGCAATAGGGACTCTCCATGAATCTGTAATAGGACCATAGTTGGGAGTAGCGCATAGTGTATACTTTCCTCTGGTTGGAGTCATACTTAACACAAAGGAAGATGGTTGTGGTTGTTGGAGGTCAGTCATCTCAGCTCCAGGACATCGCTGCAAGAGTTCCTCAGGGTAGTATCCTCGGCCCAATCATCTTCGGCTGCTTCATCAATAAACTTCCTTCCCTCATAAGGTCAGAAGTGGGGATGTTCACTGATGATTGTACAATGTTCAGCACCATTCACGACAACTCAAGATACTGAAGCAGTCCATTTCAAATGCAGCAAGATCTGGACAATATCCAGGCGTGGGCTGACAAGTGGCGAGTAACATTCGTGCCACACAAGTGCCAGTCTATGATCATCTCCAACAGGAGAGAATCTAACCATTGCCCCATGACATTCAATGGCATTACCATCACTGGTTCCCCCATTATCAACACCGTGGGGGGGGGGCATGGGGTTACCATTGACCAGAAACTGAACTGGACTAGCCATATAAAAACTGTGGTTACAAGAGCAAATAACTCACCTGACTCCCCAAAGTCTGTTCATCATCTACAAGGCATAAGTCAGGAGTGTGATGGAATACTCTCCACTTGCCTGAATGATTGCAGCTCCAACAACATTCAAAAAACTCGACACCATGTAGGGCAAAGCACCCCATTCACAAACATTCACTCCCTCCACCACCAAGCCTCCTTAGACAACACCTTCCAAAACCATGACCATTATCATCTAGAAGGACAAAGGCAGCAGACACATGAGAACACCACCTGGAAGTTCCCCTCCAAGCCTCTCACTATGCTGACTGGGAAATATATCACCAGTCCTTTACTGTTGATGGGTCAAAATCCTGGAACTACCTCCCTAACAGCACTGTGGGTGTACCTACATCACATGGACTGCAGCAGTTCAAGGCGGCAGCTCAACATCACCTTCTCAAGAGGCAATAAATGCTGGCCTAACCAGTGACGACCACATGAATAAAAAAGTACCAACCTACATTATGTGATAAAGTCTTGAGTAGAGTCCAGTAAGAACCAACCACCATCTGTCTCAAATAAAAGCAAAATACTGCAGATGCTGGAAATCTAAAATACAAACAGAAAATGCTAGAAGTACTCAGCCAGTCTGGCAGCATTTGTGGATAGTGTGTGATAATGCCGAGTCCAATGTGACTCTTCTTCGGAACCATCTATCCCAATTTGACACAATTTTACCCCTAACACTTGCCAAGAATTTAAAGGATCATATTAACCACTCATGACATGCAGGGAGGGTCAGGGGTTAAATTATCAAATTAATGATAGTATGATAATCACGATGAATTCAGAAGAAACTTCTTTACCCAGAGACATGAAAGTGTGGAACTCACTGCTACATGTAATTGAGGTGAAAAGGTTAGATGCATTTAAGGGGTCGCTACATAAGTATATAAGGAAGAAGGGAAGAGAGGGTTATGTTGAAAAACTTAAGATGAAAAAAGATGGGAGGGCTTCAAGTGGAACAAACTGTGGTATGGGCTAGTTGAGCTGAAGGCCTGTTTGTGCTGGGGTGTGTTTCTGTTTTTAACCAGTCCTTCATAACCAGGTGGATATTGTGGTGTTCAAGTAACTAACTCTGGAGAGGAGAGTCCATCATTCTTTTTAAGTGAAGCTCCATTTATACTTCATCCAACAATACTTAAAGGGATGCCTCATTCAATTGGGGCATAGTCATGGCTCACCTCGATTCCATTCCTATTTCCACTTGACTTCTCCAAATTGCATATGAACTTAGGCCTTTAAATAGTGAGGTGAAATTGCATCATGTGGATGGATCTGCATCACGCCCACTCATATGCAATGGAAACATTCTCACAATCATCTTTTTTTTCTCCCACTGTCCCCCACCCCCGACCAGATCCCAGTTACATGGTATCAATTTTCAGCAGAAGACAACCTATTAACTGGAACTTGCCTTAAAAAGGTAGAATAATTTTAATCATTTGTAAGGAAGTCACTGATTTAACAGCTTTAAGATTAATAAGCAAACAAAATTAGATGATTTTATTCGACTGTCAAAATAATCAATCACTATAAAAAGTGTTTGACAAAGAATCAGTCATGTAGATCAATTTGCTAATGCTGCAAAAGCCACATATTCTGAATTTGTGACAATACATTTTTTCCCATTATTGAACACTCTGTAGATGTAATTTAATAGTAAAAAGTACCATCAACACCAATACAGAAAGAAACCGTTAGAAAGATAGTTTTCATAATTGGAGCAATAAAACAAATGAAAAGGTGCAGCATCTTTAGAGCATAACTTTAGAATCCTACAACAGGCTAAGTAGTTCAAGATAGGTTTATTTCAAAAAATTTAAATTTGGCCATGCCAGACTTCAAAGGATCCTTTTTTTTTTCCTAGTGGGAGATGTCCTCGCTCGTTTCCTTACTGCATGACACCACTGTAGTAGAGGAGTTTAATCTGTGTTACAAGCCAGGGTATGGGTGCAGGATGTATCCAAAAAGAGAGCATGGGTTATTTGGAACAGGCATTAATAAAATTGGACTAAAAGCCGCAACACAAATTTAGCTTTTATGGGGGTATAATAACTGTAATAGTTCTACTCTAATCTGTGGAAATTATGCTTTAAGGCTCAGTTTCAAATATAAATATTTTAGTACCAATTGAAACCCTTCATATAGAACACTGGCCAGTATATATAAATATATATATATATATATATTTTTATATGATAATGCAATGACATAGATATTGTTAATCACAAGTATAAGTTCCATAACTCATAGGTGCTATAACTGTGAGTTATGAAGATCTTCCCCACAAATTAAAGAAACAATTAAGTTGAACAGTCACTCAACATGATATTCTAATTATTATATGTGTTGGGTTTTAAA
The DNA here is from genome assembly GCF_017639515.1 of Carcharodon carcharias. NCBI lineage: Eukaryota > Metazoa > Chordata > Chondrichthyes > Lamniformes > Lamnidae > Carcharodon > Carcharodon carcharias. The sequence continues at coordinate 12,493,895 of NC_054482.1, read as the reverse complement.
AAGAGTCAAATCAATTATCACGTTAAACGTCACATTAAAATAAATTGTTTTATCCACTGTGAAATATTAACATTTAGACCTACAAAAATTGAACTATATCCAGAGAGCAAAACCCATTCTGAAAAAATAAACCAGTTTCTATAATAATGCAAGTAATGATTTAAATACTAAAACTGTAAAATAGTTTACTAAAACTTTCTTTCAAAAAAAATTTAAATTATAATTTAAGACCTGTTTGACTCTTAACTGTTGTTGAACAATGTACAAATGTCCCAGTTAATTTTGTTGTGCAGTTTATTCATTGTAAAAAGATGACTTCAAAAGGATCCTCATATTCTGTTGCATGTCTCATTTTAGAGCCCATTTGCGGTCAATTCTTGGACCCCTTTCTCATCTATAATCAGTGGAGGTCGGAAGTCTCGTCCTGCAACATATTTATCCAGACCCTGAAACACAAATTTCAGTTTTAATTCTAGCAATGGGACTATGTAATTGTAATAGAATAGTGCCATTCATATAAAATTAAAAACATTTTCAGAATAGTGTTGTGGGTTATAACTGAGTCCTGCCACTTCTGGCTTTAAGTTTTCCTCCCTATCAGCCACTTAGAAAAATCCCACATGTAGTGAGTATTGTTAGCCCTAGCAGGGGATGAGCCTACAGTGTAACACCCCTATAGTTTAGCAACGGACACAAACTTGCCAATCTCATGCAGATAGGTCAAAGTGGAAGCTGGGTTGGAAAGTGTAAACAATTGTACTGGAGGGCATGTTCTTCTGATACTGGTGTTAAAGGGACACAATGGGATGATTTTTCAATGCAATAGAACTGGTTTAATGCAAACGGGTTTACAGTTTTGCTGCACTGAAGAAAGTCATTCCCTCATTGTTAGGAAAAAGCAGGGTGAACTTTATTTTGTACATGAGCCAAGACATGTATGTAGGCTTGGAATGCTCTATTCAGATAGAGGGGAACCAAAAATCTTCATTCTTTGGCAAGCACGAAAATTTATTGAAAAACAATTTTTATTTATATTCGCTTGGTAGTACAGAACTTGAGTACTGCTGAAAAAGGAGACATGCTGACAAAGTTTTTCATCTTGCACTCATCAGGATTGTATAAATTGCTGCTCCCTTTGAAATTTGGTATCCTCGCATCTGTCCTGATGAGTGCAAGGTAAAGAGCTTCAACAACACATCTTTTTCAGCAATGCTTTATATTCAGCATTGAGTGCTTACCCCATTGCATTTTCAGATTTGTCCAATTAATTGTTGATTAAGGTAGGAGAATCTGCAGTACGTTTACACTGTCTATACCTTCCGAGGATCCTTGAATGGTTCTTGCTGCCTGTATGGCACAGGGCAACTTTTCTGGTCCCCTGAAGTAATCTTAAAGTACAATACAGCCAGCATTTCAGTTACTTCATTTCAAAATCTCCCTCAATGAACATCCAAAAACAAAAGTTTGTCATAATTGTGTCAATTGGAAGGAACCTACTCGTAAGTATTAAAATGAGGGCAGGAAGTAATGGTACAGGACAACTTTAAGTACATCTACTCGCACCCTGATGAGTACAAAAGATAATAAAACCATGGGTTTATTCAAGAATTTAAAACACAGTAGATGATATCACTTGAGAGAGGAGAATTGGGCTTGGTCAGGGGAAAGTGGGTGACTGGGAAAGGGAGTGGGGAAAGAGACCAACAGTCTGGAGGTCAGGGGAGAAGGAAACAGGCGATGGGAGACACAATCGGGAGTAGAGATTTGAAATTCAGCTGGGGGAGGAAGAGAAGGAGATGGCCCTTTGTGTGATCTCTCAATTAGTTCATTTTGATCTGCACCAGCTCGTTTTGATGTGTGAAGTCCAAGTACAGACTGGTTCTGACTGAGGCTCTCAGTTAAGAGCTTTCACCTTCTCACAGCCAGAATCTGAAGCATAGCCCAAGGAGAAAGGGAGAGAAGTGGGACCCATAAGTGGCCTTGACTGAGGAGATTGACAGCACCTTGTAAAGTGCAAGAGGATTATGGCTCTAATTATAGGGTGAATATCAGTGAAATAAAATTACCACTAGTCATCTTAAAATAATAAAACACCGCAAGGTGTTTGGCAGGAATATTATGGCCTGAATCATGGCGTGTGGCGGCGGGCCCTGCTCGCTGACACATAAAATGACGCGCCGTGATGTCAGGCGTGTGTCCCAACGTCACTGTGCATCATTGCGATCTTCAGTTCAGCACGCACGCACTGGAGTCGGCTGCGCACCTGTCGAAGTGTCAAAGGCCTGTTAAGGCCATTTAAAAACCGATTGTAACAATTAACAGGGCTGCCCGTCCAACCTTAAGGTTGGTGGGCAGGCGAAGAGCCCAGGCGGTCTTCGCATCGTTCATGGAACCTCATCCATGGGCGGGATGAGATTTCATGAAGGGTGTATAAGTTTACTAAAAATTTTTATTGCAATTCATTGACATGTCCCAGCTTATGTGACACTGTCACATGAGGGAACATGTCTGAATAATTTTTTTTTATTTCAATTTTTCAAAATCAAAGTAATCTCCCTGAGGCAGCTCCATGCCTCAGGAAGATTTCTGCGCTCTTCCACATGCATGCGCAAAGAGTGCAGGCCCCGACTCTCTCTCCTCCCCCACATGCACAGGGAGTGCTCAGCGCTTCTGGGTACGCATCACGCTGGGTGGGCCTTAATTTGCCCGCGCAGGTAAAATGGCACACAGCCAATCGCGGGCGGCGATCTGCTGTGAGCATACCCACGCCCAACAGGGAGAAAATTCTCCCCTATAAAACAAAATCGGCCACTGAGCCATGTAAGGAGACATTAGGTTTGATGACCATAAACTTGGTCAAAGAGGTTTTAATGAGTGTCGTGTCTTAAAGGAGGAAAGCATGGTAGAGAGGCAGAGAGGTGTAGGAAGGGAATTCCAGAACCAAGGATTTGGGCGGCTGGAAACTTGGCCACCGATGGTGAATAAAAAATAAATAAATGCTCAGGAGGCCAGAATTAGATGAACGCAAGTAGGGTTGTGGGGTTAGAAGAGATTACATAGATAAAGGGATTTGAGAACAAGGATGAGAATTTTAAAATCAAAACATTGCTAGGCCAGCAGCCAATTTAGGTCAGCAAGCACAGGGGTGATAAATATATGGAGCTTGGTGTGAGTTCGCACACAGGCAGAGTTTTAGATGACCTCAAGTTTACAGGGGGTAGAATGTGGGAGACCAGCCAGGAGTGCATTGAAAAGTTAAGTCTAGAGGTAACAAAGACATGAATGAGGATTTCAGTAGCAGATGAGCTGAGGCGGGGTTGAAGTTGGCAATGTTTATCGAAGAGGAAAATAGGTGATCTTAGTGATGACATGACTGGTTGAAAGCTTATTTGGGGTCATTTATGACAACAAGTTTGTGAAGTCTGGTTTAGTTTCAGATGATTACCAGGGAGAAGGGTAGGGTTTGAAGCTAGTGAATGGAGTTTTATTACACCTATTACTACCAATTGCATATAGACTGAATTATTGTATGACAGCTGGTTATGAGGGGATTCGAAGTGGCATCAGGAGCTTTTAGTCAACAATACAATTCCAGTGAGTTTCAATTAGTTACTGGTGGAATCAAAATTCTTCAAGCATCTTTGGCATCCACCATTCGCAGATGAACCTTTGGAACCTTTTATATAGCTGCTGCTGCGAAACTAGGACCTAGTTTCTCTCCTTCAGTTGCTACTGATAGGCTTACTAGTGTTGGAGACATGGGAGAGAACCAGCCTCTGATTGGAGGAGCAGCTCCATGCAGAATCTTCCTTTGAAACTCACCTGTTTGACTGGAATTTTGAAAACTGGCTCCAGGGGCCACATAGCAGTGCATCCGGCCCGTGGGCCATGCTTTGGACAAGTCTGATCTACAAAAATGCCCAGCACATTTGTGGTCAGCAACACTACATTATGCAAATGAACACACTTTTTGGCATCTACCAAAATATCTTAATTTTAAGGCAGTTCACCCACACTCTTTAACCCAGCAGGGAAAGTACCTGGGAAACTCTTGGGAGATTAAGGATACCATCTACAGTAAATACCAATAAATACTTGTGCAATTTATCTGGACACTTTAAACACTTATAACAAGGCCCATTTTGACAAGTCATGATGGAGTATACAACTAGAAACAGTGTTTGGAATGCTCTGCAATATATTTTGGTTGGAGTCTTGAGGGTTGCCCATGTTGCAAAACTTGGAGGTACTAGAGAAAGCAGGTACACAAAAGCAACTTGGAACAGGCTGGCAACTTAACCAACTAAGCAAAGGGATGATTTAAAAATGGCCAAAGCTGGCTTGGCATTAACAGGGAGTTAAAGCCTGTTATGGCCCAGTTATGTCAATTTGGTCTGATGAAAATCAACTCTAATGTGTGGAAACAAACCCCAGTGATACTGCCCGATGCCATGGGTGCAGGCTAGAAAATAGCTCATTGACTTAAGTGAGAAGTGGAAAGAGAGAGTTCCTGGGTGTTGCGTGCAGCCCAAAACCATAATCTCTCTTTCAGAGGTCCTGAAAGCCTTCTGTCTTCAATCCTCCCCTTGAAGCTCCCAGACTTCTTTCTACTTCTCCTTACTTGCATGAAGTACGTTTTCTCTCTTACCAGACTCACCCTTCAAGAATGGGCTTCCTCAATGTAACTTATCAGTATGTTATAACATGCATCCAAGTTTAGATTCTTAAAGTGAAAACAGACTACACAGAAACCTGCACTTAGTGTTATGGCACGAGTGGGGGTAGGTGGGTGTTAAGGAAGGGTGGAAGCCACCATAAGGGACAATCCTTTCAAGGGGCAGACCATAGAGAAGCAGGGAGAAAGTCCCAGGAAGAGGTTGGTATCCTTCCAGGACTCTGCAATATAATATCCTACCAGATGGGCTTATGCACAAATTTGTCAGAAGCATGAGAAACATGTTGTATCGGAAACCTTGGCAAGATCTCCGCAGAGCTGGTGCTTCCTGGGACTCACCTGACACTAAGCCTGAAGATAAACCAGTACACCTAGCACCATGTGAATGCATTATCATACTCACTCTGCAGATCGAGTCATCCACTGCTGAAAGTTTAAAATATGCGCAAGCTCATCACAGTAGAACATTGAACATATGGCTAAATTGATTACTTCATACAAGACTTGTTAAATTGGCTTTATATAAGACTTGATAAACTATAAATAGCACGGTTTATGTTGCATTTATACTATTTTGAATAACTGATTAACACACACTAATTCTTTATATTCTTTTACTTCTAAGGCAACCACTTCTTGCCTGTGTTAAATAAACAAACTCACCTCTCCAGCATAAGATACAAGTGCAGAAATTTCACATTTGATTGGAACATCTGTTAACTCCTTCAGACTGAAAAGTAAAATATGATTTTTAGCAGCTTATTAAAAACTCACTCAGCAAATGCCAAGTCTTCTCAGAATCTATCACCACAGTTCTTGCTTGGCACCTTTTAATACGTCATTTTAACAGACTTTGAAAGGCTCATGTTAAACCAGAAGATGATATTTGGATTAGAATAGTAAACAAATATATACTCCATTTGGAAGTGGTTGGAAATACAGGAGTATTGTCACACAGGTGTGGTTTCTACTTCTCTGTAGTGCTAAAATCAAGTGGTCTTATTCACTATGGATCACAGTTGTTACAAAACCACCAACAACTTGGGAGGTTTCACAGATATGGTGCACATCTCTGTCTGGGCCATGATCTTCTGCAATTGGATCAAAACAGAATTATAAGTGGAGAGAACATGTTCCATTAAACATGTTAAAAATGTAAAATCAGATTGTAAGTTGGAATAATGGCAAATAAAAATTATTGTTTTAATAACAGAACTATTTTTTGTTCTTAAGCATTCAATTGAAAGGAATGTGATTATGTTAGTACATCAATGGGATTTATGTTTATTTCAATATCAGGAAGTAAAGGCTGGGTTTGGAAGAAACACTGTAAAAAAAAGTGAAACTCAAAGTGAATTTGGGTGCAATTTGGCTTTCAGGTAACTTTGTGGTGTATGAGTGCACTCCATTCAGTAACCCTCAACACTAAAGGAATCAAATGAATGACCTGTAATTTTAAAATGATGTACTTGCGGATAGATTCTTTAGAAGACACAGCACTGCTGAATTATAAGCCCAAACCAAGCACCAACACTCAAGTTAACATGCTAAGAAGTGTTCAGGCATGCAACCCTTGTTTTGTGTTAGTATGTCTTTTCACCACCAATCTAACAAGGCCAGCATTTACCTGCAACTGCCAATGTCTAAACCCAGTTGATGCATTAAAGAACTGCATTATGAAAACAAAGGCATGGGTTATTCTCTTCTGTTCAATGTCATTATCTATATTCTATTAAGGAACCATCTTTTTCAAAATTCAAACTGAGAAACAATGAATATACCATTCTTAAAAAAAAGGGTCAAATCCAATATTTCAGTGGTTTGAGGTTGTGTACACCCATGAATGGAATGATAGCAAACAGTGAATCACCAAACAAAATGAAGTGCCAAGTATTGTAAAATTAAGAACAAAATGTTAAAAAAAACCAGCATGTCTATTTTTGCTTCCTGATATCTTGAATATCAGTCTGGATAAGTACAAGGCAACTTTGCATTACTTTTGTATTGTTCACTAGAAAGTCTGATGATCTGAAAATATATAGCTCTTGTGAAAATAACAGAACTTGATCAGATGTGTGGGTGACTACCCCTCACATACTCCTAAGTACTGACTCATTTAATGTGCAGCCACAAGGGAACAGATGTTCTTCTGCATTTAAGGCATCTCCTACAGATTTCTAATGCAAAGATAATAAATTTGGACTTGTATAACAAATTGGATCTTACACAATCTATATATGTCCTTTTAACACTGCTGTTATAACATTTTCAGAGGGTAATATTCATAATGTTCATAGTAAGGACCACAATTAAATATACAAAACATGTTAATAGAATCGTGCATTGCTTTATGAACATTTACACACTGGCAGTACAAAAAGGCAAGTCCTTCTCTACAATTTTTTTTAAGTCAGCAAAGCAGCCATGACCCATCACCATGCATAAACTGAATCCAAGATATTTACTTGTCATTGACAACAGCAGCGACTGCTTCTGACATTCTAGTTGTTGAACTGTCACATGGGAAGAAAAAGCAAGTTAATGGGAAAATAAAATGCAACAAAACCACAATGTTACAAATAAATTTGGGATTAAAATAAAACTGAATTAAGAAAAAGTGAATGCCTGAAAGCAAATTTTAATAAATGTGAAAGACCACAATAAAGGATGGATAACAAGACTTTTCCCTCACTTCAAATTTCTCCACATTCTCTTCCAAAAGATTGTGCATTTCTTTTTTCAAACTATGTAATAACCCAGATTAGCTAGTCTATTGTTCAAACGATCAGTTAGAAAATACTAGACACCTCAAACAGAATGTAGACATCATAGAAAATTATAAATAAGTATTCATTGTATATTAAGCTTTTGTAAAAAATAAAGATATATTTTATAGATTATCACCAGCAGTCAAAATATACAGGCCTTTTATTACAGATCCATATCATTTGAGGAAAATAAACTCTATAAAGATATTTTTATCCGCTGGCATTACTTTATAAACAGAGGAATGTGAAGTTCAAATTTCCATACAACATGGTAAAGGAAACTTCAAAAGAAAAATGCACATTAATTACGATGTACCCTAAAGTTAGTTTGAGAAATTGGGAAAATTCATGAGAACTCAGAACTGAGAAAGTCTACCATGAGCTATTACCAAATTGCACGCATAGGGATTGTTAAATTGGAGGTAGAAAATTTTTATTTTTAAAAAGTTACTCATTCACGGGATGTGGGCTTTGCTGGCCGGACCAGAACTTATTCTGATCCCTAGTTGCCCTTGAGAAGGTGATGGTGAGCTGCCTTCTTGCAGTCCAATTGGTGTAGGTACACCCACAGTGCTGTTAGGGAGGGTTTCAGGTCTTTGACCCAGCAACAGTGAAGAAACTGTGATATATTTCCAGGTTAGGATGGTGAGTGACTTGGAGGAGAACATCCAGGTGGTGGTGTTCCCATCTATCTGCTGCCCTTGTCCTTTAAGATGGTAATGGTTGTGGTTTTGGAAGGTGCTGTCTAAGGAGCCTTGGTGAATTCCTGCAGTGCATCTTGTAGATGGTACACACTGCTGCTACTGTGTGTCAATGGTGGAGGGAGTGAATAATTGTGGATGTGGTGCCAATCAAGCGGGCTGCTTTGTCCTGGATGGTATAAAGCTTTTTGAGTGTTGTGGGAGCTGCACTCATCCAAGCAAGTGGGGAGTATTCCATCACAATCCTGGCTTGTGCCTTGCAGATGGAGGACAGGTTTTGGGGGGGGTCAGGTGGTGTGTTCCTCGTTGCACGATTCCTAGCCTCTGACCTGCTCTTGTAGCCACAGTATTTATACGACCAGTCCAGTTCAGTTTCTGGTCAATGGTAACCCCCAGGATGTTTGGGGATTCAGTAATGGCAATGCTATGGAGTGTCAAGTGGCAATGGTTATATTTTCTCTTGTTGGAGATGGTCATTGCCTGGCACTTGGCTGGCATGAATGCTACTCCCCACTTGTTAGCCCAAGCCTGAATATTGTCCAGGTCTTGCTGTATTTGAACATGGACTGCTTCAGTATCTGAGTTGTCACGAATGGTGAACATTGTGCAATCTTCAGTGAACATCCCCACTTCTGATCTTATGATGGAAGGAAGGACATTGATGAAGAAAATAAGCCACACAGGGCTTGGGAAACATTTCACATATTAACTGTTTGGAAAGCTACCTCAAAATTAAAAACTAAATGTCATCGTTTACCGCTCTAATTGTTTACTATCAATGATTGCTACCTTTGTGTGAAAGCAAAAGCACACATCATGCACGTAAAACATACAGCTGCACCTAGATTTTCTGATCGTTGATATTTTGACACTGGTGATAACCCATTTATGTTCAATGGTTACTGTAGCTATTAAAAGACATCAGTTGGTAAATTTAAACTTCTACATCCATACTGATAACTACTGTCAACACAAAGATGCAGCAACCATGGATCAAATGAACTGGAAGGTTGTAATCCAATCTGTGTTCAGTTAATAGCTATAAACTTTTTAAACAGATGACCATCTTGAAATCTCTGCCTTTCTTCACATTATAGGAGTCGCTATTCCAGATGCTAATGCTTATGCAATGAAATATTGTTGTTCTGTAGCAATCTATTGATGTATCTTTAGAAGCTTCCTGAACAAATATTGCAGGTAGATGAAGACAGCAGGTAGCCTCTGACAGCAGGGTTTCTGCGGATCAATTACAGCAGCCAATCAGATCAAATCAGAAAAAATTTTTGTTGATTACTTTCAATTTTATATCATCAGATGCTTAGTGGTGTAAAACCATGTAGAAGATAGAAACACATCGGAAGTTTGAAAGGTGAATTTTGCACTTGGGAAATTGAGAGAGTTTATCGAGAGAGGAATTCATCTGCTTACCCAATTTTTTTAAAACATTCATTTTCAGGAAGTAGGCATCACTTGGCAAGGCCCACATTTCTTGCCCATCCCTAGATGCCCTTGAGAAGATGGTGGTGAACTTTGTTCTTGAACTACTGCAGTCAGTATGGTGAATATACCTAAGCACATTATGGAAGTATCGTGTTCCAGAAATTGACCAAGGAACAGTGAAATGTTCAAGTCTGGATAAAAGTGAAATATTGCAAGAGATGGAAATCTGAAATGAAAACAGAAAAAGCTAGAAAAACTCAGCAGGTCTGGCAGCATCTGTGGAGAGGGAAACAGAATGAATGTTTAGAGTCCGTATTACTCTTCTTCAAACTCTGAAGAGTCATACAGACACGAAACATTAACTCTATTTCTCTCCGCACAGATGCTGCCAGACATGCTGAGTTTTTCCAGCATTTTCTGTTGCTATGTCTGGATGTGAATTGGAGGGAAACTGGATGGTAATCGTCTTCACATAAACCTGCTACCCTTGTCCTTCTAGGTGATATAGGTTGTTGGTTTAGGTGGTGTTGTTGAAGGAGCCATGGTGAGTTGCAGTGTGTTATCTGGTTTTATTCTGAATCTAAATGTTTGCTCTAAAATTTGCTGCAGAGATTTTGGTTTCTACACAAGCAGCCATTTTATTGTATTTAAACCAAACTTAAAAACGGAGGTGATGGTCATTCCATGCACCTGTTGCCCTTGACCTTCTAATTGGTAGAAGCCACGGGTTTGGGAGGTGCTGCCAAAGAAAGGTACACTTTATAGTTGAAATTTTGCTTAATTATATACCTGGGAATTGCAGGAATCCTTGTTCCATTTTCATCAACAAAGTGTCCGCCTGCATTTAGCACCCAACGATGGTGCAGGGACATCAGTGCATGGCGTGCTGTTGTAGGTGTGTCTTTCCCATTCTGACTATCTGCATTCTTCAGTGGAGAAAATTCATCTTCTCGCAAGACTTCAAACACTACAAATTTCCTATAAAAATATATTTTAATTACATTTATAATGCAGAAATAGTTATGATTACCCTTTCATAAACAAAGTGGTTTGAGAGTCCAGAACTAGGGGATACAGGTAAAATTTAGGGGTCTCCCATTTAGTAGATGAGGAAAAAATTATTTCTCTCAAGATGGTCGTTAGTCTATGAATTTTCTCTCCCCAAAGAGTAGAGGAGGCTGGATCATTGAATATATTCAAGGCTAAGATAGATTGTTGACTGACAAGGGAGTCAAGGGTCATGGGAGGCAGACAAGAAAGTGCAGTTGAGGCCAAAACCAGATCAGTCATGATCTTATCAAATGACGGAGCAGGCTTGTGGGGCTGAATGGCCTACTCCTGCTCTCGCTCTGAATTCTTATACATAGCATGAAAGTGATTCCAAATGCCACACCCAAAAGGAGACACACTATAGATTGTTTGAAAATTAATAATTGTAGATACACGGGAAAGCTTACAACAGTCCAAAATGATAGGGTAGTGAACCTTATTTACCTTATTTCCCTCTTAACCCTGGAAATTCAAACTACTTGATGATTAGGTACTTTCCCTCCTGAACCACAAGAAACACTTACCAAAAGTATAGGAAAACTTAAAATCAGATATATGAACTGGCTGGATGAGTGCACATTGTGCACTTATAAATAGTAAAAGGTGTACTGAGCAACTGAAGCTGTGAGGAACCTCTGCAGATAAATTTATTTGAGAGAAAAACTCAGATGAGCACCAAATGAAATTTATACCATGAGATCCATATCATTAGGGTGCAACATGAGAACAGAATCATAAGAAAATTGATGCGCAAATGTACATGCCTTGGATAAGTGCAGCATGACACCTAGAATTAAGCTTAACCAAGGGTTCAGAATGATGAAAAAAAGTCACACCCACCTCTTGGTGGCAAGATGTCTCAAAAAATAACAAGACCATTCATGGGAAGTACTTTGAGATGGGAACAGCAATATAGGGCCTTAAAGTAAAACCCTTTCAACTCAGTGCTTTAAACTATCAAGGGTGGAATCCAAGAAGAGGATACTGTTCTCTTCCCACCCAAAGTCTAGAAGTTTTCCACTATTTTGTCCCTTTTGGGTGTAAAAATTATGACATAAAACTAGGAATTGCCAAAAGGCTCAGCATTCACCAGAACAACTGGTTTTGGCTGCTTACATGCGCAAAAAACAGTACTGTACCAAAATGCTGAGCTGACTCCCAAGGACACTGATGCCAACACCACATTTAGTACTAAGTCTCAACACTGCC